>NC_029793.2:66317108-66322894 GCF_000816755.2 Arachis ipaensis
TATTTCCTAAGAAAATGCATGAAACTACCCTAAAACAGTAAAGAAAAGGTCAGTGAAACTGGCCAAAATGCCCTGGCATCACAATACCAAACTTAAAGCTTGCTTGTCCCTAAGTAAGTACTGGAACAAGAGAATGATGAATGAAATGCCAAGAGAAATGAGTGATTATTGTGGAAGTCATGTCATTGATTTTATGGTGGTTTCATGCATAGCAACTTAGGTTCATTCCTTCACTGGCTTTCAGACCTTTATCATGTCCTAAAATACTCACTTAATTGCACCCTATGAGACTCTTATTCATTGATCCTTTTATTGTTTTCTGGGCTTATTTGTGTTCTTAGGCTAAGTGCTCTGTGAGGGGGCGACTCTTTAAGATAAGCTTTCAGCCAGCACTCCCGAACCAGTTGGTTCAAGGTGCTAGGTGTTAAGACACCCCTAAGGACTTACTCCCTCAAGTCTCTTTCCCCCATACATACACACCACACGCACATGGTTTGTTTATTTTCTTTCTTGAGACCTTGGTGTCCAGCACCTCTTTGGGTTACTAAATGTTCTGTAGCAAGGTTGCTCTTGATAGTGGACTTTCAGTTGATAATCCCGGGTTAGTTAACCCAAGTTACCAAGTGATGAAGCACTCCTACGAACTTATTCATCCAAGCAGATCCTTGGTATAGGAGCACCACAGGCACATCTCTCAAGTTTCAAATTTCTTTCTTTTTCAACTCTTATTGTTCTTTTCCCCTTTTTCTTATTAGGATCTTGTTATTTAGCTAGTCTCATGGGGTGTATTTCAAGCATATGATTCAGGACAGATAGTTTTCTTCCCACCCTTGTTGGTGAACCAACTTAGCTAACTTATGACCACATCACACACTAAGGAACTTACTCCACAATATGAACTCCACTCTGGTCTTTGATAACACACATTCTCTTTTTATTTGATTCAAAAGGAGACAAGCAACACAATAAGCAGGATGGAATTGAAAACAGGCAACTTGACTAGTAGTCATAGACCTAGGCAATGAAAGACTTAAAGACATAATTGAAAATTTCTAAACTACCATGGAACATGTTCTATTTCATACAAGATTTTCCTTATTTAAAGCTTGAAAAAGATGGAACATATAGGGAACTCCACCACCTTTTACTCATGGGATTGCCCATGCTCTCCCTCTGGCTCGTCCTCGTTGTGTCTACTTGTTGCGCTTGAGCTCACGCCTCCTTTGCTTTTTCCAATCAACTTCCAGAAGCCAGCATCTTCCATCTTCTTCTTTAATGTTTCCTTCTGCTGTTTCACCTTCCTTTCTTCTTGTTCTACAAAATAAAAGAATTGTGATTAAAAAAAAAATATGTGTGGAAAGTGGCGGCAAAATTAAAAGAATAACTACTTTTTAAAGTTTTTGTTTTAACTAACTAAGTGCCATTCAATAGAGCAAACCAACTGACTAACTCAACATCCAGGTGTGCAACATTGGCAACACCAAACTTAGTTTGTTGTCGTGTGGTGTAAAAGATTTGTTCAAGGCCCCTAAGAGTGACATGATACGGGTTACGTTGATGTTCTCTTAGTGTGCCTTGAACACCAAACTTGTTCTTCACTATATGTTGCACACAAGGATTCATTCAATTCCATGTCAAGTTGATTTGAAATCCCTGAACCTTGCATTATTAACTACTTTTAAAAGCATGTAAAACATGGGTTGCCTCCCATGAAGCGCTTCTTTAGCGTCACTAGCTTGATGTTTTGCCTTTGTCATGGCGGTTGCTAATGCTTCAGATCATCCCCTCTTGCAGTAGACCTATATCCATTGGCTTCATCAAGGATCTCTACATGTTTTAGAGAGAGAACACTGTTGATGGTAAAGACCTTAGGTAGCTGAGATGGGATGGTGGGAAGATCGGGGGGAATAGCTGGGAAGTAAGCTGAGATTACTTTATCCCCTGGAAAGAAGTCCTCTGTAGGGATCTTCTTGTTCCTCCACCTCCTTGGTGCCTTCTTCTTTGTCCCTTTTGATGTTGCCTTGCTCTTTCTGACCTCCTCTTCTAAGGGAATTTTGTTGCTAGTCTCATATGACTCTGGTGGTTTAGGTTCCTTCTTATTTTTCTTGAGCTGTGACAGCTGCTAATTGCCTTGTTCTTCAACCAAGTGGTATCCCAGAGGTGTTGGTTGTGCTTCAGTGCTTGCCTCCTCCCTCAGTATCTCATTATGATCTGTTTCTTGTGAGAGTTTGAAGACATTGAAGCTGAGTTGTTCATCATGGATCCTCAAAATTAGCTCCCATCGCTCCACATCTATGAGTGCTCTGGCTGTAGCTAAGAACGGTCTTCCCAATATGATTGGGTGAGTGTGACTTTCTTCCATGTCCAAGATGACAAAGTCTGTGGGAAGGAAGTATTTTCCCACCTTCACCAGCACATTTTCAACCACTCCTACTGCTTATTTTTGAGTTTTGTCAGCCAGCCTAATAACTACATCTGTGCGTATTATCTCATTGATCTGCAGCCTTTTCATAAAAGATAAAGGCATTAAGTTGATGCTTGCTCCCAAATCGTAGAGTGCTTTATCAAACATTATTTCTCCTATGGCACAGGGGATGTGAAAACTCCCTGGGTCCTTCCTTTTCATAGGCAACTCTGGTTGAACGAGAGCACTGCACTTCTTATTCATCACTATTGTTTGTCCTCCCTTGAGTGAGCTTTTCCTGGTCAGCAGCTCCTTCATATACTTAATATATGAGGGCATTTGTTGGAGGGCCTTGATGAATGGTATGTTTACATGGAGGGATACAAACAGGTCAAGAAACCTTGAGTATATTCTCTTCTCTACAGCACCATTAAGTAATTGGGGAAACAGTACATAGAGTTTCAGCAGCTCCTTCTGTGTCAGCTCTTTTTGTGAAATTTTGGGTTCTTGGTGATCATTTTCCTGTTCCTCTGCTGATGTCTCTCCAAGTTGTTCTAATGGCTTATTTTGCTTTTCCTCAGTCTCCTTATTACTTATAGTAACCATCTTGCAGTCTTCCCATCTGACTTTCTTTGCTTCTCCTCTCGGATTTTTCTCTGTGTCACTTGGGAAGCTATCAGTAGGTTTGGGAATCTTTTCAGATAAGTATCCCACTTGAAATTCCAATCTCTTGATGGTGTCCCCCTGGTTCTTGATACTAGCTCGCACCTCCTCTTTGAATACCTTATTATCTTGAATCTCTTTGCATATGCCTTCAAGCATAGTCTCGATTTTGGAGAGTCTTTCTTCAGATGATGGTGAGTTGAGAATGGATGGGTGAGTTGGGTCATTTTGGTTTTGGTATGGATGTGGAGAGGTGTTGTTAGGGTGGTGCTGATATGATCTCTGTGTGGAATGTTGGTGAGCTGCATGGTTGTTGGGGCTGTGACGTCTCTGATCTTGGCTTTGATCTTGTTGATTTCCCCACCCAAAGTTTGGGTGATTCCTCCAACCAGGGTTGTATGTTTTGGAGTAAGGATCATGGGTCTGCCTGGGTGAGTTTCCAATGTAGTTGGCTTGTTCTTGCTCCTCCTCTGCCTCATCCGCTACAGTCTCAATGACATCTATGGCTTCTTCAATGGTCTTCTTCTTGTTCAGAGATCCCCCGGATGAATGGTCTACTGCCTTCTTTGATTCATAAGAGAGGCCTTCATAGAAAATGTGTAGTTGCACCCATTCATTGAACATATCTGGTGGACACCTTCTTGTTAGGTCCTTAAACATCTCCCATGCTTCATATAGAGTCTCACCATCCTGCTGCCTGAATGTTTGCACCTCAGCTCTCAGCCTGTTGATCCGTTGAGGAGGATAGAATCTTGCCAAGAATTTATTCACCACATCTTCCCAGGTTGCTAAACTCTCTTTTGGGAAGGATTCCAGCCATTTAGATGCCTTGTCCTTAAGTGAGAAAGGGAACAGAAGTAGTCTATAGGTGTCAGGATGAACACCATTAGACTTCACAGTATCACATATCCTCAGGAAGGTGGTTAGATTTGATTTGGGTCTTCTTGGACACTTCCTCCGAATGAACAATTGTTCTGAACAAGGGTGATGAGCTGTGGCTTTAGTTCAAAGTTGTTGGCATGTATGGTTGGCCTTTGGATGCTGCTTCCATAGTTTCCTGGGTTTGGGTTGATGTAAGAACCCAGAACTCTTCTCTCTTGTCCAGCCTGAGCGCTGGACCTTCTCTGCCATGGTTGTGAGCCTCTTCTTCATGATGATTCTCAATGTTTTCATCCATGTCTGGTTCAAAGTACTCCTCCTCTTCCTCAGCACCAACTACTCTCTTTCCTCTTGCTTCCCTCCTTAATCTAAGGAAGGTCCTCTCAGGTTCAGAATCAAAGGAAGTTGAAGCCCCGCTTCTTCTCCCTGTCATACAACCAACAAGGCACAAGCAAGGAAATAGAAGCAGAAAGTACTCTTGTTAAAATTGCTGTTAGTGTGAGTGATGCAATATATCAAACAGTTAGTGGGTTAGTGAACTTACTGGTAAATAACTAAGAAAAAGGAGTAGGGGAAGGAAGGAAAATAACTAAAACTGAAAGTAATCAACTCAAACAGAAATTTAAATCAAATAAAAGAAAAATGCTCAATCTAGTTATCCTCCAATTTAGTCATTGTTGATACAAAATCAATCCCCAGCAACGGTGCCATAAACTTGATAGCACGAAAACTTGTCTCTCAAAAATTTTCCTTCAGCAAGTATACCGAATTCTCGTCAAGTAAAAACTCACAATAGAGTGAGGTCGAATCCCACAGGGATTGATTGGTCAAGAAACTTTAATTAGAGGAATGTTCTAGTTGAGCAAAGCAGAATTTGGTTTGAGAGTTGCAGGAAATTAAATGGCGGGAAAGTAAATAACAGAAAATGTAAATGCTAGAAGTAAAGAGCTGAAAGTAAATGACGGAAAGTAAATTGCAGAATTGTAAATGGGAATGGGGAAGATGCTCATGAAAGTAAATTGCAGAAATTAAAGAGAATGGGTAAGATCAGAAATGGGGATTCATTGGGCTTAGGAGATGTTGCATTCTCTGGATCAAGATCATTTTCATCTCTTCCTCAATCAATGCATTCATTGATCTCCTTGGCAATCTTAAGTGATCGAATTCCAATTCCTTGGTAATTCAATCTCTCAAATCTTGATCAATAGCCAATTCCTTGGTCAATTGCTCATGAGAAGAGATGAAGTATGGTCACTGATTATACCACATGCATTCCCAAATCAAGTGTTGGTAGGATTATAGTCACCATACCCAACCAAACCCAATTTGGTCCAACATGAGAAAGCATTTCTAGCATGATCTCTTCATTCCTCTTCTAAGGTTCAGAGGAGATCCAAGTATGAATAGCTTCTTTTCTAAGATAACTACCCAATTGGATGAAGATTGAAAGCTTTCTAGTAAAATCAAGAGAAAAGATAGAAGAAGAGTAATGAAAATTAGTATTGATACATCAAATTACAATAGAGCTCCCTAACCCAATGGAAGGGGTTTAATTGTCCATAGCTCTTGAAATGGAAAACAAAGATGGAGAATACATCATGAAAACTAGAACTAGAAGTACAGAGTAAATTATACAGAGAGTAGTTCTCAATTTCTAATCCCCCAAAAGGCTCTTCTTTCCTGATTCAAAACTACCCCTATATATACTACTCTTCTGATCTTCTAGTTGATTCTTCAAGTCTTGGATATGGGCCTTTGGATCTTGAGTTTGAAGTAGTTATCTTCTGCAGTGGGCTTAGCTTTACTTGCAGAGAGAAAGTGTGAAGTAGGAAGGGTCTTT
>NC_029793.2:66323805-66381592 GCF_000816755.2 Arachis ipaensis
TTAACATAGAAATATGTTGATAAATAATGTTCCTAAATATTTTTAATAGAGTATATTTGATTCTAAAATTACTCTATCTTTTAATTTTATCAAAATATCTATTCATATCTATCTATATTACTTTATAAAATCCCTAATTTCTAACCCTAATTCCCAAATTGAATCAGAAACCCTAATTCCCAAATTGAGGAACCCTAACCCTAGCTTCCCTTTGCCTCAGCCGCACCCCACCCCTCTTTCACCCTCTTCAGCTAACACACTCATTTCCTCACTATACACACGCACGCATACATATCGAGAAGACAGGAAGAGAGAGCGCCAGCGAAGAAGAGGGCGCCGTCGTACTGCCACTGTCCGTGCTGTCGTGCCTCCGTCACCATCAGAGTCGTCGTCGCCGTTTGTGGAACCGCGAGGAGCCGTCACCATCGCTGTTCAACCTCGTCCCGCCGCGCCTCCATGGTCGCCGTTGCTGCGAGCTTGCCACTGCCAAGGAGAAGCTGCCGTCGCGTCCTGTCCCACCGTCACCGTCGCTGCCCTGGAGCTCACCCACCGTCGTCATTGAGGGGCCAGCAGAGAGAGAGAACGAATGTGGGTCAGGATCGTCACTAGGAAGAGGAGCTATGCTCCACGCTACCGTCGCCACCAGTCCACGGCCACCACTGTGAGGGTTCTGCTGTCGTCGTTCCAGTGCCGCCATTCATGCCCTCTGTTCCCTTCGTCGTTCTGTCCAGCATCACCAGCACTGAAGTTAGCTTCTACCACCATCAAGCCTGAAGGGAAGCGCCACTGCTATTGCCCGACAGTAGCTTCCTCTGCGTTCCCAATTCTCTTCTTGAAACTGTAAGACTCTTGCTCATGCTTTGTTTCCCAAATCTATTTCTCTACCATATCTTGTTCTGATTACAATAAGTATATGTTAATGTCTCTGTTTAGTGTTATCATCCTTATCCGGAACCACTGATGTCACCGCTATAGAAGTGATTGGGATAGCCGTGATTGTCATTGTTGTTGCTGCCCCAGAAGAAGTGAGGCTGCTACTGTTGTTCCGGCCACATTGGCTATTGTAAACTGGGAAAAAGAAGAGGATCATTGCGTTTAAGTTCGACGGTTTCGACTAATTAAGGTAGGGGATTTAACGTTTTTAATTTAGAATGCCCACCAAGTTATTTGAATAAGTGCAAATGGTTAACAATGGTTTAGAATTTCTTAATTATCATGAATGACTTGAAATGCATTTGAAATTTGTTAGTTATTGTGAATATTTTGAGCTGTGACTGGAATTAAATGTGGCAGTGAATGTCTTTGGGCTTTGTTGTGAGTGTTTGAAGTTGTAATTGATATTGTTTTCTCTGATATGGATGGAATTGAGTTGAATTATAACAATAGTTGCTGATTGATTTGATGATTGTGCGTACTAAATGTTGTAAGGGATAGAATAAATGGTGTTACTTTTGTTGCTGAGCTTGCTGGTGTGAATTGATGAGTTATTGTGTGTTTGAATGATGATGAGTGTATATGGAAAATTATGCTTGGCATAGTGTAGAAAAGAAAAGGTTTGATGATGCTTAAGTACTTGACATCGTGTGAATTATTGATTCTGGGTTCTTAGGCTGTGTTGGCAATGAAGACAATTTTGAATAACTAGAAAGAGGTTAAACGTGTGATTTTGGAAGGGTTATAAGTTCAAATGTGGTTTTTGATAAGTAAGGTTGTTGAAAATGCTTAAGGCAGAATTTTTGCATACGTGACAGTAGAAAGAATCAATTTCTGGGAGCATCCCAGGTCATATACTTGAATGAAACTATTTTTTTATGAAACTTTACTGTGTTTTGAGCATCTCATAAAAAATTCAGAATTTATTGATGAGTATTTTGGGAGAAATGAATTTTTGAAGACTGATGGTTTCTGCAGAAAATTCTGTTTCTTTACTGCAGAAGCACCAACTTCCAACTCACTTAACTTTCAATTCTGGTAAGTATTTGAGCTGAAACTAACGGCATTTTCAAGCTTCCTGTGTCCACAATCTTCATTTTAAATTTCATGTCAATATCCTATTTAACCAAGTAGATATGTTGAAAAGAGTATGGATAACTCACTGGATTTTAGAAACCGAATTCTAAAAGGCCTGGCTGTGTTTCTCACTTCATAACTTTTTCATATGACATGGTATTAATCTGGAATTTAATTCAATAAAAAGCTAAAAGAGTCTTGTTTGAGGTCGTGAATTTTGAAAGGCATTGGGTGAAAACTGGATTTTTAAGGAATTTATCAAACTTACTACTTGCTGCTATTTTTCTGCATTTTCATAGGAAACAATAACAGAATTTTAAGAGAGATGGTACAAGTTTTTATTGTGACCAAATTACCTCAACACCAAGTTTCTTGGAATACTAGTTTATTGAGTTTAATTTTGAAAGAATCCTATGATAAGTGAAAGTTAGTTACGAATTGATGAGGTGAAAGTTGAATTGATGGGTTATGTGGGAATTGTGGGTTATGACCGAACTGTTGGCTATTGTAAATTGTGAATTTTCTGACTGATTTGATAACCTCTTATTTGGTAGTTGTTGAGGAAAGGGGGACACTTGTTGAGAAAGAGGGAACCCGTAAGGGTGGCTAAGTCCGAGTTTTAGGGGAGGTGCTGCCGAAATTTTATAAAATTTGAGGTTTTATTTGAGAAGTTATTTTAGAAGATTTGGATTTGAAAAAATGATTATTTAAGTTTTATTTGATTACTTCTAATGAGAGGTTATGTTTTGAAAGGTGTTTAATGAAATTAAAATAAATGATTTTCTTGAGTCTTTTGATAGAGGACTAAACTGAAAAATACTTTTAAAGTTGGCTCGACTCAAGGTTGCTAAAGCAAAGATTATGAACTGAATTGATGATTGAGATTTTTGCGAACGAATGCTTGAGAAAGTTAAGAAAGGTTTAAGAAAATATGTTAAGGATTCAAAGGGAAAAGGGAATGGGGAACTGATATATGGATTCTTGAGTTTTAGAAAGGATAATGAAAAGTGATAAAATACGGGAAAAACCCCACGAACTGTTAGTTGTTTAACTACGGGAAAAAACCATGAAATGATAATTGGTAAAATTCGGGAAGTACCCACGAACTGAATGATCATTGATCTCGGGGAAAACCTATAGATAGTTCTTTGTTTTATATGCGGGAAAAACCCACGGACTGATAATCATTGATTACGGGAATAACCCATGAATTGTTGTATGTTGATCTCGGGTATAGCCCATGAACTGAAGATCAATGTTTGTTGTGTATTGATCTCGGGTATAACCCACGAACTGAAGATCGCTATGTTATTGTGTATTGATCTCGGGTATAACCCACGAACTGAAGATCTCTGTTTTGTTTGTGAAATGATCTCGGGGATGCCCACGAACTGAGGATCACTGTTTTCCCTTGTGCGTATATTATGGGGTCGGGCTTTGCACCGACTGTCGGGAGTCACAAAGAAGTGGTATTCTAACCACCGACACATATGCACTAAGGACACAAAGGGAAACCATATCTGGGACTTGTTCCTAGGTAATGTCGGGCTGTAGGGTGTAAACCGACACCTGAGCTCATGGCCTGCTTAGGGCAGACATGCATCATATTGGTTGTGCATTTGCATTTGATTGTGTTTGCTTATATTACTTCTCTGTGATTGTGTTGTTTGTTTTATTGTGATTTGTTTATGTGTTTAATTGGGTTTCTTACTTGTGCTAGTAGTCTGTGAATGTATAGAGATGATTGATAACTGTTTATTGTGACTGAGAATCAATTATGTGGCTTTAAGATATTTAATATGTCAAATTTTGTGATTGAGATCTGTTTTGGGTTTAGGGATCTAAAGAAAGTAACTATTTATCTAAAGTAAGATTAAAAAGTATTTCAAAAGGTTTGACTAAGATAGTTTATTAAGAAAAGTTAATTATTTGCATGTTAATCATCACTTTTACGGCATTCCCATTACCTACTGAGAACGTATGGTTTGTTCTCACCCCAAAATCTTCCTCCCTTTCAGTGATACAGGTTCGAAGACTCAGTTTGAAGCTGCGGGCGATTGTAGAATTTATTTATGAGATAAGTTTTTGAGTTAGGTTATTTTCATAGAATTCCCTCGCCCTTGTTACTTTAGTTTTTATTTTATGCAGAGGGATCGGAGTTGTACCTGAATTTTATTTAAATTCTTTTGTATAATATTACTATTATTAATAAATATGTGATTATTATTACTTGTTGATGTGTGATATATGATTTTAATTAATAAAAACAAAAATTTCTGGTATTTTTACTAAAATTGAATCGCAATATCGAACTAAAGGCTTAATAGTAAATAGTTAATAAGGAAAACAGGTCAGTAACGCTTTACTTTTGGTACGATCATGACGTATTGGAAGTTGGGTCGTTACAATATGGTATCAGAGCAGTTCGTTCCTGTTAGAGTCTTAGGAATGGACTGACTATGCTTCATTGCATACTCTGAGTGTCTGTCATGCTTTGTGACTTGTTCTGGTAACAAGAGTTTGAGTTTTATATGCATGACTGTCTGATGATTAACGCTGTTAGTTTACCATTTCATACTTCATGGTATTAGGTCTGACCAACTTAATACTAATGATTTATGTACATGGCAACACTAACAGGTTATCATAGACGAAATAGAAGTAATAGGTAATGCGATTCACGGGGTTTGGGAGCGTTAGTTATGAAGTTAGCTTTAATTTGACGTATAACCTTTATTCGTGCCACATAGACTTGTGCTATCTTTTTATTAGTTGCTTTCATTGGAATTCTCTGGATTGAATTTTCCTTAGAATGTGATTTGATTATTTTTCAACCATACCTTGTCATTTTTGTATACCTTTACTTTCCTTTGAATCTGATTGCTTACGTAATTCTTTGAATATTCATCCTTGACAATGCCTATGCTTCTGTCCATATATTCTGCTTTCTTTGATTTCAGTTTGAACTTATTTTATTCAAGCAATTTTCGAGAGCGAAAATTTTTCTAAGGTGGCTATTTTATAAATTGAAATTAAAGTCTAGTGATAGAAAAATAATAAGAAGTTATATCATTTAATTTGAATGATTAATATTGAGTTTGAACTATATTTTATAATTATATGATTAATATGCTTATTTTATAATTTAAACTAGAAATAATTAATTTAACTTAGCAATATGTTGATAAATAATGTTCATAAATATTTTTAATAGAGTATATTTGATTCTAAAATTAATCTATCTTTTAATTTTATCAAAATATCTATTCATATCTATCTATATTACTTTATAAAATCCCTAATTTCTAACCCTAATTCCCAAATTGAATCAGAAACCCTAAGTCCCAAATTGAGGAACCCTAACCCTAGCTTCCCTTTGCCTCAGCCGCACCCTACCCCTCTTTCACCCTCTTCAGCTAACACACTCATTTCCTCACTATACACACGCACACACACATATGGAGAAGACAGGAAGAGAGAGCGCCAGCGAAGAAGAGGGCGCCATCGTACTGCCACTGTCCGTGCTGTCGCGCCTCCGTCACCATCAGAGTCGTCGTCGCCGTTTGTGGAACCGCAAGGAGCCGTCACCGTCGCCGTTCAACCTCGTCCCGCCGCGCCTCCATGGTCGCCGTTGCTGCGAGCTCGCCACTGCCGAGGAGAAGCTGCCATCGCGTCCTGTCCCGCCATCACCGTCGCTGCCCTGGAGCTCACCCACCGTCGTCATTGAGGGGCCAGCAGAGAGAGAGAACGAACGTGGGTCAGGATCGTCACTAGGAAGAGGAGCTATGCTCCACGCCACCGTCGCCACCAGTCCACGGCCACCACTGTGAGGGTTCCGCCGTCGTCGTTCCAGTGCCGCTATTCATGCCCTCTGTTCCCTTCGTCGTTCTGTCCAGCATCACCAGCACTGAAGTTAGCTTCTACCACCATCAAGCCTGAAGGGAAGCGCCACTGCTATTGCCCGACAGTAGCTTCCTCTGCGTTCCCAATTCTCTTCTTGAAACTGTAACCCTCTTGCTCATGCTTTGTTTCCCGAATCTATTTCTCTACCATATCTTGTTCTGATTACAATAAGTATATGTTAATGTGATAAACCACTATTTTATGGTTTATCTTGTGCTCAATTGAGTGGTTTCTATCTACTCTTTACCCACTTATTCATACTATTTGCATGGTTTTACATTTGCCTTCCTAATTATGTGCTTTGATTGAAAACATGCTTCTTTGATCTTATATTTGCTTATTATTAATCCTCTCTTATTACCATTAGATGCTTTGATATGTGTGTTAAGTATTTTCAGATATTATAAGGCAGGGATGGCTTGGAGGATGGGAAGAAAGCGTGCAAAAGTGGAAGGAATGCAAGAAGTTGGAGAAATTGCTAAGCTGTCCAGCCTGACCTCTCTGCACTCAAACGGCTATAACTTTAGCCACAGAGGTCCAAACGACGCGGTTCCAGTTGCGTTGGAAAGCTAACGTCTAGGGCTTCGATTTGATATGTAATACGTTATAGTTCCCCTGACGCTAAGTGACGCGACCGCATGATCTATGTGGCCGCGTCGCAGTGACGGAAATCCAGCGTGGCGAAATTCGAAACCAGCGAATTCTGGACTGTTTTTGACCCAGTTTGCGGCCCAGAAAACACAAATTAGAGGCTATAAAGTGGGGGAATACATCCATTCATAGGAGGCTCACACATTCACAATTTTAGGAGTAGATGTAGTTTTTAGAGAGAGAGGTTCTCTCTTCTCTCTTAGGATTAGGATTTAGGATTTCTCTTAGTTTTATGAGTGACTCTCAATCCCAGGTTCATTATTCTTTTACTTTATATTTATCTCTTACTTTCAGATACTTTAATGCTTATATTAGTTATGTTGCCTATTTGGCTTATGCTACATTCATGTTATGATTTTCTTAATTAATATTATTTGAGGTATTTCAGATTTAAGATTGTTTTGCTTTTAATTTAATTTAGATATTTCCCTTTTGGCTTTGGTTAAATAATTGGTGACTCTTGAGTTATCAAACTCATTGTTGATTGAGAATTGGAATTCTTCAAGAATTAATTCATCCACTTAACTTACCTTCATAGTTAGAGGTTAATAAAGTGGGAGAAAAATTCAATTCTCATTACAATTGATAAGGATAACTGGGATAGACCTCCAGTCTTCATACCTTGCCAAGAGTTTCTTTTATTATTACTATTTTATTTTATCCTTTTTGTGCAACATACTGCTTCCTTACTTCCAAAACCCCCAATTTACAATCTTCATAACCAATAATAAGAACATATCTCCCTGCAATTCCTTGAGAAGACGACCCGAGGTTTGAATACTTCGGTTATCAATTTATTTAGGGGTTTGTTACTTGTGACAACCAAAAACATTTGTATGAAAGGACTTTTGAAGGTTTAGAAACTATACTAGCAACGAGGATTTATCCGCAAATTTCTAGACCACGCAAAAGTTCTCTCGTCAAAATGGCGCCGTTGTCGGAGAATTGCAAACGTGTGCCTTATTATTGGTTATTGTAAATATTTGCTTTTTGCTTGTTTATTTTTGTTTTTATTTTTGTTTTTATTTTTGCTTTTTCGTAAACTAAGAGGTTATTGGATTTTATTTTAAAAATTTTTATTTTATCTTATCGTATTTCAAAAATCAAATTTCAAAATTTAAATTTAAAAAAAAATTCAAATTTCAAAAATTTAAAATTCAAATTTCAAAATTTAATTTTCAAATTCAAAATTTAAATAACTTTTAATTTCAATTTGTTTTTATTTTTTTAATTTTTATTTTCTACTATGAACTCTCACCCCTTTGGCTATGAGTCTGGTTACAATAATGTTGCAGGAAGAAGAAATTACAATGAGAACTGGCATCAAGGTTGGAACAATCAAAGATGGGAGGAGCCACAAGGATTTGATCAATCCTCATGGCAACAACCACCTCTAATGGACTATCAACAACCACCACCATATGCCTATGAACCCTTTCCTCAACATAACTTTGGAACACCAAACTCACAAGCCCCTTTCCGCCATTCACCTCCATATGACCCTAACCCTCAACCACCATACCAACCACCTTATGAACCATATGAACCATATATAGAACCACCCTAATTCCAATCTAATCACTCCCAACCACCACCACTTTCTTTTGTATCATGTCCAAGTCCGGCAACCCGAGAAGCAGAGGTTCGCCTAAGGGAAACAGTAATTAAATTTCAGGCAACCGTTCAACAACTGGAGCAAGCAGTAATTCAATGGGCTTCTAGGCACTCAAATATACAAGGATCAGCCACAGCTCCATGTGGACAGTCTAGTGAAGAGCATAGCATGAAGGAGATACCAGAAACCCCAGTGGACAAGACAGAGAATGAATTCGTACAAGAACAAGTAGAAGAAGTTGTCATTGTTCAAGAAGAAGAGTTGGTTGAAGATCTAGGAGATGCAGAACCTCCATGGGAAAGTCAAGACATAGAGCCTCCTTCCAAGACGGTTGAATTTGATGCTAAGGAGGGTGTACAACCTCCAAGCCATATCACAGTTGAAGACTTGGAAGAGGTTGATCAAGAAATGGAGATTCAAGAAGAAGAAGCACAACCTCCCATGCCCTTAGAAAGCAATGAAGAGGAGATTAAATTGGAAGAAAGCTACCAAGAGGAAGAGGTTGAAATTGAAGAAGCTTGCAAAGAGGTAGTAATTATCAGAAAAAAGCACAAGGGAGTGGAGCTTGCAATTTCATTAAAAATGTCTCCCCCTAAGTTGCCATCATCCTTCACAACATTCAAGTGGGTAAAATTCATATCCCTTAGCTTTCTAATTCCACTTGAATATGGGCTACTGGAGACGGATGGCCAACTTAGAGCTCTTTATGACATTAAGAGTAAGAGAAAGATGGCCAGTGGTAAGAATTGTCCTGCAAGGTTCATCATGGTTGGAAGCTTTAAGTTTAAACGCAAAGGTTGGTATAAAGCTCAATTGAATGGGTCTAGGAAGCTGTTTGGTAGCTGCAGTGAGAATTCAAATTACTTATCACCCGGCTGGAAAAATACAGATCCCGACAAAAATGGGTGTAAAAGCAAGGTTTGGGATCCTGGAATCTATTCTGACATCCAACACCCCGGGAGCCTAAGAATCTTTTTGAAGCTGCTCAAGGGTTTTACATGCCTAGTTTGGGACCCCGGAGGTTACTGGAGATACAAACATTGGTGGAGATTCCTGGATGAATACAAGCATAAGCCACCATAACAGGGAGCTCCCCAAATGTCCAACTTAAGAACAATAACTAAAAGTGCTGGGTGGGAGACAACCCACCGTGGTATGATCGTTCCTTTTTCATTTTTATTTAGTTTTATTTGTTTTTGAGTTTTATTTTATTTTATTGAACCTGGAGTTTTGCATCACATTCATATTAACACTGCATTCTGCATTTTCTTTTCAAAAAAAAAAAAGCGAGCACGCGACGCGACCGCATCAGCGACGCGTCTGCGTCGCAAGGAGATGGGAGACAATATTAATATGAACATAGAGTTTCACAGGAGCAGCGCTGGAGGCGTGCCAATGGCACAAATCACCCCACGCGACCGCGTCGCTGACGCGACCGCGTCATATGGGAATAATGGCCTCCCACGCGACCGCGTCACCCATGCGGCCGCGTAACCTGAAATCGGCGTAAAAAGGGTGCATGGCCGAAAGTTGAGCTGGAGTTGGGCTGGACCCGTGCTAGTGGCACAAGCCCTGCCACGCGAACGCGTCACCCACGCGTCTGCGTCATATTGGAAAAAAGGCCACCTGCGCGATCGCGTCGACCATGCGACCGCGTCACCCAGAATTTTGGCAAAAAGAGTTTCGAACAGAGAATTGCGCGACCGCGAGGCTGCACCCGCGCCAATCGCTCAAAACAGGCCATGCGATCGCGTGACCCACGCGTCCGCGTCACCTGACCTTATCACGCACCACGCGACCGCGTCACTCACGCGTCCGCGTCACAAGCGGTGCACAGAATATCCAGATCAGCCAATTTTCTTATCTTTTCTTCTCTAATCCTTATTTTTCTTATTTTTTCTTATTTCTTTCTTCTTCCTTTCCTATCTTCTTTCCCTTCTCATTCTTCTTATTTTTCTTTTTATTTTATTTTAATTTATTTATATACTTTCATTCATTGCATTATTTTCATTGGTGTTAGAAATTTATTTGGGTCATTATTTCTATATTTTACTTGTGGATTATTAGAGGAATTATTTGACAATTATATATATTTATTTTTTAAAGGATTGCTTGCATGTTCAATTTATTATTTTCATTAGCTTATTTACCATTCATGCTATGTGTTTGTGAAAATGTCCGTATGGCATTGTGCACTGCTTTTCAGTATCTTTTATCCTACTACTCTGATTGCCTGCTTTTTACAAAACCCTTTTTCATATCATATTCATTCAATATAATTGTCATTACAAACATGTTGCTAGTTTGAAAGACTTGGTAATCTAACTTGGACATTGAATGCTTGATATGCTACTCATGCCTTTGCCTGCATGCCAATAAACACCTTGCATTCAATTGTTATCATATGCACTAGCTATTTTCCATTGATGACTTTTCACATGTACTCATGAGCGTGTGTTAACGTCATTCTTCTTTATTGTGCATTGATTACCACCTTTCCCGCTCTCTTCCTTGTTCTAACTCTTAGCTTTAAAAGTCACTTTCTTTTTCCCTTTTCAGGATGGGCACCAAGAAGGGTAAAGAGAAAGCTACTCCCAAACTACCGGCAAGGAAAGGAACAAAAAGAGCCCCAGCTGAGGAACCATAACCGTCTACTTGCAAATCTCAGCATGCACCGAGGACGGTGCAATCTTTAAGTGTGGGGAGGTCGATACTGATCTCCATGGGTTAGTACCTTTCTGTTTCAACACCAATGTTTAAATTTTCTTTGTTAAATTAGTTATTGCATTTGCATATTTGTTTGATTTTATGCATTTAGTTACTACTTGGTTAAAGTAATAAAATTCTTTTAAGACCCTATCTTTGAAAAATTTCACTAATTTAAATTGAAAAAAAAATTTTTATGTTAAAACTTGTTTGTAGTTGTATGTGGAACATGGTTTTTGAGCCAAAGAACACACAACCTGTGAGACTTTGAGCTTATTTACATGGTTACATTATTTAACCATAAATATTTTATTCATATGTGTTCCCTTCTCTATGATTGTAATCTATATTTTGTTCCAACCTATATGTCCATTATTTAGTGTATTTACATGTTTGCATATGATTGAGGCCATTATTTGATTTTAGCTCACTTATCCCAAATAAGCCTACCCTTTAAATCACCCTTGTCAGCCACTTTGAGCCTTTTAACCCCCTCTTGTTCTGTATTTTACCACATCACTAGCCTTAAAGCAGAAAAACAATTAAATATCCCAATTGAATCTTTGGTTAGCTTAAGATAGTGTGTTAATTAAGTATGGGGAAACTGTGGGAACATGGGTTAATAAAGGAAAAGTATAATGTTTCTAATTTATTTGAATATTGGGAATTTGGGAACCTACTCATGAAAAGAAAAACCAAAATAGAAAAATAATAGAAAATCCATGTGCATTGATAAGTTATGTTTGTTTCTCTATAAAAAAAAAGAAGAAAAAAAAAAGAGAAAAAAGAGAAAAATCCAAAAATACTCAATAAATAAGTAAATAAGGGGACAAAATTACCCCAATATTAAGTTTAATAAAAGATCAATGCACATGTGATAAAAAAATTAAAGAAAAATTTGGTACATGGGTATGGGAATTATACAAAAGTGAGAATTATGGGTAGCTAGGCATGAATTTAAAAGTATATAGAGTATATGTATATTAGGTGAGAGCTTAGGTTAATTGAAGATTCATATTATAGCTCACTTGGCCATACATATATCCTTACCTTTACCTCAGCCCCATTACAACCTTGAAAAGACCTCATGATGTTTGCATTCGTACATTAAATTTTTGTTGATTGGTTAGATGAAGAACAAGGTTTAGAAAGCATGACTAGAGAAGAGTAAAGTGAATAACCCTATACACTTGAGAGATTAGAGAGATATACACTTCCAGTGAGGGTTCAACGCTTAAATTCTATATTCCCTGCTTTCATAAGCTATTTTCTTCTTACAAGTCTATTTGTGCTTCATTTTTATATTGGCTTATGCTACATTCATGTTATGATTTTCTTAATTAATATTATTTGAGGTATTTCAGATTTAAGATTGTTTTGCTTTTAATTTAATTTAGATATTTCCCTTTTGGCTTTTGTTAAATAATTGGTGACTCTTGAGTTATCAAACTCATTGTTGATTGAGAATTGAAGTTCTTCAAGAATTAATTCATCCACTTAACTTACCTTCATAGTTAGAGGTTAATAAAGTGGGAGAAAAATCTAATTCTCATTACAATTGATAAGGATAACTGGGATAGGACCTCCAGTTTCATACCTTGCTAAGAATTTATTTTATTATTACTATTTTATTTTATTCTTTTTGTGCAACATACTGCTTCCTTACTTCCAAAACCCCCAATTTACAATCTTCATAACTAATAATAAGAACATACCTCCCTGCAATTTCTTGAGAAGACGACCCGATGTTTGAATACTTCGGTTATCAATTTATTTAGGGGTTTGTTACTTGTGACAACCAAAAACGTTTGTATGAAAGGACTTTTGAAGGTTTAGAACCTATACTTGTAACGAGAATTTATCCGCAAATTTCTAGACCACGCAAAAGTTCTCTCGTCATAATGTCTCTGTTTAGTGTTATCATCCTTATCCGGAACCACTGATGTCACCGCTATAGAAGTGATTGGGATAGGCGTGATTGTCATTGTTGTTGCTGTCTCAGAAGAAGTGAGGCTGCTACTGTTGTTCCGGCCACATTGGCTGTTGTAAACTGGGAAAAAGAAGAGGATCGTTGCGTTTAATTTCGACGGTTTCGACTAATTAAGGTAGGGGATTTAACGTTTTTAATTTAGAATACCCACCAAGTTATTTGAATAAGTGCAAATGGTTAACAATGGTTTAGAATTTCTTAATTATCATGAATGACCTGAAATGCATTTGAAATTTGTTAGTTATTGTGAATGTTTTGAGCTGTGACTGGAATTAAATGTGGCAGTGAATGTCTTTGGGCTTTGTTGTGCGTGTTTGAAGTTGTAATTGATATTATTTTCTCTGATATGGATGGAATTGAGTTGAATTATAACTATAGTTGGTGATTGATTTGATGATTGTGCGTACTAAATGTTGTAAGGGATAGAATAAATGGTGTTACTTTTGTTGCTGAGCTTGCTGGTGTGAATTGATGAGTTATTGTGTGTTTGAATGATGATGAGTGTATATGGAAAATTATGCTTGGCATAGTATAGAAAATAAAAGGTTTGATGATGCTTAAGTACTTGACATCGTATGAATTATTGATTCTGGGTTCTTGGGCTGTGTTGGCAATGAAGACAATTTTGAATAACTGGAAAGAGGTTAAACGTGTGATTTTGGAAGGGTTATAAGTTCAAATGTGGTTTTTGATAAGTAAGGTTGTTGAAAATGCTTAAGGCAGAATTTCTGCATACATGACAGTAGAAAGAATCAATTTCTGGGAGCATCCCAGGTCATATACTTGAATGAAACTATTTTTTCATGAAACTTTACTGTGTTTTGAGCTTCTCATAAAAAATTCAGAATTTATTGATTAGTATTTTGGGAGAAATGAATTTTTGAAGATTGATGGTTTCTGCAGAAAATTCTGTTTCTTTACTGCAGAAGCAACAACTTCCAACTCACTTAACTTTCAATTCTGGTAAGTATTTGAGCTGAAACCAACGGAATTTTCAAGCTTCCTGTGTCCACAATCTTCATTTTAAATTTCAAGTTAATATCCTATTTAACCAAGTAGATATGTTGAAAAGAGTAAGGATAACTCACTGGATTTTGGAAACCGAATTCTAAAAGGCCTGGCTGTGTTTCTCACTTCATAACTTTTTCATATGACATGGTATTAATCTGAAATTTAATTCAATAAAAAGCTAAAAGAGTCTTGTTTGAGGTCGTGAATTTTGAAAGGCATTGGGTGAAAACTGGATTTTTAAAGAATTTATCAAACTTACTACTTGCTGCTGTTTTTCTGCATTTTCTTAGGAAACAATAACAGAATTTTAAGAGAGATGGTACAAGTTTTTATTGTGACCAAATTACCTCAACACCAAGTTTCTTGGAATACTATTTTATTTAGTTTAATTTTGAAAGAATCGTATGATAAGTGAAAGTTAGTTACGAATTGATGAGGTGAAAGTTGAATTGATGGGTTATGTGGGAATTGTGGGTTATGACCGAACTGTTGGCTATTGTAAATTGTGAATTTTCTGACTGATTTGAGAACCTCTTATTTGGTAGTTGTTGAGGAAAGGGGGAGACTTGTTGAGAAAGAGGGGACCCGTAAGGGTGGCTAAGTCCGAGTTTTAGGGTTGGTGCTGCCGAAATTTTATAAAATTTGAGGTTTTATTTGAGAAGTTATTTTAGAAGATTTGGATTTGAAAAATGATTATTTAAGTTTTATTTGATTACTTCTAATGAGAGGTTATGTTTTGAAAGGTGTTTAATGAAATTAAAATAAATGATTTTCTTGAGTCTTTTGATAGAGGACTAAACTGAAAAATAGTTTTAAAGTTGGCTCGACTCAAGGTTGCTAAAGCAGAGATTATGGACTGAATTGATGATTGAGATTTTTGCGAACGAATGCTTGAGAAAGTTAAGAAAGGTTTAAGAAAATATGTTAAGGATTCAAAGGGAAAAGGGAATGGGGAACTGATATATGGATTATTGAGTTTTAGAAAGAAAAATGAAAAGTGATAAAATACGAGAAAAACCCCACGAACTGTTAGTTGTTTAACTACGGGGAAAATCCATGAATTGATAATTGGTAAAATTCGGGAAGTACCCACGAACTGAATGATCATTGATCTCGGGGAAAACCTATAATTTGTTATTTGTTTTATATGCGGGAAAAACCCACGGACTGATAATCATTGATTACGGGAATAACCCATGAATTGTTGTATGTTGATATAGCCCATGATTACGGGAATAACCCATGAATTGTTGTATGTTGATCTCGGGTATAGCCCATGAACTGAAGATCAATGTTTGCTGTGTATTGATCTCGGGTATAACCCACGAACTGAAGATCGCTATGTTATTGTGTATTGATCTCGGGTATAACCCACGAACTGAAGATCTCTATTTTGTTTGTGAAATGATCTCGGGGACGCCCACGAATTGAGGATCACTGTTTTCCCTTGTGCGTATATTATGGGGTCGGGCTTTGCGCTGACTGTCGGTAGTCACGAAGGAGTGGTATTCTAACCACCGACACATATGCACTAAGGACACAAAGGGAAACCATATCTGGGACTTGTTCCTAGGTAATGTCGGGCTGTAGGGTGTAAACCGACACGTGAGCTCATGGCCTGCTTATGACAGACATGCATCATATTGGTTGTGTATTTGCATTTGATTGTGTTTGCTTATATTTCTTCTCTGTGATTGTGTTGTTTATTTTATTGTGATTTGTTTATGTGTTTAATTGGGTTTCTTACTTGTGCTAGTAGTCTGTGAATGTATAGAGATGATTGATAACTGTTTGTTGTGACTGAGAATCAATTATGTGGCTGAAAGATATTTAATATGTCAAATTTTTTTATTGAGATCTGTTTTGGGTTTAGGGATCTAAAGAAAGTAACTATTTATCTAAAGTAAGATTAAAAAGTATTTCAAAAGGTTTGACTAAGATAGTTTATTAAGCAAAGTTAATTATTTGCATGTTAATCATTACTTTTACGGTATTCCCATTCCCTATTGAGAACGTGTGGTTTGTTCTCACCCCAAAATCTTCCACCCTTTCAGTGATACAGGTTCGAAGACTCAGTTTGAAGCTGCGGGCAATTGTAGAATTTATTTATGAGATAAGTTTTTGAGTTAGGTTATTTTCATAGAATTCCCTCGCCCTTGTTACTTTTGTTTCTATTTTATGCAGAGGGATAGGAGTTGTACCTGAATTTTATTTAAATTCTTTTGTATAATATTACTATTATTAATAAATATGTGATTATTATTACTTGGTGATGTTTGCTATATGATTTTAATTAATAAAAACAAAAATTTCTGGTATTTTTACTAAAATTGAATCGCGGTATCGAACTAAAGGCTTAATAGTAAATAGTTAATAAAGAAAACAGGTCAGTAACGCCTTACTTTTGGTACGATCATGACGTATTGGAAGTTGGGTCGTTACATCTTTAGCTCAGGACGTTAGTGGCGTTAACGTTAAGTGAGAGTGTGGGTTCAAGAACGTTAGTGACAATCACCTTTTTCACTAACGTTCCTCTCCCAGGGATGATCCACGTTAACTTCAACGTTAGTGGCACCAACGTGACCACTAACGTTGCCTCTTGGTTCTTCGCACACGTTATTGGGACTCACCTTTTCCAATAACGTTGAGAGTCCTCCCTCCCAACGTTAGAGTTCACGTTAACTTAGTTAACGTGGCTCTTAACGTAGGCTTGCCGATTCTTCGAGAACGTTAGTGACACTTACCTTTGTCACTAACGTTCCAAGGTACCCTTACTTCCCATGTTAGAGTCCACGTTAACTAAGTTAATGTGGCTTCTAACGTGGTAATGATAGCCATCTCCAACGTTAGTGACAAAGGTGAGTGTTACTAACGTTGGCTTATCATCTCCTTTATCCACGTTAGCTTCCACGTTAACTAAGCATGAGACATGCATCATCCTATTTGTCATCTAATTCATGCAAAATTCTCATGAATTCATGTAAAGTGCTCAATGTATGCTTAAATCAAGATGTAAGTGAAATTCTACCCAAAACTTGCTTATTTCCCAAGAAAATGCATGAAAAACTACCCTAAAACAGTAAAGAAAAGGTCAGTGAAACTGGCTAAAATGCCCTGGCATCACAACACCAAACTTAAAGCTTGCTTGTCCCTAAGCAAGTACTGGAACAAGAGAATGATGAATGAAATGCCAAGAGAAATGAATCATTATTGTGGAAGTCATGTCCTTGGTTTTATGGTGGTTTCATGCATAGCAACTTAGGTTCATTCCTTCACTGGCTTTCAGACCTTTATCATGTCCTGAAATACTCACTTAATTGCACCCTATGAGACTCTTATTCATTAATCCTTTTATTATTTTCTGGGCTTATTTGTGTTCTTAGGTTAAGTGCTCTGTGAGGGGGCGACTCTTTAAGATAAGCTTTCAGCCAGCACTCCCGAACCAGTTGGTTCAAGGTGCTAGGTGTTAAGACACCCCTAAGGACTTACTTCCTCAAGTCTCTTTCCCCCATACATACACACCACAGGCACATGGTTTTTTTATTTTCTTTCTTGAGACCTTGGTGTCCAGCACCTCTTTGGGTTACTAAATGTTCTGTAGCAAGGTTGCTCTTGATAGTGGACTTTCAGCTGATAATCCCAGGTTAGTTAACCCAAGTTACCAAGTGATGAAGCACTACTACGAACTTATTCATCTAAGCAGATCCTTGGTACAGGAGCACCACAGACATATCTCTTAAGTTTCAAACCCTTGGTGCCTAGCCATGTTCTTTATTAACTTTTCTTTCTTTTTCAACTCTTATTGTTCTTTTCCCCTTTTTCTTATTAGGATCTTGTTATTTAGCTAGACTCATGGGGTGTGTTTCAAGCATATGATTCAGGACAGATAGTTGTCTTCCCACCCTTGTTGGTGAACCAACTTAGCTAACTTATGACCACATCACACACTAAGGAACTTATTCCACAATATGAACTCCACTCTGGTCTTTGATAACAATCTTTGGTGGAACACCAAACTTAAAACTACACTTTCACTCTTAGGTTTTGTCTTGGTGTGGAACACCAAACTTAGCTCCTCGCAATACAGGGGAAACAACTTGTGATTTTTATTGAAATGATAATGAAAAAGAAACTACCTCAGGTTGGGTTGCCTCCCAACAAAGCGCTCTTTTAGCGTCGCTAGCTCGATGATTCCTTTGTCATGGCGGTTGGTAATGCTTCAGATCTTCCCCTCTTGCAGTAGACCTATATCCATTGGCTTCATCAAGGATCTCTACATGTTCTATAGAGAGAACTCTTTTGATGGTAAAGACCTTAGGTAGCTGAGATGGGATGGTGGGGAGATCGGGGGGAATAGCTGGGAAGTAAGCTGAGATTACTTTATCCCCTAGAGAGAAGTCCTCTGTAGGGATCTTCTTGTTCCTCCACCTCCTTGGTGCCTTCTTCTTTATCCCTTTTGATGTTGCCTTGCTCTTTGTGACCTCCTCTTCTAAGGGAATTTTGTTGCTGGTCTCATATGACTCTGGTGGTTTAGGTTCCTCCTTATTTTCCTTGAGCTGTGACAGCTGCTGATTGCCTTATTCTTCAACCAAGTGGTTTCCCAGAGGTGTTGGTTGTGCTTCAATGCTTGCCTCCTCCCTCAGTATCTCATTATGATCTGTTTCTTGTGAGAGTTTGAAGACATTGAAGCTGAGTTGTTCATCATGGATCCTCAAAATTAGCTCCCCTCGCTCCACATCTATGAGTGCTCTGGCTGTAGCTAAGAATGGTCTTCCCAATATGATTGGGTGAGTGTGACTTTCTTCCATGTCCAAGATGACAAAGTCTGTGGGAAGGAAGTATTTTTCCACCTTCACCAGCACATTTTCAACCATTCCTACTGCTTGTTTTTGAGTTTTGTCAGCCAGCCTGATAACTACATCTGTGGGTGTTATCTCATTGATCTGCAGCTTTTTCATAAGGGATAAAGGCATTAAGTTGATGCTTACTCCCAAATCGCAGAGTGCTTTATCAAACATTGTTTCTCCTATGGCACAGGGGATGTGAAAACTCCCTGGGTCCTTTCTTTTCATAGGCAACTCTGGTTGAATGAGAGCACTGCACTCCTTATTCATCACTATTGTTTGTCCTCCCTTGAGTGAGCTTTTCCTGGTCAGCAGCTCCTTCATATACTTAATATATAAGGGCATTTGTTGGAGGGCCTTGATGAATGATATGTTTACATGGAGGGATGCAAACAGGTCAAGAAATCTTGAGTATATTCTCTTCTCTACAGCACCATTGAGTAATTGGGGAAACGGTGCATAGAGTTTCAGCAGCTCCTTCTGTGTCAGCTCTTTTTGTGAAATTTTGGGTTCTTGGTGATCCTTTTCCTGTTCCTCTGCTGATGTCTCTCTAAGTTGTTCTAATGGCTTATTTTGCTTTTCCTCAGTCTCCTTATTACTTATAGTAACCATCTTGCAGTCTTCCCATCTGACTTTTTTTGCTTCTCCTCTCGGATTTTTCCTTGTGTCACTTGGGAAGCTATCAGTAGGTTTGGGAATCTTTTCAGATAAGTATCCCACTTGAAATTCCAGCCTCTTGATGGTTTCCCCTTGGTTCTGGATACTAGCTCGCACCTCCTCTTTGAATACCTTATTATCTTGAATCTCTTTGCATATGCCTTCAAGCAGAGTCTCAATTTTGGAGTCTTTCTTCAGATGATGGTGAGTTGAGAGTGGATGGGTGAGTTGGGTCATTTTGGTTTTGGTATGGATGCGGAGAGGTGTTATTAGGGTGGTGCTGATATGATCTCTGTGTGGAATGTTGGTGAGCTGCATAGTTGTTGGGGTTGTGATGTCTCTGATCTTGGCTTTGATCTTGTTGATTTCCCCACCCAAAGTTTGGGTGATTCCTCCAACCAGGGTTGTACGTTTTGGAGTAAGGATCATGGGTCTGCCTGGGTGAGTTTCCAATGTAGTTGGCTTGTTCTTGCTCCTCCTCTGCCTCAGCATTCACTCCCTCTTAGGTTGCTGATGAGGTGGTGATTGCTGCCACTTGGTTCCTCTCCATCTTCTTGGTGAGGTCAGCCAACTGCTTGGTAATAAGCTTGTTTTGGGCCAGCAGTGCATCCACATTGTTTAGCTCCATCACCCCTCTAGTGGATGAATGGTCTACTGCCTTCTTTGATTCATAAGAGAGGCCTTCATAGAAAATGTGTAGTTGCACCCATTCATTGAACATATCTGGTGGACACCTTCTTGTCAGGTCCTTAAACCTCTCCCATGCTTCATATAGAGTCTCACCATCCTGCTGCCTGAATGTTTGCACCTCATCTCTCAGCCTGTTGATCCATTGAGGAAGATAGAATCTTGCCAAGAATTTGTTTACCACATCTTCCCAGGTTGCTAAACTCTCCTTTGGGAAGGATTCCAGCCATTTAGATGCCTTGCCCTTAAGTGAGAAAGGGAACAGAAGTAGTCTATAGGTGTCAGGATGAACACCATTAGACTTCACAGTATCACATATCCTCAGGAAGGTGGTTAGATGTTGATTTGGGTCTTCTTGGACACTTCCTCCGAATGAACAATTGTTCTGAATAAGGGTGATGAGCTGTGGCTTTAGTTCAAAGTTGTTGGCATGTATGGTTAGTCTTTGGATGCTGCTTCCACAGTTTTCTGGGTTTGGGTTGATGTAAGAACCCAGAACTCTTCTCTCTTGCCCAACCTGATGTGCTAGACTTTCTCTGCCATGGCTGTGAGCCTCTTCTTCATGATGGTTCTCCATGTTTTCATCCATGTCTGGATCAAAGTACTCCTCCTCTTCCTCAGCACCAACTACTCTCTTTCCTCTTGCTTCCTTTCTTAATCTAAGGAAGGTCCTCTCAGGTTCAGAATCAAAGGAAGTTGAAGCCCCGCTTCTTCTCCCTGTCATACAACCAACAAGGCACAAGCAAGGAAATAGATACAGAAAGTACTCTTGTTAAAATTACTGTTAGTGTGAGTGATGCAATATATCAAACAGTTAGTGGGTTAGTGAACTGACTGGTAAATAACTAAGAAAAAGGAGTAGGGGGGAAGGGAGGAAAATAACTAAAACTGAAAGTAATCAACTCAAACAGAAATTTAAATCAAACAAAAGAAAAATTCTCAATCTAGTTATCCTCCAATTTAGTCATTGTTGATACAAAATCAATCCCCGGCAACGGCGCCATAAACTTCATAGCACGGAAACTTGTCTCTCAACAATTTTCCTTCGGCAAGTATACCAAATTGTCGTTAAGTAATGTTCAAGCAACTTTAATTAGAGGAATGTTCTAGTTGAGCGAAGCAGAATTTGGTTTGAGAGTTGCAGGAAATTGAATGACGGGAAAGTAAATAGCAGAAAATGTAAATGCTGGAAGTAAAGAGCTGAAAGTAAATGACGGAAAGTAAATTGCAGAATTGTAAATGGGAATGGGGAAGATGCTCATGAAAGTAAATTGCAGAAATTAAAGAGAATGGGTAAGATTAGAAATGGGGATTCATTGGGCTTAGGAGATGTCGCATTCTCCGGATCAAGTTCATTATCATCTCTTCCTCAATCAATGCATTCATTGATCTCCTTGACAATCTTAAGTGATCGAATTCCAATTCCTTGGTAATTCAATCTCTCAAATCTTGATCAATAGCTAATTCCTTGGTCAATTGCTCATGAGAAGAGATGAATTATGGTCACTGATTATACCACATGCATTTCCAAATCAAGTGTTGGTAGGATTATAGTCACCATACCCAACCAAACCCAATTTGGTCCAACATGAGAAAGCATTTCTAGCATGATCTCTTCATTCATCTTTCAAGTTTCAGAAGAGATCCAAGTATGAATAGTTTCTTTTCCAAGATAGCTACCCAATTGGATGAAGATTGAAAGCTTTCTAGTAAAATCAAGAGAAAAGATAGAAGAAGAGTAATGAAAATTAGTATTGATCCATCAAATTATAACAGAGCTCCCTAACCCAATGTAAGGGGTTTAGTTGTTCATAGCTCTTGAAATGGAAAACAAAGATGGAGAATACATCATGAAAACTAGAACTAGAAGTGCAGAGTAAATTATACAGAGAGTAGTTCTCAATTTCCAATCCCCCAAAAGGCTCTTCTTTCTTGATTCAAAACTACCCCTATATAAACTACTCTTCTGATCTTCTAGTTGATTCTTCAAGTCTTGGATATGGGCCTTTGGATCTTGAGTTTGAAGCAGTTATCTTCTGCAATGGGCTTAGCTATACTTGCAGAGAGAAAGTGTGAAGTAGGAAGGGTCTTTAGCTTAGGACGTTAGTGGCGTTAACATTAAGTGAGAGTGTGGGTTCGAGAACGTTAGTGATAATCACCTTTTTCACTAACATTCCTCTCCCAGGGATGATCCACGTTAACTTCAACGTTAGTGGCACCAACGTGACCACTAACGTTGCCTCTTGGTCCTTCGCACACGTTATTGGGACTCACCTTTTCCAATAACGTTGAGAGTCCTCCCTCCCTACGTTAGAGTTCATGTTAACTTAGTTAACGTGGCTCTTAACGTAGGCTTGCCAATTCTTCGAGAATGTTAGTGACACTTACCTTTGTCACTAACGTTCCAAGGTGCCCCTACTTCTCAAGTTAGAGTCCATGTTAACTATGTTAACGTGGCTTCGAACGTGGTAATGATAGCCATCTCCAACGTTAGTGACAAAGGTGAGTGTCACTAACATTGGCTTATCATCTCCTTTATCCACGTTAGTTTCCACGTTAACTAAGTTAACGTGGGAGCTAACGTTGCTCATAGTGACTTGTGGTGGTACATCCCAACATTAGTGACAAAGGTAAGTGTCACTAATGTTGGCGATCACTTGCTTTCTCCACGTTGGCTTCCACGTTAACTAAGTTAACGTGGTAACTAACGTGGCTCATTGTAGGTTGGCCAACGTTAGTGACGAAGGTGAGTGTCACTAACGTTGGCTTCTCTTTTGCTTCCCAACATTAGAGTCCACGTTAACTGAGTTAACGTGGCTCTTAACGTTGCCACTTATGAGCTTGGTCCAACGTTAGTGACAAAGGTGAGTGTCACTAATGTTGGCCTTATTTTTTTCTTCCACGTTAGAGTTCACGTTAACTTAGTTAACGTGACTCTTAACGTGGGCTATGATGGCTTTCGAGGACGTTATTGGCGATTACTTTTCTCATTAACGTTGCAAGCTAGCTCCCATTCCACGTTAGTGGTCACGTTAGTTAGACTAACATGGCTGCTAACGTGGCTCTTTTTTGCTTTCTTTGTCCTGAAATCAAGCAATAAAGTGTATCAAAGTTTTAATCCACATCATGAGACATGCATCATCCTATTTGTCATCTAATTCATGCAAAATTCTCATGAATTCATGTAAAATGCTCAATGTATGCTTAAATCAAGATGTAAGTGAAATTCTACCTAAAACTTGCTTATTTCCTAAGAAAATGCATGAAACTACCCTAAAACAGTAAAGAAAAGTTCAGTGAAACTGGCCAAAATGCCCTGGCATCAGGATGTCTCTAGGTAATTCTGCTGGAAGGTCACTTCATATGAAGACCCCTGATAAGGCTATGGAGTTTTTTAAGATGGTTGCTAATAACCAATATTTATACTCTTCTAAAAGGACCTCAGTGAAGTAGGGAGTCATGGAGTCGGATACCTTGGATGCTATTCTTGCCTAGAACAAAGCTATGTCTCAGCAAATCAATGTTCTTATACAACACTTGATCGAAATGCAAGCCTTAGCCGTTAATGCTCAAGATACTTCCTATGATATGAATGGTGGCTTCCTTCAATGTGAGACTTATGACTATGGCCAATATGTTCCTGAACAGGTTAACCACATGGGATACTCCTCTGGACCCTTCAACAATGACCCATATTCCAAGATTTTTAATCAAGGGTGAAAAAATCAACCAAACTTTGGATGGAGAGAACAACCTCAGAGGCAACCATCAAATTTTGTCCACAGTTCTCAGGGTGATTTCAATCAAAATTATTTCAACAACCACCCATTCCAACATGCTCAACCTCAAAGTATCCTGACTTGGCATCTATTGTTGTAGAGCTCTCCAATTATAAACAAAATTTTATACAGAAAACTAGAGCCTCACTTAGAAACTTGGAGGCCCAAATGGGTCAGTTAAGCAAGCAAGCACCAGAGAGGCCTACTGATACTCCTTGATGCAAATGAATCATTGGTGGTTTTACTTATTATTTTTAGTAGCTTTTAATTTGTTTTCATGCATTTTCCTTATTAATAAACATGCAATTGAATGATCTATTTTTTACATGCTTTGATGCATCAAGTACTAGTTGAATTTTAGTCATTGCATGAAAATAATACAAGAAGATGATACTGTTTTTAAATGAATGAATATCTTGTGATTATTCATGGAATGGGAAAACTTTGATGCAAGGTCTATGGTTAATAATAGGTGGAGCAGAGCCTTGGAGAAAAGTGAAGAGCAATGAAGGCGTTGGCAACTTGGTCCTAGGCGTTGACAATGCCTTCCTTATTTCAACTATAAAGGAGTTGGCAACTTGGTTTCGAAGTTAGCAACTCCTTCCTTATTTCAACTATGAAGGAGTTGGCAACTTGGATTCAAAGTTAGCAATGCCTTCCTTTTCTCTCATGCACACAAATCGAAGATCAAGCTCTATAAAGGTGTTGGCAACACAACCCTGGGCGTTAACAACGCCTTCACTATCTCAGAATCAAAAGAGTTGCCAACTTGGAACTCAAATTAGCAACGCCAACAACTTCAACTCGTGGAGGATTTTATGAAGGCGTTACCAACGCCAGGGTAGAAAGGCATTATCACCACTAACGTCTGCGATAGTGAATCAGAAAAATTTCACAGGTCACGCAACTTTCTTACCACTTTTTTTATATGATTTTAAAGAGTTCGACGCGGTTGTCGCGTGGTCACAATTGGTGCAGCAATTAGAGCTCCAGATTGAGAGATATGGTGGATTGAAATAAAGTGACAAGGGTTTGTTAGGTTTTGTTTTTCCTTCTTCTTCCTTAGTGAAAAACTGAATTGGAAAGGGAAGAAGACTGAATGCTTCATTTATATGTAGGGCCTTAGGCCCAGTTTGGATCCGGTCCATCCGGTTTGGCCCGTTAGCCTGGTTTTGGACCAAAATCTTTAAAATAAGTATTAAAATTTGTATTTTAAATATTTTTACTTCCTCAAAGTATAAAATTTAATTTCTTAATTTCTTTTAATAATAATTAATTTATTAGCTAATTATTTATTAATTACCCAGGGTTTATATTCTACCCACCGAATAAAAATCTTCGTCTTCAAAAATATCGATCACCACAAAACTAGGCGAGAGTAGTTCTCATTTAACACAACACATAGCTTCCCTAAACTTTTGTCAATCTTTGCAACACCTTGTCTCCCGCACTCCTCCTCCTCATCCTAGTAGTCCTAATATCTTCACAATCACTGTGCTTCCACTGCTGCACTCTAATTCGTTGGTCATTAAGAATTTGATTATTCGCCTTATGCCAACCAAAATCTCCTTAAACTCTACAAGCTCTAACGGTAATACCCTTGATAAACCACTATTTTATGGATTATAATGTGCTTAATTGTGTGGTTTTATCATGATCTTTACCCACTTATTCATATGATTAGCATGCATTTATATTTCCTTCTAAATATTATTACATGATTGAAAACTTGCTTTCTAAGAGACTTTTAATTATGTATTTTAATTCTCCTTTATTCCATTCGATGTCGTGATCTGTTTGTTAAATGTTTCAGGCTTTATAGGGCATGAATGAGTTGGAGATTAGAAAGGAAGCTTGCAAAAATGGAAGGAACACAAGAAATTAAGGAGATGACCAGCGAGAAATGACGCGGCCGCATGGCTCACGCGACCGCGCGAAAGAGAGGAAATCGCAATGACGCGGCCGCATGGCTCACGCGACCGCACGGATTGGAATAGCATAAGTGATGCGGAGGCGTGGACGATGCGCCCGTGTGGCAAAGCAAAACGCCGAATGACGCGTCCGCATGAATGACGCGATCGCGTGACGTGCGCGATCTGTATAATCAGCAGAATTCGCTGGGGGCGATTTGGTCCCTGTTTTGACCCAGTTTTCGGCCCAGAAAAGCAGACTAGAGCCAGAGAACATGCAGAAACCAGAACAACATTGATTCCACACAATTTTTAGTTTTTAGATCTAGTTTTACTCCTCCTCTAGGTTTTCTCTCTACACATTCATAGTTCTTAGGATTTTATTTCTATTGCTCTTTGCATTGGGATATTGAGAAGAGTTATTACCTCATCAAGACTTCGTCATTCTAGTTCGTTTTCTTTTCTTGGCTTTACTCTTCCATGTCCTTTAATATACTCAATTTTACTATTGGATTATTTTAGAATTTATTAATACAAGAATTACTTTTATTTTTAATTGATTCCTTTGAGTTTTATTTATCATGTCTTTCTTTAATTTCCTTTCCTATGTTATGAGTTCTACATTCACAATGAGCGAGTAGTTCCCTAACTTGATGGGGAGTTGATTGAAAGGAACCCTTGAGTTGGGATGCTTAAAAGAAAAATTATAATTGGGTTTATTATTGAAATGCTCTCTAGTCACTGACACTAATCCTTTTCAATTTGAGCGGATCGGAACTTGTGAATAGAAACAGCATTCCAACTTGTTTGACTTTCCCTTACCTAGTAAGGGATAACTAAACAGAACAACCTTCAATTATCAACTAATCTTGAGAGTACTTCAACAAGAATAGGGCTTCCAACTAATCTACTCCCAGTCAAGGCTTTTATTTAAATTACTTAATTTCTCCAATTTAATTTCCTGTTTATTCAACTCAAACCCTTTTTGAAAAAAATCTAATTAATAAAATAGCACACCTTTCTGCAACTCGTTGGGAGACGACCTGGGATTCATACTCCCAGTATTTTAATTTTAATTTTTGTGACAACCCTTCTAAATTAATAAGCAGATTTCTGGTTGGTTAAGAACTATACTTGCAACGCATATCTCATAACAATTCTTAATTCGCCAATTTCTACCACGTCAATTTTTGGCGCCGTTGTCGGGGATTTGCAATAGAGTGCTAAAGTTATTAATTGGAATTTATTTATTTGCATTTTATTTTATCTTGCTACTATAAGCTGCTTATTTCTTTCATTAGATGACGCGTTCACTTCCTGATCCAAGCTTGCCAGTATTCGATCCTGAGATTGAAAGAACTATTTCACGAATAAGGCAAGCTCGGCATCGGTTAGTCCTCTCTGAGGGCGGATCTGAAACGTCACTTGAGGAAGAAACCAGCCCCCGTTCTAATGATTCGGTTGATTTACCTACAGGTAACATGGCAGCAGCTAGGAGAGTTACTATCCAGGAGGTTGGAGCCCCTGATTTTTCAATGTAACCGTTTCAAGCGCATCACCCAGCGGTGGCTACAGATTTTGAAATAAAGACTGCACTGCTCAATTGGATGCCCAAGTTTCATGGCTTACCTGCTCAAGAGCCTATCAAGCACCTGAGAGATTTCCAAGCAGCATGTTCTACTGTCAGGCGTGATGGTGCAGATGAAACTTCAATTTTGTTGAAAGCTTTCCCATTTTCTCTTGAGGGAAAAGTAAGAGAGTCGTACTACACTCAACCCACAGCAATTGTATCCGACTAGGATACACTTAGAAGAGAATTTTTGGAAAAGTTCTTTCCAGCTGAAGTTACTGATAAACTGAGGAAAGACATTTCCATGATTGTTCATCCGAGACTCTCTATGAATACTGGGAGCGCTTCAATAATCTTCTGAAAGCATGCCCCCACCATATGATTGACAAGATAGTGTTGCTCGGTTACGTCACACAGGGCATGAGGCCCCAAGATAAGACCACATTGGAAAGTGCTAGCAATGGGTCTATGAAAAAGTACAAGACCACTGATGAGGCATGGCAATTGATCAGCGACTTAGCTGAATCCACTCGGAATCACAGGCAGAAATAAGGCCATTCAAAAGCCGTTGCAGAAGTATCCTCTAGCAGAGAGACTGCTGCTCTAACTCAGAGTATCTGTGAAATGACCAACTTGCTGAAGCAGATGCAATTGAATCAACAACAAGTTCAGCAAGTCAACCTTCTCCACCACAGCAAAGCCAACAGTTAGTTCCACAGAGAGTTTGCGGAGTCTGTGCTAATTATAGCCATTATACTGATGAATGTCCGCAGCTCCAGCAGGAAGACAACACCGTGGCAGCCACTCATATCTTCTATGACCGCCCCAACCAAGGGTACAATCAAAGTGGCAGTTACAACCACGGATGGCAGGACAATTCTAACCAGAATTGGAGGGACAACAATAACAACAGAGGAGGCAAAGACAATCAGGGAAATCAGAGGTGGAATAATAACAACAACAGGCAGCAGAACCAGTACCAGCCTTACAGAGCACCTCACCTGAGGCAATCCCAAGGACCACAAAATACCCAACAGCAGACCTCTCAAATTACTTATCCTTCTTCATCTGCTAATGATGACTTACTACAATATATTGATCGGAGACAACAGACCATGGAAAATAACCTTTATGCTACACTAAATGGTCTGAACTCTACCTTGGAAGCTCTTGTCTCACAGATTGGATCAATGAATAACTCCAATAACTAGCCTTTGAGCTCCAATGGAATTCTCTCTCAACCATTACCCAATCCAAAGGGTGGTATTAATGCCATTACCCTAAGGTCCGGAACCACACTGCAGGAGAGGAATCAGGAGGAGCCAAGCCCACCAGAACACGCCTCAGCTGAAGAGGTAGTGGAAATAGAAGATGTTGAAGAGGAAGAAGATATACAGGACATAGATGAAAAAGAAGAAGTTCAACCACAGGAGGAAGCACCAAAGGGCGCAGACACTCCAGAAGACACCACTCCCATTCCATTTCCACAACTTGCAAGGAAGCCCAGGAAGCAGCTGGAACCTGATCCCAAAATGATAGAGATATTCAAAAAGGTTGAGGTAACTGTTCCTCTTTTTGATATTATTCAACAGGTACTTAAATATGCCATGTTTCTAAAAGATTTATGTATACATAAAGACAAAATTAATGAATTAGAAACTATTCCTTTAGGTAGTTCCATATCTGCTTTAATGGGAGGTTTACCTGAAAAATATAGTGACCCAGGTCCATGTATGGTTAATTATACTATTGGTGGTGTGGTATTTTCTGACTGCATGTGTGATTTAGGAGCATGTGTGAGTATAATGCCTTTGTCTATATATGATATTTTGAGGCTCCCTCCCTTAAAAAGGTCGGCAGCTCGTTTTGTGTTAGCAGATAAAAGTATTATTACAGTGGCTAGAGTTGCTGAAGATGTATTAGTGGGCATTAAGGGGCTCACATTTCCCATTGATTTTTATATCCTGGAGATGCCCCAAAATGACTCAGAAAAGCCGTCATCAATCCTACTCGGAAGACCATTCCTGAAGACCTCGAAGTTCAAATTAGATGCTTTTTCAGGAACACACTCTTTTGAAATAGATGGCCGAGTAGTAATCTTCAATCTAAATGGAGTTATGAAGCATCCTCCAGAGGATCATTCTATCCTCCAGTGTGACATTATAGATGAAACCGTGGCTGAAGTTTACCAGGAGGAATTTGAAGAGAAGTATAGGACAAAGTCCAAGTGTGGGGACATTCTCAGAGGACAATGACAGTACTTTACCATTGTTACCAGCTCCAGACAACCCAGAGCCTGACCACGATCAGAAGTTAGAATTAAAACCCCTTTCTCTACACCTCAAATATGCTTACCTTGAAGGCGAGCAGAAGTTTCCAGTTATCATTGCAAGGGAACTCACTTCTCAACAGGAAGAGCAGTTACTTAGAGTGCTGAGGAGGCACAAGAAAGCAATTGGTTGGAGTTTGGCAGACATAGTAGGCATCAACCCTCAAGTCTGTGAGCATAGAATATTTTTAGAAGAGGGAGCAAGACCTGTCTGTTAACCCCAGAGAAGACCAAAGCCCACTATCTTAGAGGTTGTCAAAAAGGAAGTGACCAGACTACTGGAGGCAGATATCATCTACCCCATCTCAGACAGTGAATGGGTAAGCCCAGTACAAGTGGTGCCCAAGAAGTCTGGAGTCACTATAGTGAAGAATGAGCACGGAGAGCTCATGGCAACCAGAGTTCAAAACACCTGGAGGGTCTGCATTGACTACAGACACCTCAACCAGGCCACTCGTAAGGATCACTATCCTCTTCCATTCATTGATCAAATGCTGGATCGCCTGTCAGGTAAATCACATTATTGTTTTTTAGATGGTTACACAGGTTATTTCCAGATTCATATAGCTCCTGAAGATTAGGAAAAGACTACTTTCACATGTCCTCTTGGGACTTACACTTACAAGAGAATGCCCTTTGGCTTGTGCAATGCACCAGCTACTTTCCAAAGGTGCATGATGAGTCTTTTCTCTGATCTTATTGAGGACTGTATGGAAGTTTTTATGGATGATTTTAGTTTATATGGCGATTCCCTTAGCCTTTGCTTAGATGGATTATCTAGAGTATTAGATGGATTATCTAGAGTATTACATAGATGTGTCAGTACAAACCTTGTATTAAATTTTGAAAAATGTCACTTTATGGTAAAACAAGGTATTGTACTAGGACATGTTGTGTCTAATACTGGCATTTCTGTAGATCCAGCAAAGGTGGATGTTATTTCTAGTTTACCTTACCCCTCTTCTGTGAGGGAAGTCCGTTCGTTCCTTGGCCATGCAGGTTTTTACAGGAGATTCTTTAAGGACTTCAGTAAGGTAGCTCTTCCCTTATCCAGACTACTGCAGAAGGATATTGAGTTCGAGTTCAGCGAGGATTGCAAACAAGCATTTGATAAGCTGAAGACCGCCCTGACTCAAGCTCCAATTGTGAGAGGACCAGACTAGAGCCAGCCATTTGAAATAATGTGCGACGCCTCCAACCATGCAGTAGGAGCAACATTGGCTCAGCGTGAAGGTAAGGACCCCTTTGTTATCTCTTATGCGTCTAAAACTTTAGATGCCGCTCAGTCCAATTACACTACTACTGAGAAAGAGCTTCTTGCTATTGTTTTTGCTCTGGATAAATTCCGAGCATATTTACTTGGTACGAAGGTAGTAGTGTACTCAGACCACGCAGCTCTAAAGTATCTATTAGCTAAAAAGGAGTCCAAACCAAGGCTTATACGTTGGATACTGCTATTACAAGAATTTGATTTAGAAATTAAGGATAGGAGTGGTAACCAGAATTTAGTGACAGACCATTTGAGTCGCCTTGAGCACATTACAGATGACCCCACTCCTATAGCTGATAATTTCCCATTTGATAACCTGCAAGCAGTATCTGAGGTAGTCCCTTGGTATGCACCTGTAGCTAATTATCTAGTTAGCCGCACCTTTCCTCCAAACTTTTCTAAGCATCAAAGAGACAAGTTGAAAAGCGAGTCTAAATATTATATATGGGATGACCCATATTTATGGAGATGTGGCGCTGACCAGGTAATTAGACAGTGTGTGCCTCAATCAGAATTCCAATCCATCTTAGAGGCATGTCACTCGTCTGAGAGTGGAGGACATTTTGGCCCTCAAAGAACAGCTAGAAAAATCTTAGACTGTGGATTCTGGTGGCCTACTCTTTTTAGAGACGCTGCTGAATTTTGTAGATCTTGTTTTCCATGCCAAAAATTTGGTAATATATCCAAGAGGGATGAGATGCCTCAATAAATTATGCTTTTTTGTAAAAATTTTTTATGTTTGGGGCATTGACTTCATGGGTCCATTTCCAAATTCTAATGGTTATCTTTATATATTTTTAGCTGTGGATTACATTTCCAAATGGGTGGAAGCAATTTCTACGCGCACTGATGATACTAACACTATTGTTTCCTTTGTGAGAAACCACATTATTTGTTGCTTTGGATCACCACGAGCAATCGTGAGCGATCAAGGCACCCATTTTTGTAACAGGAGACTAACAGGATTAATGAAAAAGCATGGGATAATTCATAAGGTTGCAACAGCCTACCATCCTCAGACTAACGGGCAAGTCGAGGTGTCAAACAGAGAGATAAGGCGTATCTTGCAGAAGATAGTCAAACCTCATAGAAGAGATTGGAGCACCAGGCTACAAGATGCACTCTGGGCATACAGAACCACATACAAAACACCCATTGGGATGAGTCCTTTCCGCTTAGTTTATGGAAAAGCTTGTCATCTCCTTGTTGAAATAGAGCACAAAGCCTTTTGGGCAGTAAAGGAGTGCAACATGGGAATTGAGAAAGCCAGAGCTGAAAGGAAGTTGCAACTGCAAGAACTGGAAAGCCTTCGCCTAGAAGCTTATGAGAACTCAAGGCTTTACAAGGAGAATATGAAGGCTGAACATGATCAGCACATCAAGAGAAAAGAGTTCCTTTAATTTAAAAAAAATATATATATATATTTTTCACGCAACGCGACCGCATCATTGACGCGTCCGCGCCGCAGATGATGGGAGAAAATAATAAAATGAACAGAGAGTCACGCAAGAGCGTGGCTGGAGGCGTGCCAGTGGCACAAATCGCCCCACGCGACCGCGTCGCCGACGCGTCTGCGTCAAATGGGAACATTGGCCTCCCACGCGACCGCGTCACTCACGCGGCCGCGTGCCCTGGAATTCAACGTCAAAAGGGTGCACGACCGAAAGTTGTGTTAGAGTGGTGCTGGATTGGTGCTGAACGCACAATTCTTCCCACGCGGCCGCGTGACTGACGCGACCGCGTCATATCCTTCTAATAGCCACTCACGCGATCGCATGCCCTACGCGATCGCATCACCCAAAAATTTGGCAAAATAAGATTTTGAACAGAGAGTTCTGCGAGTGCGAGGCTGCCCTCGCACCAGTAGCATAAAAAGGGTCACGCGACCGCGTCAATCAGTATAAGCGCAAGTCGCGCGACCGCGTGCCCCACGCTACCGCGTCGCTTGCGCCGCACAGCTTCCCTAATTTGCCAATTGTCTTATCTTTTTCTCCCCAAATCCTATTTTCTCTTTTCCCTCCTTACTTCTTCCTTCTTCCTTCTTTCTCCCTTTCTACTCTCTCTCTCTCTCTCATCCCCATTTACAAGGTTTTTTCTTTTCTTCTTCCCCCCTCTTTACTTTTTCGTTATTCTCCTTATTTTTATATGTTATCTTCTTTTCTTTTCTTTTTACTTCCATTATCCATATTTTCCTTTTCTTTCTTTTTTCTTTTTACCTGGTGTTAGAAATTTATTTGAGCAATTGTTTCTCATTATATACTTGTGGATTGTTGTAAATTTGTTTGGCAATTATATATTGCTTTTAAAAGGGTTGCTTGCATGTTTAATTTAATACTTTCTATACCCTATTTACCATGCATGCTATGTGTTTGTGAAAAAGCCCATATGGCATTATGCACTTTCCTACGTTATTCTACTCTAACATTCAATGCTTGTTTTTCACAAATTCCCTTTACTATTGTATTAATTGAATTTAATTGTCAATACAAACGTGATGGCTAGTTTGTTACGAGTGATAACAAATTTGACTAATTAAATGCTTGATCTATGCTACTCATGCCTTTGCCTGCATGCCAATAAACCCCTTGCGTTTAATTGTCCTCAACTGCACTTGCTATTTTTCCATTGATGAACTTTTCACTTGTAGTCATGACCATGTGTTAATGACATACTCTTTACCGTACATTGATTATCACTCATACAATCCTCTTCCTTGCTCTATCTCCTTAAATTTAATTTACTCTCTCTTCCCTTTTTCAGGATGGCCACCAAGAAAGGCAAAGAGAAAGCTACTCCCAAATCAACAGCGAAGAGAGGAACAAAGAGAGCACAAGTGGCAGAGCCCTCTTCAACTGCGGTTAAACCCTTAACAAAAAGAACTAAGAGGATTATAAAGGTTGATGATAAAGAAAAAGCCTTCCCAGCAAAGGACACTGCGCGATTTCCCAATCGCTACTATGAGTAGATGTTCCCCATCCTGGCAGAAAGGAGTTACAACAACGAATACCTTCTTCTCCTCCCAAACCATATTGCTACCTTTGTTGAGCCGCAAATTGCACAAAGACAATGGGGTTTCCTACAGAGACAGCCGAGGTAGGTCAATCTTTCTTGGGTAGTTGAGTTCTACTCCAACTTCCACCTGCCAACCCTGCAGTCTGTCTTTGTCCATCAGAAGCAAGTTCTCATTACATAAGAGGCCATTCAAAGAGCTCTAGGTCTTCCCCCTGTTCTAGAAGGATTGGACGCCTTTCAAGAAGCCGTACTCAAGCGCCAGATGTACCAATTTGACTGGGACACCGTTCTCAGAGTTATCGCACTACCTGGCAGCCGTTGGATCTACGGATACCATCGTACCCGCTCTAAGGGAATATCGGCTTCAGCACTTACCTTGGAGGCTCGCGTATGGGCACAGATCATGTCCCATTACGTCTTTTCTGAGCACTCATGAATCCTCCTTCATTGTGGACATGGCCGTTCTACTATGGTGCATCCTTACAGACCAACCTCTGAACCTACCAAGACACATCCGGAATGCCATGGGACACGTACAAATTGCAGGCAACTTACCTTTTCCCGCCTTGGTCTCAGATCTTGTCTCAGCAGCCGGAGTCTCCAACAGAGCTGGGGACACCAAAGCCATGCTTCCACGAGATGATCAGTATGTCCCTAACAGGAAATACATCAGACCTCCACCAGCCGCCACAAGCCATCCTACTGAACCGGTTGAAAGTATTCCTTCTTTAACACCACAAGCACCTACAACAGACCAACTGCTCCATCAGATACTCGAAAGGTTGGATTGGCAGGAACACAAAGCTAAGAAGAGAGAGCGCCATAACAAGCGCCGATTCACATACCTCAAGGAGCTGATAATGGGAAAATTCAAGGACTCAGACACCCCGAACTCCACTTCCTTTACCAGCACAGGAAGCCATGATGGTCTTGCCTGTGGAGATACTGCTACCAGCCCCCCTTTGTTCCTGACAGATGGCACCGAGGACGGTGCAAAGCCTTAAGTGTGGGGAGGTCGGTCAGTACCTGACTTCCGGAGGTAATTTCTCTTCCCTAAACACTAATAAATTAGGATATTTAGTTAGTTTTTCTTTTGTAGAATAGGATAAATTGCATAGTAATAGATTAGTTGCATGCATGTTCTACTTGATTGAAAAGACAATAAGTTTCTTCTAAGACTCTATTTTTGGAACAAAATTTCACTAATTTTAATTAAAACTTCTATGTTAAATTTGCTTGAAGTTGTATTTGGAACATGATTTTTGAGCTAAAGAACACACAACCTGTGAGATTCAAGCCTTTATGCATGGTTACATTATTTAACCATAATTATTTTTTTCTTGTGTGTTTACTTCTCTATGATTGTGATCTATATTTTGTTCCATCCTATTTGTCCAATGTTTATTATATTTATATGTTTGTATATGATTGAGGCCATTAATTGTTTAGCTCATTTATCCAAATTAAGCCTATCCTTTCAATTACCTTTGTTAGCCACTTTGAGCCTTTAAATCCCATTTGTTCTATATTTTACCACATTGCTAGCCTTAACCAGAAAAACAATTATATATCCCAAATTGAATCTTTGGTTAAGCTTAAGATAGAATTGTGTGTGCTAATTAAGTATGGGAAATTGTAGGAACAAAAGATAATAAGGGAATGTGTCATGATAATATAATGGGAATTTGGACACCTACTCATGTGAAACTATAAGAATCGAAAATATATGTGCATTGATAAGCTATGTTTATTTTTATGTTTATGTTGAAAAAAAAACCAAAAATATTCAATAAAAAAATAAGGGGACAAAATTACCCCAATGTTAAGTTAAGAATTCAAAGATCAATGCATGTATGACAAAATTAAGTTAAAAATTTGATACATGAGTGTGGAATGTGAAAGGAAAATTCCGGGTAGCTAGGTATGAATTCTAAAGTTATATAGAATATATATATATTATGTTAAAGCTTGGAATTAAAGATTCAGTTTATAAGCTTACTTAGCCATATATGTATCCTTACCATTACCTTGGCCCCATTACAACCTTGAAAAGACCTCATGATGTTTGCATTGGTATATTAAATGTTGTTGATTGATTAGGAGAAGAACAAAAATTAGAGAGCATGATTAGAGAAGGATAAAGTGATTGCCCTATACACTAGAGAGATTAGAGCGTACATACATCATCAGTGAGGGCTCAATGCTTAAAATTCTATGTTCCCTACTTTCATGAGCTACCTTCTTGCATTTTTATCTGTTCTTACTGTATGAGAATTGAATTAGTGGAATTTGATTTGTAATTGTTTTGAAGAGCTTATTTACTATTGATCAAGTGGACAAGAATCATATAGTTGCATTCACATATATAGGTTGCATTAAATTGCATGAGTTTTACATGTTCCTACTCATTTATTTTATCTCCTTCAACTAAGCATGAGGACATGCTAATGTTTAAGTGTGGGGAGGTCGATAAACCACTATTTTATGGTTTATAATGTGCTTAATTGTGTGGTTTTATCATGATCTTTACCCACTTATTCATATGATTAGCATGCATTTATATTTCCTTCCTAAAATTATTACATGATTGAAAACTTGCTTCCTAAGAGACTTTTAATTATGTATTTTAATTCTCCTTTATTCCATTCGATGCCGTGATTTGTGTGTTAAATGTTTCAGGCTTTATAGGGCATGAATGAGTTGGAGATTAGAAAGGAAGCTTGCAAAAATGGAAGGAACACAAGAAATTAAGGAGAGCGAGAAGTGACGCAGCCGCATGGCTCACGCGACCGCGCGAATTGGAATAGCATAAGTGACGCGGAGGCGTGGACGACGCGCCCGCGTGGCAAAGCAAAATGCCGAATGACGCGTCCGCATGAATGACGCGATCGCGTGACGTGCGCGATCTACACGATCTGCAAAATTCGCTGGGGGCGATTTGGGCCCTGTTTTGACCTAGTTTTCGGCCCAGAAAAGCATACTAGAGCCAGAGAACATGCAGAAACCAGAACAACATTCATTCCACACAATTTTTAGTTTTTAGATCTAGTTTTACTCGTCCTCTAGGTTTTCTCTCTACACATTCATAGTTCTTAGGATTTTATTTCTATTTCTCTTTGCATTGGGATATCGAGAAGAGTTATTACCTCATCCAGACTTCGTTATTATAGTTCGTTTTCTTTACTTGGCTTTACTCTTCCATGTCCTTTAATTTACTCAATTTTACTATTGGATTATTTTAGAATTTATTAATACAATAATTACTTTTATTTTTAATTGAATACTTTGAGTTTTATTTATCATGTCTTTCTTTAATTCCCTTTCCTATGTTATGAGTTCTACGTTCACAATGAGTGAGTAGTTCCCTAACTTGATGGGAAGTTGATTGAAAGGAACCCTTGAGTTGGGATGCTTAAAAGAAAAATTATAATTGGGTTTATTGTTGGAATGCTCTCTAGTCACTGACACTAATCCTTTTCAATTTGAGCGGATTGGAACTTGTGAATAGAAACAGCATTCCAACTTGTTTGACTTTCCCTTACCTAGTAAGGGATAACTAAACAGAACAACCTTCAATTATCAATTAATCTTGAGAGTACTTCAACAAGAATAGAGATTCCAACTAATCTACTCCTAGTCAAGGCTTTTATTTAAATTACTTAATTTCTCCAATTTAATTTCCTGTTTATTCAACTCAAACCCTTTTTGAAAATATCTGATTAATAAAATAGCACACCTTTCTGCAACTCGTTGGGAGACGACTTGGGATTCATACTCCCAGTATTTTAATTTTAATTTTTGTGACAACCCTTCTAAATTGATAAGCGGATTTCTGGTTGGTTAAGAACTATACTTGCAACGCATATCTCATAACAATTCTTAATTCGCCAATTTCTGCCACGTCAACCCTACTTGGCACAATTCAGTTTTGTTCTAAGTTTAATACTAAGCTTGACATTTCCAATCTTAAATTTTCATCCCTGTCATAAACTAAGAATAATTGAGGTGTTTCAAAGTCCTATATTGTAATTACCTTAACCTTGCTGTTGCGATCGATCTGCATCTTGAGTCATTCCACATGGACTCAGACATTCCTTAACGAGATGCCCTAGTAACCTACATTGGTAACACAAACCTAGCACATTCTTGCGCTGCTTATCCGAACGGTAGCTCCCATTTCTCCTGAAGTCCTGTCCTCTTGGTGCTAAAGTTGTGGCTTGATCCTTTTCACAGAATTTCCGACGATCATTCCTTGCTATCACAATCATTCTCGAGCACTCCTCTACTAGTCGGCTCTTGTTAACTAGCTCAGGAAAGCATCTAATCTCCATTGGGACTATAGAGCTCATAATGTCGTCTCGATGTCCACCCTCACACTTGATACACTTTCACTCCTCATAGCCTTCTGGAGAACCTTGGCAAATCCTCAAAAATTGACACAGCTCTTTAAACTTCTTGGTGTTTTCAGCCACAATCATTGAGCCTTGCTTCAGCTGCATCAGCTTCAACTCTTTAGCCTCCTTAACCGAGTTTGAAAAGTACTTTTTTCTAGAATTCGACTAGGAAAGTATCCCAAATTATCACAGAATTGCCTGGGTGTAGTAGGCCACGAGTTCCCTACCACTAGAACTAAGCTTCCCCCATCAGGTGGTACATAGCAAATTCAACATACTGATCCTCAAGCACCTGTTGTGCTTGAAAGGCTCTTTCCATAGCCTGAAACCAATTATCTTCCTCCGTGAGGTTTGTTGCCCCTCTAAAGATTGGTGGATTTATGATGGAAAGGATCACAATGATTCGGAAATTTAGCAAAACAATTTCTTCGTTGGTAGTATAGTCCAAAAAATAACCCTCTAAATCAAAGTTTAATATTTTTAATTCAAATTAATCGAGAGTAATGAAACCTCGGATCATTCTCCCTGGGAATGCAATCGAAGTGTTATACGCTTTAGGTTGTTAAGAGGACAAAGGGGGGTTTTGAGATCAAGAAATGAAATATTGAAAGAACTAAGCAATGAAAGAACTAAGAGATCAGCAAAATTGTAAGTAATGCAAGCAACAAGGAAATGAGATCAAAACTAGTGAGAATGCTATAAATGCAATGAAAGAGCCTTGACTTGGGAATGAGGCTCTAAGGAATCCTATCATTGCCATAACCACAACTATGGTAATTACTATGAGTCAATCTCGCCTAGTTAACCCCAAACATCGAGGGATAAGTCAAGCTAGCATAATTGACCTTAATCCATAACTCCTAACTAACTTACCAAACTAGTTGATAAAAGTCTAGCGTCAATGGAAACAAGAGTCAACTAACTACACAGGAATTGCCACTAAATGTCAGACATTATGACTCTAGTACCCTAGGGACTCAAACCACAAGCCAAGGTGTAAAAATCTACTCAAAACTTAAAGTTGACATTTTCACAAACACCTTGTGTGCATAAAAGTAAAGTATGGAAAATTGCAAAGTAAAATAAAAAACTATAAATAACTATCAACAAAACCAAACATAAACAAGCAATCAAACATAAAGGAGGCATGAAACATAAAATTCATTGATCAAAACTCCAAGAAACACAAAATTGCAAATATGAACAAGTAACTTGAACCAAGAAAAATGAGAGTAAAGGCAATGTAATTAAAGAGGAAATTGAGAGTACTTACAATTAAAGAAGAAAAACCCAAAAGAAAAGCTTGCTATAAAATGTTACAATGGAGATGGAAATTAAAATGAAATCCTAAGAGAACAAAGCTACACTACTCCTACTCCTACTCCTAATTACTCTCTAAAATTATCTAAGTGAGCTCTCCTTTGATATATGTTGATTTTCCTTCATATAGCACTCCAAAACAGCATTCCAACCATCCAAAATGGGCTAAGAGGCCTCCAAATTCGTGCAGCACATGTTTCATTAATGCAATCACGTACAGCGATCTGTGCGGATGCACAGGCGTGTGCGTCTGCACATTCGGCTGACGCACAGGTGCTTGTGCGCACGCACATTTCACTGTGTGTTCTTTTCCTTGTTCTCTTCATGTTTTCTCCCTTGTACATGCTTTCTTCCACTTTTGGCCATCCATTCTTGCCTCTAAGGTCTGAAAATCACTCACCAACCATATCACGGCATCAAATGACATAAAAGTAAAATTAAAAATTACTACTCTAAGTATTAAAATGCATGTTTTCACATTTAGAATCAAATTAGGGATCAAACACAAAAGTATGCTATTTTGGCGATTAAGTGTGAGTTCATGTGCTAGAATCTATTCAAATCAAGCCAAAATAAATAGAAAAATATGGACTCATCAATTTACCTTCAGGAAGGTCGCTAAAGCCATCGGTCCATTACCAGCATTTTCGCCATTACCATTCCCAGCTTGTTGGCCAAGTACCTGAGCGGTAGCATGCAAAGCAATAGTCATGTTCTCTAGTGCAGCCATGAAGGTCACGAGGTTATTTTCAATCATTTAAGGTCCCTCACTACCACTCCGACCTCTTCCTTGGCCGCGTCCACGTCTACGAGTCGCCATTTGGTTCCTATTCACACCAAACAAGTGATACCAAGGTGATCAGTCTCAATATCTCAAGTCTAGTGCTTCAAAGTCATAAATGCATGCTCATGAACAAATATGCCACATATATCAGTTAGGTATCCTAATTTTCATATATGCATACATCTAGAGTATGCCCAGAAGTATAGTTAGTCCGTCCCTCAGGCTTTACAGGAACAAACTGCTCTGATAACATAGTGTAACATCCTACCACACAAAGCTTTACACTTAAGTCATAAATCAAAGGTGGCGAGGTATTACGACTGATGCCAGGGCATTTTGGCCAGTTTTACTGACCTTTTCTTTATGGTTTTAGGGTAGTTTCATGCATTTTCTTAGGAAATAAGCAAGTTTTGGGTAAATAATCACTTACATCTTGATTCAAGCAAACATTGTGAATTTTACATGATTTCATGAGAATTATGCATGAATTAAATGACAAAATTGAATTATGCATGTCTCATAACTTGGATTAGAGCTTTGATGCACTTTATTGCTTGATTTCAGGACACAGGAAGCAAGGAAGAACCACGTTAGTAGCCACGTTAGTCTAGCTAACGTGACCACTAACGTGGACTGGAGGCTAGCTCGCAACGTTAATGAGAAAAGTGATCGCCATTAACACCTTCGTGAGCCATCATAGCCCACGTTAGTTGCCACGTTAACTATGTTAACGTGGAAGCTAACGTGGAGAAGAGGGATGATGAGCCAACGTTAGTGACACTCACCTTTGTCACTAACATTGGAGATGGCTATCAATACCACGTTAGAAGTCACGTTAACCTAGTTAAAGTGAACTCTAACGTGGGAAGAAGGGGTGTTTTGAAGCGTTAGTGACAAAGGTAAGTGTCCCTAACACTCTCGAAGATTTGGCAAGCCTACGTTAAAGGTCACGTTAACTATACTAACGTGAACTCTAACGTAGGGAGAAAGGGGTACTCTCAATGTTATTGGAAAAGGTAAACCCCAATAACATTTGCGAAGGGCCAATAAGCAACGTTAGTGGTCACGTTAGTGCCACTAACGTTGAAGTTAACGTGGACCATTTTTGGGTTAGGAACGTTAGTGAAAAAGGTGATTTTCACTAACGTTCTCGACCCCACAGTTTCACTTAACGTTAACACCACTAACGCCCCAAGCTAAAGTCCATACCTACTGCACACTTTCTCTGCAAGTAAAGCTGAGCCCACTGAAGAAGATAACTGCTTCAACTCAAGATCCAAAGGCCCATATCCAAGACTTGAAGAAGCAACTAGAAGATCAGAAGAATTGTATAAATAGGGAGAACTTTGAACTAGAAAGGAGCTTATGGCATTATTAGAATTACTCTCTGTATTTTTTACTTTCTCTGCAACTTCTAGTTTAACTTTTCAGAAAGCATTCTCCATCTTTGTTTTCCATTCCCAGAGCTATGAACAACTAAACCCCTTTCATTGGGTTAGGGAGCTCTGTTGTAATTTGATGGATCAATAATAGTTTTCATTATTCTTCTTCTTTCTTTTCTCTTGATTTTACTAGAAAGCTTTCAATCTTCACCCAATTGAGTAGTTATCTTGGAAAAGAAGCTATTCATACTTGGATCTCTTCGGAACCTTGGAAGAGGAATGAAGAGATTATGCTAGAAATGCTTTCTCATGTTGAACCAAATTGGGGTTTGGATGGATATAGTGACATATAATCCTACCAACACTTTGATTTGGAAATACATGTGGTATAATCAGTGACCATACCTCATCTCTTCTCATGAGCAATTGGACCAAGGAATTGGCTATTGATCAAGATTTGAGAGATTGAATTACCAAGGAATTGGAATTCAATCACTTAAGATTGTCAAGGAGATCAATGAATGCATTGATTGAGGAAGAGATGAAAATGAACTTGATCCGGAGGATGCAACATCTTCTAAGCCCGATGAACTCCCCATTTCTGATCTTACCCATTCACTTTAATTTCTGCCAATTTCTTTTATGATCATCTTCCCCATTCCCATTTAAGATTCTGCAATTTATTTTACGTCATCTATTTTCAGCTCTTTATTTCTAGCATTTACATTTTCTGCTATTTACTTTCCCGTCATTTAATTTCCTGCAACTCTCAAACCAAATTCGGCTTAGCTCAACTAGAACATTCCTCCAATTAAAGTTGCTTGACCAATCAATCCCTGTGGGATTTGACCTCACTCTTTTGTGAGTTATTACTTGACGACAATTCGGTCTACTTGCCGAGGGAAATCTGTTGAGAGAGAAGTTTCCGTGCATCAAGTTTATAGCGTCGTTGCCGGGGATTGATTTTGTATCAACAATGATTAAATTGGTGGATAACTAGATTGAGCAGTTTCCTTTAGTTTGATTTAGTTTCATCTAAGTAATTTACTTTCAGCTTTAGTTATTTCTTTCCCTTTACCTTTCACCCATTAGTTGTGTTACCTGCATTTTGTTTTAATATTTGGTTCACTAACCCACTAACTGTTTGATATATTGCATCACTCACACTAACAGTATTTCTGCAGAAAATATTGTCTGCATCTATCTTTCTTGCTTGTGCCTTATTGGGTGTATGAAAGGTAGAAGAAGCAGGGCTTCAACTTCCTTTGATTCTGAACCTGAGAGGACCTTCCTTAGATTAAGGAGGGAAGCAAGAGGGAAGAGAGTAGTTAGTGCTGAGGAAGAGGAGGAGTACTTTGAACCAGATATAGATGAGAATATGGAGAACCATCATGAAGAAGAGGCTCACAACCATGGCAGAGAAGGTCCAGCGCATCAGGCTGGACAAGAGAGAAGAGTTCTGGGTTCTTACATCAACCCAAATCCAGGAAACTGTGGAAGTAGCATCCAAAGGCCAACCATACATGCCAATAACTTTGAACTAAAGCCACAGCTCATCACCCTTGTTCAGAACAATTGTTCATTCGGAGGAAGTGTCCAAGAAGACCCCAATCAACATCTAACCACCTTCCTGAGGATATGCGATACTGTGAAGTCTAATGATGTTCATCCTGACACCTATAGACTACTTCTGTTTCCCTTCTCACTCAAGGACAAAGCATCTAAATGGCTGGAATCCTTTCCAAAGGAGAGTTTAGCAACCTGGGAAGACATGGTGAACAAATTCTTGGGAAGATTCTATCCTCCTCAATGAATTAACAGGTTGAAAGCTGAGGTACAAACCTTCAGACAGCAAGATGGTGAGACTCTATATGAATTATGGGAGAGGTTTAAGGACCTGACAAGAAGATGCCCGCTAGATATGTTCAATGAATGGGTGCAGTTGCACATTTTCTATGAAGGCCTTTCGTATGAATCAAAGAAGGCAATAGACCACTCATCCGGGGGATCTCTGAACAAGAAGAAGACCATTGAAGAAGCCATAGATGTCATTGAGACTGTAGCAGAGAATGACTACTTCTATGCTTCTGAAAGAGGCAACACTAGAGGAGTGATGGAGCTAAACAATGTGGATGCACTGCTAGCTCAAAAAAAGCTTATTACCAAGCAGTTGGCTGACCTTACCAAAAAGATGGAGAGGAATCAAGTGGCAGCAATCATCACCTCAGCAGCAGCTCAAGAAGGAGTGAATGAAGAAGCAGAGGGTGATCAGGAACAAGCCAACTACATTGGAAATTTACCTAGGCAGCACCATGACCCATACTCCAAAACATATAATCCCGGTTGGAGGAACCACCCAAACTTTGGGTGGGAAAACCAACAGGATCAAGGCCAAGATCAGAGACGCCACAATCCCAACAACAATGCAACTCACCAACACTCCACACAGAGGTCATATCAACACCCACCTAACAACACCTCTCAACATCCATACCAAAGTCAAAATGGCCATTCTCATCCTTCCAATCTCAACTCTCTATCATCGGAAGAAAGACTCTCAAGGATTGAAACTATACTTGAAGGCATATGTAAGGAAATCCAATATAACAAGGTGTTCAAGGAGGAGGTGCGAGCCAATATCAAGAACCAGAGAGACACCATCAAGAGGCTGGAGTTTCAAATGGGATACCTTTCTGAGAAGATCCCCAAACCTACTGATAGCTTTCCAAGTGACACAGAGAAAAATCCGAGAGGTGAAGCAAAGAAGGTCAGATGGGAAGATTGCAAGATAGTTACTATAAGTGATAAGGAGACTAAGGAAGAGCCGAACAAACCTTAGAACAACCCTGAAGATACATCAGTAGGAAAGCAGGAAGAGAATCATCAAGAAACCACAATCACACAGAAGGAGCTGCTGAGACTCTATGCACCCTTTCCCCAAATACTCAATGGTGGTGTAGAGAAGAGAATATACTCAAGGTTTCTTGACATGTTTGCATCTCTCCATGTAAACATACTATTCATCAAGGCCCTCCAACAAATTTCCTCATACATTAAGTATATGAAGGAGCTGCTAACCAGGAAAAGCTCACTCAAGGAAGGACAAACAATAGTGATGAATAAGGAGTGCAGTGCTCTCATTCAAACAGAGTTGCCTACAAAAAGGAAGGACCCAGTGAGTTTTCACATCCCCTGTGCCATAGGAAAAACACTGATTGATAAGGGACTCTGTGACCTGGGAGCAAGCATCAACTTAATGCCTCTATCTCTAATGAAGAAGCTGCAGATCAATTAGCTAATGCCCACAGACGTAGTCATCAGGCTGGCTGACAAAACTCAAAAACAAGCAGTGGGAGTGGTAGAAAATGTGTTGGTGAAAGTGGAAAACTATTTCCTTCCCACAGATTTTGTCATATTGGAAATGGAAGAGAGTCCCATCCACCTAATCATATTGGGAAGACCGTTCCTAGCTACAGCCAGAGCACTCATAGATGTGGAGCGAGGAGAGCTAATACGGAGGATACATGATGAACAACTCGCATTCAATGTCTTCAAACCCTCACAAGAAGCAGACCAGGAAAACAAGGAACCAAGGGAAAATCACAACAAAGTACTGGTGGAAGAAACAAGCACTGAAGCACAAAATGTATACCTGGGAATCCCCTTGGTTGATAAGCAAAACAGCCAGAAGGTGTCACAGCTAAAGGAAACTCAAGTGGAGCCAAAACCACCAGAATCATATGAGACCAGCAACAAAATCTCCCTAGGAAAAGAGACCACAAAGAGCAGGATAACAGCAAAAGAAACAAAGAAGAAGGCACCAAGGAGATGGAGGAACAAGAAGATCCCTACAAAAGATTTCTCTCTAGGGGATAAAGTGATCTCAGCTTACTTCCCAAATATCCCACCTCATCTCCCCACCATCCCATCTCAGCTACCCAAGGTTTTCACCATCAACAAAGTTCTCTCCCTAGAACATGTAGAGATCCTTGATGAAGCCAATGGATATAGGTTTACTGCAAGAGGAGAATATCTGAAGCACTACCAACCACCCTGACAAAAGGCAGAACGTCAAGCTAGTGACGCTAAAGAAGTGCTTCATGGGAGGCAACCCATGTTTTACATGCTTTTAAAGTAGTTAATAAAACAAGGTTCATAAAATTCGAATCAACTTTTACATATCCTTGAATGCAACATATAGCGAAGAACAAGTTTGGTGTTCAAGGCATACTAAGAGAACATGAATGCAACTCATAGCATGTCACTCTTAGCACCTTGAACAAATCTTCTTACACCACAGTGCCACAAACTAAGTTTGGTGTCACCAATGTTGCATACATGGACATTTAGTTGGTTAGTTGGTTTGCACTCATGAACAGCAATTAGTAACTAGAAACAAAAATTTTAAAAAGTAGTTACTCTTTCTCTTCTTTTTTTTTAATTTTGCCGCCACTTTCCACAATTTTATTAATCATATTTCTTTTATTTTGTAGGAGAATTGATGGAACAATTGAAGGAGGATTCGGCCACTACAAAAAGAGAGGACTATACACATGTCTTCAAGGGAATTGCATTGGGAATTATTGCCATGCAACATTGGAAGAAGAACAAGCTTGGAAACTGAACCAACCCCATCATAAAGTTGATGATCCTTGTACTCATCCATTGCTAAACCCCATCCGTCCATCACACAACCACCCCATCAATCCACACCTTTCATTCACTCATCACTTTCCTATATAAGTGATTCCTAGTCCGTACACCCCTTCACATTCCAATTCTCATTCTTTATACTTCACACCTTCGGAATCCAAATCCCTTCATCTCACCCTATCCAAACCCAACCGAATTCTACCATTTATCCACAACCCCTCAACACTTTCACACATCAACTCTTACTCATGGCATCATCGAGCTCCAAGAGGCAAAAGAGAAAAGAACCAGTTGAGGGCAGCCCTTTTGATGAAGGGAAATTCAAAACTGCATTCCATGAACTTGAATTTGAACGAATAAAGCTCAAAAAGATATTGCCTGAGTTAACATTCCAGTTCAACGAGGATGAATGCCCACATATTCGAGAGAAGATCGAACAAAGGGGTTGGCAAAGGCTCACGAACCCAGAAGCAAAGATAAATGCAAACCTCATCAAAGAATTCTATGCAAATATGGTCAGAGAAGACAAAACTAAGGCCCCCACCTTTAAAAGTTATGTGAGAGGAACAGAGATGGACTTCAGCCCCAATGCCATAACGAGGGTTCTTCAGCTGAAATCGCCACATTTTGATGAGCCCAGTTATCACGTGAGAATAAGTAATGGCCCCGACAATGATGAACTTGAAGAAATTGTGAATGATGTGTATTATAGGATCTGACTGGGAAAGGTATTCGGATAGAAGACCTCAGTTCATCAGGAGAGGAGACCTCATCCCAGAAGCCAAGGGATGGTTTGAGCTCGTGAGGAGATCTATCCTCCCAGCTGCAAACAATTCGGAGGTTAACACTACTCGAGCTACTATGGTACATTGCTTAATAAAGGGTGGAGGCATCAATCTGCACGAGATTATAGCTAAGGGGATTCAAGAGTCAGCCGAAAAGAATGATCCAGGTGCTAGACTTTGGTACCCCAGCACCATCCTTAGACTGTGCACGAAAGCCAAGGTAGTCTTCGAGGATAGCAATCCAAGTTGGATGAACCTTGGAAGGTCAGTCACGCTACAGTGAATAACTTATGTAGCACCCGCCCAACAACAAAGAAGACCTCAAATAGGGAAAAGAACAGCACAAGAGGGGCCTCACCGAGAAGAATCTCATCAAGAAGAATACCAGCAAGAAGAGTACTATGATCCAACCAACATCAACTTGAATCACATTCACGGAGCCATTGAGGAGCTAGCAAGGAGTTATATGGAGGGACAAGAACAACAACTGCACATTCAAGCCCAAAGGATGGATCGTCAAGAAGAACTGCTTTCTAATTGGATGAATCAACAAGGGGAGGGGCAGAAACAGCAAATGGAACACTACTCCCAGCTCACTCAAGCCATCAATCAAGTGACTGAAAGGCAAGAGCGTCAAGACAAACGCCTTCAAGAACTCAACCAACGACAGCTGGCTCAGACGCATGCATTCAATGAGTTCAGCGTACTGAATGAAGGACGGCAACTACATAGGGAGGAGTTCAACATAAACACTCAAGTCAAGTTGAACTATATGTCTGGTCATATGCATAATCTGCACTCTGCAATCTCTAGGTATGATGAAGTCTACAAAGAGCTAACAGAACAGGAGGAAAGGAAGGTGAAACAGCAGAAGGAAACATTGAAAAAGAAGATGGAAGATGCTAGCTTCTGGAAAAAGTTGATTGGAAAAGGAAAGGGAAGTGGGAGTTCAAGCACTCAAGAAAAACACAAAGAGGACAAACAAGAGGGAGAGCATGAGCAATCCCATGAGTAAAAGGTGGTGGAGTTCCCTCATTATCCCATCTTTTTCAAGTTTTAAATAAGAAAAATCATGTATGAGATAGAACATGCTTCCATAGTAGCTTAGGAATTTTCAATTCTGTCTTTAGTATTTTCATTGCTTAGTCATATGTGTGCTGGTTCAAGTTACCTATCTTCATCTGCATCTTGCTTATTGTATGTTTGTCCTTTTAAGCTAAATAAAAAAAGATGTTATGAAAGATCAGAGTGGAGTTCAATTTGTGGAGTAAGTCCTTAAATTTGTGGTGTAGTAATAACTTAGCTAAGTTGGTTCACCAACAAGGTGGGAAGGCAACTATCTGTCCTGAATCATATGCTTGAAACACACCCCATGAGACTAGCTAAATAATAAGATCCCAGTAAGAAAAAGGAAAAGAACACTAAGAGTTGAAAAAGAAAGAAGGGTAATAAAGAATAAGGCTAGGCACCAAGGGCTTGAACCTTGAGGGATATGTCTGTGGTGCTCTTGTACCAAGGATCTTCTTGGATGAATAAGTTCTTAGGAGTGCTTCATCAATTGGTAACTTGGGTTAACTAACCCGGGATTATCAACTGAAAATCCACTATCAAGAGCAACCTTGCTACAGAACATTTAGTAACCCAAAGAGGTGCTAGACACCAAGACCTCAAGAAAAGAAAATAACAAACCATGTGCCTGTGGTGTGCATGTATGGGGGAGAGAGACTTGAGGGAGTAAGTCCTTAGGGGTGTTTCAACACCTAGCACCTTGAACCAACTCATTCGGGAGTGTTGGCTGAAAACTTATCTTAAAGAGTCGCCCTCTCACAGAACACTTAGCCTAAGGATGTAATAAACCTTGGAAAGACAAAGGGATCAATAAATAATAGTCTCAAAGGGTGCCATCAAGTGAGTATTCCAAGGCATGATAAAGGTCTGAAAGCCAGTAAAGGAATGAACCTAAGTTGCTATGCATGAAACCCCATAAAACCAAGGACATGACTTCCACAAGAATAATTCATTCATCTTGTCATTTCATTCATCATTCTCTTGTTCCAGTACTTGCTTAGGGACAAGCAAGCTTTAAGAATATATATGGAATGAGAACCGGGGGTTCTCAGCATGGTAAAGGTGCCCCCAAAGGCATTCCAAGAACTATGACAACTCAGATAAAACATAAAATTTATACCAAACTAGAATTCTCGGTAATCAATCTAAGAGATTATAGTTCTAAGCTAACTATTCACTTCCTATCTCCTTCAAACCTCTCAACCACCATGCATAGAACAACCCTCATCACACCTCCACCACATGAAGGGTCTCTTAGAATACAAACACATATAAAATAGACAAGGAAAGTACAGGTATAGATAGTAGTTATAGCAAACAGATCAAATAGCAGTTAACCACAGATAAGCAATTAGACAAGCCAAAACAAAGGTAAATTTATACAAAACATACAAATACATACGATGAATGCCTAATGCTACTGGTTGTGAGATCACGTGTCAGTTAAACTACCAAAATCTGACACACCCAATAGCTAACCCGAATAAGGTCTCTAGGTTGCACATCCCTAAGAAAATCATAAATGAAGGAGAGTGTCTTTCCACCTTCTCATGAAGGTATCACAAATGAGTGTGCCTTTTCACATCGAAAGACTGTGCATTTCCACCTTGCAACTAGAGAAAAAATGTGGGTAAAAATATTACGGAGTGTGGCTTTCCAACTTCCCCACATCCATCACGCACTGAGCAAGCGGGACTATGCCACCATTCTTACCAGGCAATCAATAAACTTTCCCTTCACAGTCATAAATCAAACCTCATCATTCCCAATCATGTCTTATTAATCACTTTTAATATCTCATCAAGTTAATCATTCACTATTCAAATCTCCTTCAATATCAATTCTACCTTCCATCATATACTTACCCTTACTCTATAGCCTAAGACTTGGTTATTGCACCTTAAACAGGGCTTTCAGAGGTCTGGAAAAGCTAGAGGAATGCTTTGAAACTTATAAATTCACCTTTTAAAAAATAGAGATTCTACGTATGTACGCCCATGTTCGCGTACGCGGAAGTGTGAAATTGGACCATCTCGAGTTCCTACCCCTTATCCGCGTCCGCAAGCCCTTCAACAGGGAACCATCCCCTCATCGCGTAGCATTTCTTGTGTATGCGAGCTTGTCATTGGGCACATTCCACATGCACGGAACGTCTAGGTAGAGCCCAGGGTCCACGTCACATGCATGTTTGCATATGCAAAGTTGTAAAAAGCTGCTAAGTCAGAAAAATAAGTTTTTCATCCAACTTTTAACGTGCATAACTTTTTCGTTAAGAATAATTTTTATTCTATTTATTAAATATTATAAACTTCACAAATCCAATTTTTATTCAAAATAAGTTTTACAAGATTTGGGGTTCTGGAAGCCAAGTTTTGGCCCACCAAAGTTGGTCAAAAATAAGTTTTACCCAAATATACCAAACCTCACTTTTTTCAAAATCATCAATCCAAAAATCAATTTAACTACAACCAAATCAATACCAATTGTCCTTCCATCATTTTTTCTCAATCAAACCACACTGATTTTTCAATTCAATTCACAATCTACCATTCACAATTCTTACCAATATGACAATCTCCATAAATCTTCATCAACATCAACTATCATTATTATTCTATAATCATCAAAATCATACTTCAACACATACAAACTCACTCAATCTTCATTCACAATTCATATACCACTCGCACAATTTAATCAACAACTCACTCAGTTCATTCCTATCTTAAGGTCTACTAGCCTAAGTTTTCACATAACATTATACATTAACTACAAGAAACCAAAATCATACCTTGGCCGATTCCTCTCTAAGCTCGGAACACCTCAAAATCCTCTCCTCCATAAGCTCTAAGCCTCCAACTCCTCACCAATTAAATTTCCAGCTTCCAAGGCTCAAATCAAGCATCCAACAACTACCAATTTGATTCCAATTCATAGAATTTAATCTAATACAACAAAACTATAATCAAGATGGGGTTACCGATTTGAATAATTTACAAGGGTTTTAGTGGTTCTTACCATACCCACTGGTATTCTTGACGAAACCTAGAGATTATCCGCTGCTAGAATTCACCTAAACCATCAAAATCATTCAATTCCTCAATACCCAAACTCTAAAATTTTGAAATTGAAGAGAAGAAAGTTGAGTGAGAAGATGAAACTTTCTTACCACTTTGTTCAGTTGATTTTGAAGAGCTCGACGTGGTGGTGGCGTAGCCACAAACAGTGTGGCGATTGGAGCTCGGGATTGAGAGTTATGGTGGATTGAATATCAAAGTGACTAGGGTTTGTTAGGTTTTGTTTTTCCTTCTTCTTCCTCAGCGTGGAACTGAATTGGGAAGGGAAGAAGGCTGAAACATCATTTATATGCTGGGACTTGGGCCCAGTTTGGGCCTTGTCTAATTGGTTTGGCCCGTTGACCCGGTTTTAGTTCAAAATCTTTAAAATTAGTGTTAAAATTATTACACCTCACCCCCACACTCACACACGCACGAAAGAAAAAGGAAGAAAAGAGAGAAAGAGAGCTGCGGAGAATGGGAACCACTGCCGGGGGAGGAGGACGACGCCGGTAGAGCGATGCCACCATCACTGTTGTTGTTGTGGCTATGCATGGAGGATCACTGCGGACAAGTTAACAAGAAGGGGAGGGAGAGAAGGTGCTCGCGAGAGAGGGGAGCCAGTGTTGTTGTCGAGCATCGCCAAGGGGCGAAGGAGTGCAAGTTGGAGGAGCTGTCGCCAACATTCCTTGCTGTCGTGTCTCACCAAGTCGTCTCCATTATGCTTTGTCGTCATCTGCTGGTCATTGTCGCCGTTGAGGTCTTCAGCATTGCCATCAGTAGGGATTCACGGAGAGAGGGATGATGCGCGGGAAGGAGCCATCACGGAGCCTCTAGTACTGCTACCGTTCCTTGAATCCGATGCCATCGCTACTGTCTGGGTCAATGTGGTTTAAGCCGTCACTGTTGGAGCTCACCAGAGTCGGCCCCTAGAGCTGAGGTTGCTCTGTTCTTGGTTTTCTTTTGGTACAGTAAGTGTCTCTACTCTAAAAACCCTTTTAGTTATTGTTTTGTTATAAGAAATTGAGGTTTTTGCAATGTTATTACCATAGTGTTGAGTTTCGGTTCTTGCATGCGCAGTTAGAGTTGTTGTTGTTATTGCGGAAGGGTTATGGAGCAGTGGTTGCGGTTACCAGTATTGCGGACCAGGAGAAAAAGTATTTTATGGCTTTTGGGTTTTGTCTATTCGAGGTAGGATTTTTTTGAAAACTTGTTTTATATTACCAAATTGTTATAAATTGATATTGATACAAAAAATATATTTTTTGTGATTATGTGAGTTTTATGAATTGAACTAAGCTACTCTGAATGATTGCAAATATTTCCCTGGTTGATTTATTGACTGTTTGAGAGGGTTGGGTATCCCGGTTTGTCGGTTGACTTTGTTGAATTAGTTCTATTGATATTGGAAATGATTTAATATTGAAAATGATTAGATACTGGAAATAATTTGATATTGAAAATGATTTAAGGTTGAAAATGATTCGAGAATTGAAAATAATTTTAATATTGGAATTTGTTTGATTTAGCAGAAATGATTTGAGATTTGGAAATAATTTTGATATTGGAATTAGTTTTATTTATTGGAAATGATATGCGATTTGGAAATGATTTGATATTGGAATTGGTTTGATTTATTAGAAATAATTTAGGAAGAGCTTGAGAGATTGTTTTGTTGGGACCCGAGAAAAGTGGCAAAGTCCGAGCTTTATAGGATATGCTATCGAAATTTTTATGAGAATTTGAATGTTTTATTTTGGTTAATTTGATTGAAGAATCATTTTATTTGATTTTGATTTAACTAAAGAAAAGAGTATGATTTGGGGTGTTTTAGCAAACTTTATGGTGATTATTAAAGAATAAATGGTTATGTTATTTCTATTAAGATTTTGATTTGCAAACAGGATGATTTTTGAATCTTTTTTAGGAGGTTTAAACTTGGAAAGGTTTTGAAGTTAGCTTGGAACTTTTGGTTGAGTAAAGAAGAAGATTTAACTTACTTTTCAACAAGAAGAACTTGGAAATGGTCTATTTTTTAATGTGCTAAGTTTTTGGATAAAAAGTGATTTTGGTTACTTGAAAATGAGTTTTTAAAAGAGAAATGGTTTTAAAGTTAATTTCGGACTTTTGATTTGGTAAAAATAAGTTTTATGAGAGAGATTTGATATGATAACTCCCTGGGTAGATGCAAGGGTTGTGGTTCGCTTCACTTGCTCCTGGTTGAGATTGGAACTCCTTGGGCACATGCAAGGGTTGTGGTTCACCTCATTTGCTCCGGGTTGAGATTGAAACTCCCTGGGTAGATGCAAGGGTATGGTTCACCTCACTTGCTCCAGGTTAAGAATTGGAACTCCCTAGGTAGATGCAGTGGTTCGCCCCACTTGCTCTGGGTTGAGATTTGAGACTTTGTTGACCCTGCATCGCAAGATGTGGCCAGACACTTAGACCTTTCCGGATAACTCCTCCAACAGAAGTGAATACCTCTTGGGGATACGCGCACCAATGGACTATCTAGGGTTCGCTACCGGGCATGCCAATTTTGACTGTATAACCGACAGATGAGCTCATTGGTCATAGGGCAGGCATACATCATTTGCATCTATGTGACTTTGTTTGCCTGTGTATATTGTATTTAGTTTCTCGATGTGAATATTTCTGTTAAATTGCTAATTGACATACTTACTGTAATTGATCTTGATTGTATTTGAACTTCATTACTTATGAGTGTGATTGGTTGGTATGAATTATGGTGGTTAAGTGTTGATTGATTTTGTTTGGGCCGGTGGTCGTGATTGTTGGGCCGGAGGCCGTGATCATTGGGCCAGGGGCCATGATTTGGGTACTTTCTATGTCTTGGTGAGTTTGATTGGAATGATGCTCTGGTAAATAGAGGAATATTAAGATATATTATGTTTGGTTTGGATTTTTTCTAAATAAAATATGAATTTAGATTTTTGGATAATTAACCGTTGGTTTTCAAAAAGATTCATAAGATGAGCGATGATCACTGCAGTTGAAAACAGTTTTCTTTTAAATATCTTCATATGACAATTCTGAAACTCCTAAGGTGAGATTGTGTGGTTAGGTTCTCACCCCCTACATTCAACATTTTTAGGAAACGGAAGAGGAAGGATCTATCAATTCTACTGAGCATTTGGACGTTTATTTTCTATATTTTTAGTTATTGCTTTCCCTTGCCTTTATTATTATTATTACATTCTTGTAAGAGGGACAGAAGTCGACTTTGCAATGATATGTATGTATAAAATATTTGTAAATTGCTTGTATACAAAGTTTTGTATATATATATGCATATGCATGTTTGTAAAAAAGTGAAAACAAACTTTTGATTTTCAAAGAAAACAGCGATACAGTTTTGAGTTAAAGCTCCTATTTTATTATTAAGTATATCGAAGTCATCGTAATATCCTCTCTATCAGAGTGGCGCAGCCGGAAGCATGACATTCTGATAGTAAGGATGTTACATACCTACAAGGGACTTCGATGCTTAAGTTAGTAATGGTTTTAGGCAAGAGTTTAGTAGATTGTAGTTCGAAGAATATATCTAAGGGTGTAAGGGTATTTATTGTTGTAGGTGGTGGGCTAAAATCACTTTATAAAGTGGTTCCACCTTTGTTGGTGGATAATTATTTCCTTTTATTGAGGAGGTTGTTGAGATCTCCCTTCGAGATTAATAGGAGATATTGTAGGAGTTAGTTACTTATTTAAATAAGTAGGGATAGATTCATGTTGCCGTGTCTGACCTTAAAATAAGGTCAAGTAAGTCGTAACATGGGTCTAAATATTAGTATTGTAATGTAGATTGGGCTATAGTCATTTTGGGCCTAGTTCTTATAGTGGGCCAGGGTATAAACAATGACCTTACTTGTGGTCGAGTTTCTACAAGTCGAACTCAAGTAGTTAATCAAGTCTGTTGTAGAATTTGTTCGAGAAGTTTATTCATGCTGGCTTCTTGATTTTATCAAGTCGGTCAAATTGACATGGTTGGATCAGTGGAGGTCAGGTACTCGATGTGGTTCGTGGGGAGCTGTAATGTTTTGTAACATTTTTACTTTGTAACCGTTCCAGCATGATTTTTGAAAAATGTGCGCTATCATTTGAAGTGGGTGGCTTTTACTTTTTTGCCTCTATCACTATATAAATGCATTCTCTTCTTCTCTTCCTCTTTTTTTGTTTCTTCTTCTTCTGGCAAGACTCTCTACTTTCTAAAAACTTTTTGTTTTCTTTGTTGTGATATTTTCTTTGTCCTTTCCATTCTTTTCCATTGTGTTTTGGTCATGATTCTCGGCTCAAAATTGGGTTTTTCCTTTTCCAATGCGTGTTTCCAGTAAAGTTACTACTCGCGCCATCTTAGTGCTCCTCTTCCATCAAGGTTGGTTTTTCTTTTCTTGTTTCATGCTTTCCATTTTTTCTGGTATTGTTGTGGAAGTAGATTCTTGAAAATTTTGAACTTGTATGTGATTCTTGTGAGTTTTGGTAGGCATATCTCCTGATTGTACTTGTAAGGTTTTCGTTTGTAATGATGATTATTTTTTAGTTGAATCTTGATATCTTTATTTGCAGAAACGCCTTTTTGTTAAATGAATTTTTTGTTTCTATGTTAATCCAGGGTATACTGTAGTGTATATTGCCCCCAGATGATGCCATTGTTGGTGCTAATGATGGTACCATTTGAGATCCATATGCATAATGTCCATGCATTCTGTTTTATAGCATTAGTTTATGATAATGAGATATGTAGAGTTACATTGTTGTATTGTCTGAGATCTTTAAAGGCATGCCCGATTTATATCTAAATAGTCTTGCTTTTTATCCTTGATGTTATAAATAACGTAGGCGACTTGTTTGTTTGTCGGATTTGTAGTAACAGTTGCATTTTCTTTTGTAGGTATACTTTGTGTCTCAATTTGTAGTCCAAATCATCCCTTCTAATGTAACAACCCAGATTCTCACTGAGTGACTTTTCGAGCCTCATAGGTTAGGAATTCGCAAATCTAACGATACAATTAGATTCTGATCGGGCCCAAAATCTACTGGCACGGATTAATGCCAGCACTCTTCGATGAACTTAACTATGCTAATGTATCATTATAGATATTTTATTTTCAAGATAATAACGTTACTAGTATCATTTATACTAGTAGCCCATATATTTACTCTAGGAGTATAATTATTTGTAATCTAATACATCTAGTTTTAGTAATTATCTTTTTCACGACCAGCCTATGATTAGCCACCTCCTACTTGCTTGCTTTTCTTTGTACGTTAACATCGAGAGAGAAGAACAAGAGAGAAAAAGTTAAAAATACCATAACCTCCAAGTTTCTAAAGTTTGGTTCTTTGGTTCTAAAACTCCAGCTAAGATTCTTAACCAATTAAAGTGTTAATCTCTTCTTTCTCTTCTTAACCGTATTAGATTTGCCAAGGTAAGTTGGAATATTTTTGTTGTAATCTCTTTTTGATGGTTTGGTAATGTTAAAACCATGGAAAAACTTAATATCTTCAATATTCTTGCTTAGAGACTCTTCTCAAAAGTCTCAAGAAGTAAGAATCTATCAAATTTAGTGTAAGAAATTTGAGGAATTCTTCCTAGAATTGTGATGAAAATTTGGTTATCATCTAGATCATAGTTTATAAGTTATTTTTTATCGAAAATTAGGAAGGACACGAGCTAGATATTGAGATATATACACATATCCCGGATGCTATACCAAAAATTTACTTATGAGCGTATCTCGGGTACATAGTACCCAATTTGTGTGCTTTAAACGTTCGTGTCATATCTAGGGTACAATATAACAAATATGTATCTTTAACGTGATTTTAGGTACTACACCCAAAATATGACATGCTGTGCACATCGATAAATATTCTATCATTTACGTATTTTCGTAAATATTATATTTAAATAATTTAAATAAAAAATTGCATATTTTTTATTTAATTTTCTAAGTAAATATTAATTTTAAAGTACACACTTAATTTGAAAAAAAAAATGCATACAAAAATATTCTCCTATTTGTACGCTAGATCATAATGCATTGTATGTCTAGACTTTTTTTTTTTGTGACAAGAGATTAAAAGAAAGAAAGAAAATTAGAAAAAGAAATGACAACTCCTAAAAAGTTAGGGACATAGTCTCGTTGCAACAACGCAAACAAACTTTTCCAAGGCTTCTTCCATTCCAACTGATGGATGTTATTAGATGGTGAAAATTTCGCTAAAGCATTAACAATTTGGTTGACATCTCTAGACTTTATATATAAGGTTTGCGTATAGGTAGTAATAAATTTTTTTATATTTAAGATTTAATTAGAAATAGTTCTATAGCATTAAATATAATAAGCTTATATTAAACAAAAATATTTTTTAAATATTAA
>NC_029793.2:66382046-66383487 GCF_000816755.2 Arachis ipaensis
TTAGATAAAATTTTAATTATTACTTTTTTTATATTTATTCATTATATAAAACAATTTACACATGATATATAGCTATTAAATTAAAAAAAAAAAGTTTATCATTAATGGTAATACTAGAACTTGAGTAGGGGATTAAATGAAGTTATTTTCAAAATCTAAATTCTTTTAGTTGTTTTCACAAAAGTTGATTTTACAGGAGATTACTTACATTTTGTCTCTAAAACCATAATAGAACAGAGCAGGGAAGGAGAGAATCATACAAGCATATATCTTGGTTCGGTTTCTCTATATTCAATCTCTACCACAATCATGGTGGACTTTCAACTATAATCAAACTGATTACATGCACCAATACTAATAAATTACAACCTCATTCATCTAGTCTCAACCAATAAGCTTCTAACCCAAGTCTAGTAATCACCAAGTGCTATCTCAACTTGAGAAAGAAAACCAAACTTGGTTCAACAACCACCAAGTGCTATCCTAACTTAGTTAAGAAAATCCTAACTAGTTCAACAGCCACCAAGTATTATCTCAGCTTGGCAAAGGGGAACTAATCATAATTCAATAAAAACTAAATACGACGAAGAAAATTACTTTGGCTTTTTCAATTTATCTCTTTTTTCTTTACACTCATGGCTTTTTCATATTTCTCACTCCTCCATGATTAGCCTTTTTTTCAATTACAGAAAGATAGACATCAGATAGCTATAACAAAGAAATCTTAAATGAAGCGTAAAGAAGAAAAATATTCCAAACTCATATTTAAAGAGATGATGCTCAAGTGTCACTCTATTTTCTTTCCTTCAAATGTTGTTATGAGGCCAGTTATATAGTGTGAAGCTTGCTATTTAAATTACTTCATTGCCTCTTCATTTTTCTTGCTGATTCTGCTCATTGCTGTTGCTCTTTTTGGCATGTATTATTTTTTCATTATACCCACTATCTCTACTGTCTTTGTAGACACTCTAACAATCTCTGTTGTTCTTATATTTTGTTTTACTCTATCAACTTTTACTGTTTAATCCTTTCTGTTTGATCCTCTACTGTCCTTATATCATTATTGTTTCTCATTCTTTATGATGTTGCCAAATTCCTATTTGCTTTTTCTTCCTCGATCATACCATGGATTTTTAGACCCTTTTCTCTTGGCATGGTGATTTTGAATTTTACTCGCTATGACCATTGAGCAGAAGCTTTAATTTGAACATTATGGGATGTTTGTGATACTCCAATATGATATGGGCTACCTTGCTTCTTGATTTTAGGCCATCATCACTAATTGAACTTATTAGCACATTTTTTAACTTTCAACCTAATAAAAAATATGTCATCATATTTATATATATCAAAACCAATTCTAACTCAACAATCATCATATTAAAGAACCTTAAAAATATTTTTCAATAGTATTATTTTTTACATAACAATTATATATAAA
>NC_029793.2:66383549-66391427 GCF_000816755.2 Arachis ipaensis
ATAGTTTTCTTATGTTTAAATTAAAGTTTTTATTTTTAATTAAAATTTTCATAAATAATCTATATATTTGAAGTTGCTTTAGAGTTATTGTATATTCAAGATTATTCTTTTAAAAAAGTTAGGTGAAAAGAAGCAATAAAAAAGATACCGAAGAGGCCAACGCCCACAATCTAGCATCCAACGCTTGTGAAGAAACTCAAGAAGCTGGTGCCTAACCCCAAGATAGGAGCCCAGTGCCTGCAAACGAAAAAGAGAAGCTGACACCTAACTCCAAAACTGAAAGCCCGACGTTAGTGAAGAAGAAGAGAAGCTGGTGCTTAACCTCAAGATTGGGAGCTCGACGCCAATGAATTTTTCTCCTTCTAGGGGTCCAAAGCCAAGCACCCAACCTTGACGTTCAACACATTCGAAAAAAGATAAGACTAGCTTTCGACACCCAGACCCAGAATATATTGGCGCCCAATGCCAGAGGATGGCACCAGACGCCCAAAGGATCAAAGGAGTGGGTATACCTAGCACCAGTACTCCAAGTCTAGCACTAGCACTCCAAACCCCAGTGCCCATGGCCCAAGTTCACGCCCATAACCCACACTACAAAAAAATGGGTATAAAATGGCATCATCATAAAGGCGATTTTATAAAACTGCTGTTATATTCATAAATTAAGGCAGTTTATGCGCCTGCCATAATTTGCTTGCAGAAAGCTCCAGTTTTTAGTGATTTCGACATTTTTAAACGCCATTACCTGCTCTTGTTTCACTGAAATAAAAACACTTCTATTTCACTAATAAACGTTGTGCTATTCAATCGAACCTCCATCGCAATGTGAGAACCAAGAAGAAACTCCATCGCATCGCAACATGAGATCTGCGACTCATCCATGACGCTCTCCTCTGGCAGCAAGCTCCTCTATCAACGATTTTCTTCCAGCTACGATCTCTTCCATCAATGTTTCACTTCTATTGATGAGATCTGCTGTGTGATTTTTCCTACTCCACCGTGTTGTCCTCTGCGAAGCTTCTCCTTTTCCATTTTCATTGAACCAGGTTTATATACAAATCCACATTCTCTTCTTTTAATTACTCATATTTTGTATTTGCTAATTGTTACTACTTTTATTTCTTTAATTTTAGGTTTTGATTTTCTTCATTGTTCCAGAAATTGGGGGTAAGGTCTTCATGTAATTTCTTCGATTTTTTCTTACATGCGTGTATACAAATTTGCATTCTATTTGCGGTTTTGATTTGTAAATATGCTCTCAGTTGGTGCTTTATTGATTTGCATAGCACGTGTTTGATGAATTGCTTGAATGCTTATTTTTTTGTCTATGCATTTATTCAATCATTGTTGTATGTAACATATTTGTTTTGTATTTATTCAAAACATAAATATCACGTTGCTTCCATGGTTCCATGGCTTTCTTGTTAGTGCTCACTTAGTGTGGTTTTTTCATCCCTTGTGTTGCAGGATTATAAGAAACACTTTCATGTATATTCCACTTGATTGATTTCATGTTAAAGCTAGCATTAGATGTATTTTTTTTTTTAACTTTCTTGAAGCTACATCTTTTAATTTTGGATCAGCTAATAGATGTCATTTTTCTCTTTATTTTTGCTGTAATTATTGGATACTAAATTGGTGGGGTCTGTTCTTTATTCTTAACACTTTATTTTTGAAATAACAAAGATTACTTGTTCATAAAACCAACTGATATTCTTTATATACATATCTTGCCTTAACTAAAGAAGTAGTTGATTATCATTCATTGTTTTGTATTCTAGTCTTGGCATGATTGTTAAATTACAATTACAATGAGATAGGTGATAATTAATATGGCATAGGAATATATAACACCTGGTTGATATTCGGGTGATTGGAAATTTTCATATTTCCTTGTTGCTTACTTTAAGCTATTTTTGATACTTGAGTAATTTATTAGCTGATAAATGCTTGCATGTATGAGTGAGTACAGGTTTTGGCAACTGCTGTAGTTGTTCGATTGGTAGCTCGTATTTGTGGCCAGGCTATTGTCATTAGGAATGGCCTCACGTTATCATCGACTATTGTTGTTCTGCAGCTAAATAACCTCACTATATATGTTTTTTTTCTTTCTCTCTTTTTCCCCTAAAAAAAAAAGAAAACTCTTAAAGGTTTAAATATCTGAACTTTTGGTATAATTTCACAAAAAGTAGCCAATTTTTGTTGTAATCAAGTATCTATTTATTTTATCTTCTCCCTTTTCTTGGGAGGTAGAGTTAATTTTAAAATGTTACTCTGGCCAAGTAATTGCAATTTTCTTCTTTTAGCTCCCATTTGCTGATAAAGTGTACTAATATCAGTTAATATTTATTACTACCTAATAAAGCTTGATGTAGTTGTAAGTATCACATGTTCCTTGTTGAAAGCTGCTCATCTGAGTTAAATATATGTTGCAACTACTATGTTCTATCTATTTACTTTTCAGAAATGAAGTTAAGCTTATAGAATATAGTGGTTTTTGCCACACTATTTAAATCACTGATACACAGGCTCTTTTTACACTATAGGTTATAGCTGAGTATCTTCAAAAAGTCGATCCTAAATCAGATGGTGCAAAGAGGGTCTGGGTTGCTATTTATGATGAGTGTGTAGCCGTTTTATATTAGGTGATAATATTATTAAATCCTGAAAAGTTGCTTCATGAATAAGTTAATTGAGATCAACTGAAGAATCTACATGCTATTTTGTAATTCTTTTGCAGTGAATTTAGTCAATAATATTGCATAAAAACACTGTGATAAAGAGACTGATTAGCTTCAGTATGATTGCATGTGTCTTGATGCTGTTAATGCAACATGAATTAACAATTTTTAGGAGATTGATTACACAAAGGAAGCTGCTAATGCAGAACTATTTCCAAATAACTTTAAGAACATGGATTATGTGAAAGTCCCTGCAATCATTTGGGATTATACCATACCACAGGTTTAACCTTGATTTTACATAGAAATAATATATCAATTGCATAACTTACATTTTACTTTTGATACTTTATTTATCTATCTATTTTTACTCTTTTTTTCAACACAGATGCTTACAATGGAGTATGTTCCAGGGATTAAAATAAACAAAATACATGCATTAGATCAGTTGGTGCTTATTATTATAACTACTGCATGTTCTTCATTGTGAAAATTTGAAATTCAAAACTAGCTTAGCTTCCAATGTGAATCCAGCAAGGACATGCTTTCTTTGTTTTCTTTATATAGAGTAATTATGAAAAGAAAATTGTTCATTGTAAAGGGAACATATATTGAACTTATAAGAGGTTCCTCTGCTAATTGATAAGCTAATTGATTTAAGTGTTTGTGTCTTCAAAAATTGACTAATAAAAAAAAAGCTATTTTGGTATTTGTTAGTTCAAGCTAAGGACCAGCCTGTGTAATATTTTCATATTCTTGTTATGCTTTGGTATTTTATGGAGCTAATGAAAGTGCCAAGAGTGGAGGCAAAATTAAGAGTGTTCTCTTTCAAGATTCAGTTTGGGACTTAGGTTTGCTGATTCTCAAGGTGTTTTGTCTGAATTTGTTTTCAATTTGGTTTTTCTTGTTTCACTTCACTTTATTTTTTTCCACTTGATGCAGGCTGAAGACTTCAAGAGGAGTTTAAACACTGTGAACTCTGCCTGTGAAGAGGTACTTTGTACATAACAGCACCTTAAATTTGATTGTTTCTTTTCATGGAGCTAACTGTTTCTTTCTTTTAAAATAAAAGAAGATATCTTAAATGTAAAATCCAATTCATTAATTAGTAATTACTTTAGAATATATAGTCGCCAATGATTATCAATTTATGAAAATCTATCTAATGAATTATATTAGAGATATAGCTATTACACGAGTTTTTATACAGGTAACCATTACTCCTTTTGACATTTCTGCCTCCCTTCTAGAAACCATTGTTCTTATATTTTTATGATTTGAAGCTTTCTTTATAGAAGCAGAAAGGCAATGCAATCTATATTCCTTACCATCAGCTTTTGAAGTCAACGACTGCAGCCGATCTTCCATAGCAGTAAATGCTTTCCGAGTTCTTCTTTTATTCTGTTCAAGAGACCTCGACAGATAGACATTGAACAATTCCAGAGCTCCAAGCTTTCCAAGTTGCAATTTTGATTTCGTATTCTTTTTCCTGATTATAAATTTTGATATACTGCAATGGACATTCGGTTTTTCGTTCATTTTTGGGTTTTAATTTCTCATTATGGTGGTGGTACTTGTTAATACATGGATGTTATTCAACTTTAGTGCATAATCCTTTATACACTTCAGCTATTGATACAAGATTGCAATAATACTTGATTGATATGTAGACTAGTAGAGGCATCTAATGTATCTGCTACTTCTCACTTGCTAATCATTTTTCCTTTTTCTTGCAATAAAAGTATTTGCTTTAAAATTTTCTCCTCCATGCTTGATGATCATTTTTATCTCATTTGTTTAATAGAACAATTTCATTGCTAACCATGAGCTGGTGATTGTCAGTTGCTATCCGCGATTTATTTTACAACCAACCAGTTCGAAGGAAATACATGCAATCCAGGTTCTTTTCTCTTGTATCACCATGCAAATGACATGTTTTTTGAAGTTTAATTTATCTTTAATGAACAATGGATCTGTTTGATAATTTTGTATTGACTGATGAATTCACCTCTGCAATAAAAGTCCCAATAAGGTGCTGCAATCAATTAAGAAATGTGTACAGCAGCTTGCTCTTGTGCGTCCAAATGTTTCCTTCAAAGTTATCGATGTTGAAAGGTATCTTCCCCTGCAAAATAACAAAGTCAATCTTCTTTGTATTTGTCTTAGTAACTTTTTATATACTTTACGTGTAGAGATGATGAGCTTTTCTGCACACAAATTGCTTCTTCGCCACTAGCACTTTTGACCAGCGGCTTTGAGGAGGAGGTATCAAGCTTTCTTCAAGCTTTAGAAGTTGAGAATGACATCATAAAGCTATCTGGATATGTCTCTGGCCCTTGCAATGCTTTGAATATGAAGGTGATTTATATTTCTCATGTAAAATCTTAAAAAAGTAATTAATACATCAACTTTTTCTTCCTTTGATATAGGTTCTGTCCATGTCCCGTCCGCTAACTTCTGGTGTGTTTCTGTATTTGCTTTCTAGGCTTTACAGTATGTCTGTATCCTTGTGACTACAAATTTAGAAAGTGTAATTATGGCAAAGTAGATATGCTGACATTTGAAAAGTATTCAACACCATAAACATTTGAATTGTTGGCCTTAACATTGTTAGATGTTAACTCACAGTTTGTTAGCAGTGGCCCAATTTATAAGCTTCTGAGTCAATTGGCTAATAGGTTTGAGCATCTGAATTCATGGAATACTAATAATGAGTTCGAAAACAAGAAGAAAAGTAGGTCTCAACCATGTCCAGCTTATATCTTGAATATAAGTTTCCCTCGTTCATTCTATGATTTGACATTTGAACCATCAAAAACTTAGGTACAATTCAAGGTAATTCTTTTGCCCTTTTTCTTTACTCATTTTTCTTACCATGTTTGTCAATCATTGTTGCTGTATGGGCTCCATAATTCATAGTTGTTTGTTGAAGGTCGAAAAGTGAATTTTATAGGGTTCTAGTCCAAATTCAGAACATTTATTAGAGATGTGTAGAATTTCTTTTTTGGGGTTCCTGCATTATTGTTTCATTCAGTGTGAATTGTCTTATCACTTCTTGGTACACTAGATAAATCTAATTTTTTTTGCTCAACATTTTTATATCCTGCCAATTAAGGATTGGGATTCTATACTCAACTTCATTGAGAAGTTCATAAAAGAATGCTGGGAGGAAAACATAGATTGTGGTATGCCCTCTCACTGCATCTTACATAGGTATGATGAGCTATTGTTTTTTACATTTTTATTTACTATTTATTATTGGAATTCTTATAGGAGAGTCCTTCAATCAGTCCACTTACAGGGTACATAAAGATCAACCGTGGGAAGATCTCAACATTCTTCCAACAGAAGCAGGTAAGGTTTATTGTTTTGGTGGTCAAACAGATTCCTTTGCATTATTTGAGTGTGATCAATTTTGTTCATTTACTTTTTGCTTTCTTGTCTTATACACAAGGGTTGAACATTACGTAAGGTAGATATCCCCATGATTTTTTTTGTACAGTAGATCATGCTGGTTTATTTTTATCATTACATTGAACTACTATTGTCAAATATCTTTGTTGCAGATAAATCAAAATTTGGAAGCCATACTAAGAATTCCCAAGAACACTCTGTTTCCACTTCAGGCAAGCTAACCGAAGATGAATATCATCAATCTGACCGGGAAGATGTTAGAACCTCTCTTGGTTACTTGTGTCAAGGGACTGAAATATTGAGAGAGAAACAAAACAAGAGAGACTTTTCTTTATCAGACTCTTTTTTCTGGAAATTTAGTGAATGATTCATATGCCAGATGCATGCCAACTGTTAGAAAGCATAAGAGTTTATTGATGTATGATAAGAATGGTCAATCACTAGGAGATTACTTTTCAGATGATAAATTAGGGAACTGGATGGTAGATTTGACTAATTAGTGTTTATTGCGATGCTTGTATTTTGGTAAGTTTAGTAAGACAAGGTTTTGTATAGGAGTTAAAATTTGATTTTCAATAATAAAAAATTATATATTATATTAATATTTTGTTTGAGTTATATAATATTTCATTTATGGATTATGATGTTTTGCTATTGTGAAATTTTAATCACAAAATTATTTATTTAACGCGATAAAAATGACGGTAAAAATTATTTTTTTAAACGATAAAAATGTCACGGTCAGGGTAAAAATGGTGGTTCAAAAATGCCATTTTAACCAACTAAAACGCTACTCTATCAGGGTAATAATGGCGGTTCAAACTACCGTTTTAACCTATCCAAAAACTGCCATTTTAACCCTGGAAATAACGGCGGTTTGAACTGCCGTTTTAACCAACCAAAATTTCACTCTGTCAGGGTAATAATGGCGGTTCAAACCGCCATTTTAACCTATCCAAAAATCGTCATTTTAATCCTGGAAATAACGGCGGTTTGAACCGCCGTTTTAACCTATTCAAAAACCGCCGTTTTAATCCAGAAAATTGTGGCGGTTTTCAAAAAACCACCGTAATAACCAGAATGGCGCCCAGAATTACGTCGCTTTACGAACCGTCATTATTGGTAATAATGACGGTTCAAACCGCCGTAAATACAAAAAAAAACTGCCGTTTTTACCAAAATTTGTTGTAGTGCCAAGTTCAGTATCAAGTATCCAAAATCTCTTCCAAAACATTTTAATTCGATCCATACATTCTACATTTAAAATTTAAATGATTAGTTATTATTAGCTTTTTTCAGAAAGATAAGAATTGGTTTTAGTTTAAATTTGAATTGTTGTTTTAGTTATCGTATTCTTTGAAAAGATAAGATTAGTTTTAATTTAAAATTCAAAAGTTAGGTTAGAATTTAGGATATAAATAAGTGAGCGATGATCCAGCATCTCCCATTCATTGGTTTTAGTTTATCTTTTTGTTTATCATGAGTCACTAGTTCTCTTTTGTTATAATTAGGAGTTCTATTTAATTTTATGGATAAAAAATTTAATTATTTCTTTTATTTTAATTAGTACATTGATATTTTTTAAGAATTGAGTTTTGTTCTTACTCTTAATGATTAGAAATATTAAAAAATATTCTACCTCTATTTTATTCACTCAATTAGAGAATTAAGGCTGAACGTACACGCCCATCACTAATTAAGTGCTTTCTTTTCTTGTCCTCTGTTCATAATTTCATCCATCACTAATCTCCACACACACACACCGATACAAATACAGTTATAC
>NC_029793.2:66391466-66391855 GCF_000816755.2 Arachis ipaensis
CTTTTCCTTCTTGTTTTATAACTTTCCGTTGACCTCAAAAGCTACATTAAACTGATACTCAGCTTGGACTTTATGTGACATACATGCATGTAATAATACATTAAATTTTTTTTTCCTTTGAATTGTTTTTTATAGTGCTATAGATATTGACAAGTTTTATGTTAACATTTTTTGTTTTTAATTTATTTCAAGTTAATGATATTGAAAATGAACCTGTTATACCAACAATAGCAAAAATATTATCAGGCTGAAGCAATAAAAATTGTGAAGACATTATTTAGTTTTACTTTAAAAATTAATTAATTATTAATTCCTTCACACTTTTTAGAGTATTATGATATCTTTTTTTTTTGCTAAACAAACTTATTTAGGTGGTGAATTCATTATTG
>NC_029793.2:66391899-66395401 GCF_000816755.2 Arachis ipaensis
GGTTTATAAGTCCCACAAAATAAAAAATAGTTTTTAGTCTATGTAATTTGCAAGGGTTTAAAACCCCACAACTTTAACCTCAATTAAAACCGCCGGAAAATAGCAGAAGACAAAACATTATGGTAAATTTGTTTAAAACAACGTTGATTTTACAAAAATTTCTGTAATTAAATTGCAGGACATTTAATTTTGTCGATTTACTAAATCGTTGTAATATAATTTGTGGAGTTAAAAATTACCGTAAATAAAAAAATCCTATAAATTAACGTGTTTTTTGTAGTGTTAATATGTGTCCTTAGTGCACATAATAGATAAATTCTAAATTAATTAAGATTAAATAATAATTTGACATTGAATATCTTTTTGAAAGTAAGTAATTTGGCTTTGGCAATAGGTTTTTGGTCAGTGATGAACCGACAGAGAGGAATAGTGTTGACGTGGGATAACACGCTTTTAAGAGCTAACGCGGTTTATATGTTAGCAACACCTCATTGGCAACATTGCCCGTACCATGCATTAATTAACTTCCCAAAATTATATGCTTCACAGCTTCGTTGCATATTTGCATCAACCTATCAATTACCCTTACCCAATAGTAATGAAATAAGAATTTTGTTATAAATGTTTTGGGACCTTATAGAAATATAAAGCAAAAGAATTTTATGGAAAAATTGAATTCTGATGTTATTAAAAAATTTATATCTTTATCCTTTTATCAAATTTTAGTAATTTTATATTTTTAATTATTAAATATGTTTAAACAATTATATATTAAATATATACTAAAACCAACCACTAATATAAATTATACATTAAAATATAAAATGTATATTAAAAATAAATTAAATAATATATTATATATAATATATATAATGACTGATTTTTATTATGTATATATAATATTTTTTATTTTTAAAATATTATTTGTTAGTAAAATTTTTAATACTTCAATCATTTTTTGTTATGTCATTTTTTCACGATATATATTACTCTATTTTTATGCAGAACATATTACTAAATTAGTTATATTTCCTTAGAAATTTCATTAACAAATATTTTTTTGATCGTTTAGATTACAAGCTCAATATATATCGGAGGAGTGATTATAGAGCTCAAAGACAAAATCCATACTATCTTAATTAATCTCCCTTGACAATGCTATCAAAGATAATTAGAGTCACAAAAATCACATCCGCAAGACAAAACATATAAACCAAATAAAACAATTGCATATATACTCATTATTCTACAAAAAAAATATTGAATATTGTCAAATTTACTATTAGATTTAGTGTTAAATATTAGCGACGGATTTACCGGCAAATTTATCAGTAAATTCGGCAATAAATTTGTCGGGCAAAAAATTATCGTCGAATTTTGTTTTCCGACGATAAATTTACTGGTAATAATTAGCAGGTTAAAAAGAAAAATTGGCACGATCATTACCGTTGAATTTGGTAATCCAAATTAGTGCAACACTAGAGTTTGGTCATTCGCAAAGCGTTACCGTCAAATTTATCCGCCAGCAAATCCGACAGTAATGTTATCCTATATTCGAATCGCGAACCCTCTCCTTCCTCATTTTTTTAACTACTCTCTTTCTCTCTCTCTCTCTCCCTCCTTCCCTCCCTCCCATAAACCATCTCTGGCAGCCTCTCCACCAACGTCGACCACCACCAACAACATTCAAAGGCTACGTGGACTCCTTGCGTCGCATTGGTCACTCTATTATTGCTATTTTCGTCGCTCCCACCATTGCTGCCACCGCCATTGCTGTCATCGTTGTAGCCGCTGCTCTGTGTGTTGCCAGAGCTACTTCCTTCCTCCCTCTAGGTATATTATCCTCCTCCTCCTTCTTATTATTTTCTATCAATTTATTAAAAAAATCCTAATGAAGTCTTACCGGTTGGTCACCACTACCGCCACTTAGTCGTCCGTATTGCCACCACGCTAGAAAAGTCTTTTGCACCACCACTGTCTCCAGGTAACTCACTAATTAGTTTTAGATAGTTAAACCCTAAATCCTAATTTATCTAATTTTAATTTGTTATGTATTAGAAAATTTGTAATGAGGATATTTGTATTAGAAATTTAACTATTTTTTAGATTTAATTCATGTATTAATTTAGATTTAGAATTTTTAGTTCTGTTTTTATTTAGGTTTTTTTAATTATGTTTTGATGATTTTGTGTTTAAATTTTTGTTTGAAATTTTGATGATTCTGATTTTTAATTTTGTTTTTATGATTTTGTTTTAAATTATGTGATAATTATGTAGTTTGATATCAGTTCAAGTGAGAACATTAGCAACACAAAAGCTAAGGAGAAATATGACCTGTTGTTGTTCATCCGAATGAATCTGTAAGTGTAAGATCCCCAACTGCATTATTTTGATTTCTATTCTGGTGTTGTTTGAGTTAATTATATTTTGAGTTAATTAGTTGAGTGTTGTTAATCTTAACTTGTTTATTTTCTGAGTTAATTATTGACTTATTATTTATTGTTGTTAATTTTTTAAGTTTATTATTATCTGAGTTAATTATTTTCTGAGTTAATTAGTTCATTATTATTAATTGTCTGAGTTAATCCTAACTTTTTTTATTTAAATATTGATTTATTTGTTTATTGTTATTAATTTTCTAAATTTATTTTTTCTAAGTTAATTATTTTTTTGAATTAATTAGTGTTGTATTTTTTAATTTATTAGTTTAAAAAATATTAAATTTAAATATATAAAAATATATATTAAATTTTTAAACAATTTTTTTTAAAAAATAAATTAGTTTACCGTTGGATTTACAAGGAAAAAAATCCGACGGTAACAATGTCCAAAATTTCGTTAATTAAAAGTTTATATACGCCGGTAATTAGCGGTGGACGGAAAAATTTGCCGGTAAATAATTACCGATGAGATTTATACTATTGAATTTATTCTGCTACTAAATATGACGGTAAACAAGTTACTAGCGAATCTTTTTAATAAATTTCCTGGTAAATCCAACGATATACGACGACTTTTTTATAGTGTTGGAGGTATATTTTTTATAATTGTTATTATCATGATTACCAACAGCAAATAAAATAAAATAAAAAATATATACCTGTTCATACCCTGACCCAATAATAAAGGCCCAGAACCAAGCGAAAGGCTTAATCCAAATGGTTGGGCCTCACCCAGTACCATTAACATTGAGAAAAAAATTTAACGGTAAATAATTATCAATAAAAATTTTCTGACATTAATTAGTAACAGACGAAAAAATCTGTCAATAAATAATTACTAACAAAATTTATACTATTGAATTTATTTCGATAATAATTTCAACGATAAATATATTATTAACGAATTTTTTTAATAAATCTATTATCCGACGAATTTCTTATAGTATCTCTCTTTTACCATAATTTTCTATTAAAACAAATCTAAAATCCCCACCCAAAAATCAATCTCTTGAGCGACTACTTTAAAGATATTTTTTAAGCTATAAAAGTTTTAACTTTTT
>NC_029793.2:66395764-66396472 GCF_000816755.2 Arachis ipaensis
ATACAATAAATTCTTTAGAAATATATCTTTTTTATACTTTATTAAAATTTTTTAACATTTAATATTCCAACAAGTGTCCTACTTATTATTAGTTAGATCTTATCCTTAATATATGAAAATGCTGAAAGACGAAGGACTATTAAACATAATTAAAAAAAAAAAAATCAAATGCCTTGTTTTTCTTGATGAGCAATTTCTTTCATTGTTGGGACTTTCTTCGACTTCTTTTGACCAAGAATATGTTGAATACAATATAGTAGATAACGACACGAGAATATATATATATAGATATAGAGAGAGAGAGAAACTTGGTTACCATCATGTATGTTTAACTACACGTCAGCCTTTATTTTTAATATTAATAACAAGCAAATATACTAATTAAGAAATTTCTGACTAAGAAAAACAAGGCTTTTGATGGTTCTACTAATTTCTTATTCATTTACCATCATATTGAGCTACTAATTAAGAAAGGTAATTTATTAATAAAGGGTTGTTAACTAGTAATAATATTATGGGTAACATAATATTAGTAGCTAATTCTTACAATATGACGGTGTGGTCTTGAAAAAGTTTATGCTAGCGGAGAAAACTCATTAATATATGACGTAAATACAACATAATGTTTAGATAATTTAATTGAGTTAGAAAAAGACAACTTCGAAAGCAGAATCACAAACTCAAATTACATCCAAGGAGTTTATTAAA
>NC_029793.2:66396506-66398138 GCF_000816755.2 Arachis ipaensis
AAAAGTTTGTGGTATATTTTTTCTTTTGGTATTAAAAATTTGTTCTTTCTTAATATTAATTATTTTAGGAAATTTTATTAATACAAGAAAGTGTATGTACTATTCTTATATTAATCACTTTAAAACAGATCAGATTAAGTCTTTATTATCGGATGGCAACGGTCCACGTTTCAATATTTCAATAGTGTTCTAAAGTATGGTACTACACGGCATAACTGAAATCAAAAGAAAAGAAAGTTGGCGTTTACCACGTGAAAGAAGTCAACACTTTAATAAGATTTAGCGAAAAACTAATCAATGTTAAACATTGTCATAAACACATGATGCATCCATTATTCGAGCCTTCGAATTTGACCATATAAGCTAAGACGGTGGAAATTACGACAACAATGTTACTTACTTGTTTGCCAAGCTTCTAATTAATTTAATACAATATCGATCCGCGAACAAACAATAAAAGAATAATATGCTTAACCATGTAGAATCAAAATGAAATTAATACATGTATCTTTATAAACTTAAAAAAAAATATATTCGTATATATGTTTGTACAAATGAAATTGAATTTCATGAAACAATATGAAGAATGGAGAACCATAGCTGATGATTAATCAAGAACTAACTTGAACCGTGTCGTCTTTCTGGGAATCTTCACTAGCATTGTTAATGGAGGTAGCTACTCCAAACTTGTTATTGGCAAGCATATCAGGGAAGGGGGGTGGTGGTGCAGCATAAGCCCCATGATTGACCTCGGCTGCGCAGCGGCCGCGGCGTCGGCCCGGGACAGTGGAGCATGGGTTTGGTTGGGAGCCTGTCACTGGGCCTCTTGGCAGCATCAATATCTGCAACTTGTTCTTCTGATTAAACAATAATTGCCCATCTCTTAACTTTAAGGGCCTTGATGCATTAATTTGATGCAAACCCAACATTAGAATTGCAACAAACACAAAAGCCTTTTTCATATTGTAGCAAACCATAGTGATTTGTTATTCAAAAGAAGATGAATATGATAGAACCTTAGTATATTTGAGAGCGGACGATGGAATATGGAATATTGAAAAATATGAAATATGACAGTGGCTTATAAAGATATGAATTTAAAGATATATAGTTCTTATGATATATAGCTATAAATTAAATGAGTAAGCGGAGATTAGTTGTGTATCATTTTGACTAAAATCTCCGCGGTTTGCAGTTTCCGAGTAATGACACAAAAAAAAAAAGTGAAAATAAAAAAAATATGTGGATGAGACAGAAATTTCTTTGGAAAATACAAATAGCATTCACATGAAGTTGTTTATACGTTATGGCAGGTGGAATTGAATGAGTCTGCTACTATGTTCTGACAAGGAATATTTTTCTTGCTCAATTACACTTTTATTTTCCCCCGAGGCTTTGTGTATGTGTCGTGTTATTACTTCTTGTGTGAGTAACACTATGCTTCATGCTTTTCCTTGCTTGAATTATTCAACGCCTCTATATCAACGACGACTTTGTCAAATTGTCAATGAACATGGCTAGCAGCCTAGCTCGGTTAGTAGAATTAAACATTGGGCTTGGGCCTAGTTTTTAACTCAAGATCGTTTGTGACTAAACTAACTATATGAAAAAAAAGTGATTTTATAACTTTAT
>NC_029793.2:66398194-66426014 GCF_000816755.2 Arachis ipaensis
CCTTAGGTGAACAACATTTTTCTTTCACATTATATTCGTCTCATTTTTAAGCAAATATTAGCCTTTTTTTTTGTTCTCAGGCATACCTGAAAAATAGATTGTTAAGTGATTTCGACTTGGTAAAAGATGGTGGGGTGGCAATGAAGGTGTTGAAGGGACCTCACGTTAGCTTGAAAATGATGGTAGCAAGAGTTTTAAGTAGATTTCAATAAATTGGAATTGAAAAATACCTAGTTTGATTGGGTATTTATAAAGGAGAATGATGATTTGTTATTCATCACTCGTGAATCTTACATGCATGAGTAGTGGGTGGTTTCTTCCCTTATTATTGAGGAAGTTATTTCTACGTTAAGGTGGTTAATGATCTGTAACTAATACTTGGTGTAGTGGAGAATAGTGACTTATTTTCTGAGTTGGGCCAGGCACGAGTTGTGGTACCCGTGCCATGACCTCGACAAATCCTCCAACTCATGATGCTGCTCCCTCACCCAATGCTTAGTATCTTGCTCTTTTTTTTTTTGTTCTTTTTTGTAAATTTGAATGCTGGAGTTGCAGCTTTGTTGGGTCTCTATTTTGTTAAGTATACATGTTTTTTATTTGCTATTTTCTCGATCACAAATTTTTTAGGTTATTTTTTTTCTTGAAAATTTTTCTATTCGCTTTTATGAACTAATTAAGTTATTCTTACATTTTGGATTTCAGTTTATATTGTTTATATAACTCGAAAAGCTTTCTTTGCAATTGTCGCTTCATAGTACCGCGCATTGAGGTCGGTCACAATTTTTGCATTTTATTAAGCTTGAGTTAGAACGACAAGTCGGACAAGATAAATGAAATAAATAACTTGCTTTTTATTGATGATAAGAAATTGCAAAATAAGTACTAGTTGCTACTAAGAGCTTTTACAAGTTAGCTCCTAGTTCTTGCTTTGATATCATATTAAAACCCCCTGCAATAAAACTCAATGGAAAGAACCATGAAGTTAGAAACAGGAGTACACCAGAAAATAAGGTTCGCTATCTAGCTATAATATCTCTTCAAATTGTAGGCGTGCCATGATCTAAGTAGCTATTTTTTAAACAAGTCAATCACTTTGTAGTATCCTTTTCCTAGGACTTGGATGAATTTGTAAGGGCACTGATGAATGGACTTTTGTGTAGTTTAGAATTTCACAAATAAAATATCATTGCAAGTATAGTTTCTAAACCAACAATAATCCTTTCATACAAAAATTTGTTTGTCACTAAAACAAACCCATAAAATCTATAAACCGAAGTATTTAAACCTCAGGTCGTTCTCCCTAGGAATTGCAACAAAGTGTCTTGTTATTGGTTATGAGATATTTTGGGATTTTTAGATGAGAAACATGAAAAGTAAATGGCAATGAAAATAAACTAACAACTAAAAGGGTCTTGGCAAGGTTTGGTGGCCAAGGATCTCTATCCTAATCACTAACCACAACATGAGAATTGGCAAGGACCAACCCCACTAAGTCATCCTCTAACTAATAAAGGAAAGTCAACTGAGCTATGTCAATCCAAGACCATAAGTCCTAGTTCTCCACCAAATCAATTAGTGAGATCTAACGTTAATGACTCTCAATCGTCAATCACTTGGACATTAGTGACTCAAGAGTTCCTAAGTTACCTTCCCAAGCCAAGAGCATAAAATTCTACTCTAAAATCCAACCAAATATTTCATCAAACACTTGGAAGGCATAAAAGGAAAACATAGTAAAATAGTAAGAAAAGTAAATCTACACTACTCAATTGCAAGGAATTAAACAACAACAAATCAAATCAACAATAAAGGAACATGAATCATAAATTGCATTGAAAGAAAAATAGAAGAACAAAAGTGCATCAACATAAAAGTAGAGAATTACATGAATTAAATTCAAAACTAGAAAGAGGAAAGGTAGAAGAAGAAGAATTGCAAAGAGAAAAGTAAATCAAAGCATGAAATTAAACTATATCTAAGAATTCCTAATCTAGATCTAAAATCTACTCCTAATCCTAGAGAGAAGTGAGAGTTTCTCTCTCTAAAACTAACCTAAACTAAACTAATGAGTATGAATGAGTCAAAAAATGAGTGAATGATGCCTTCCCCCTTCAATCCTTGGTCCTTATATGCATTTTGGTGCCAAAGTTGGTTGAAATTGGGCCCCACAGCTCTCAGAAATCGCTGGACACGTTTTCTATTTAAAAAATTATGTGCACCCATACAGTGCGTGTGTGCGCCTCTTGAAGTTTTCGCAATCCACGCGTGCGCGTACCGTGCGCGTGCGCGTAGATGCACATTTCCAATTCTTTGATTTTTCCATGATTTCTCCACTTTGTATGCTTTCCTCTTCACTCCTTTGATCCATTCTTAGCCTTTTCAACCTGAAATCACTTAACAAACAAATTAAGGCATCTAGTGGAATCAAAGGTGAGTCAAATTTAGCTAATTAACGACCTAGAAAGCATGTTTTCACACTTAAGCACAAATTGGGAGACAATCATGAAACCATGCTATTTCATTGAATAAATGTGGGTAAAGGGTGATAAAATCCTCTAAAATCAATATAAGATAAACCCTACAAATGGGGTTTATCAGGCACTTCTAATTCATAGCTAGCTTTCCTTTGCCTTTGCTTAGGTGCCCTAATGTAATTTCTAATTAGGACAATGTCATTGCTTATGAAACTCCTTTTATGACCTTTTTGTTGTATCTTATGGCCATTCTTTGTTTTAAAGCTTTTTCTTGAAGTCAAAATTTTTTTCGTACTTCGAGTAGGAGGTCAATTTCTTCTTTGTGACTTTGGCCTAATTTACTTCTACTGGAATCAAGATCTCTATACCAAAGATAAGTCGGAAAAGTGACTCTAATATTATAGATTGGAGAGTTTTTTGATATGCCCATAATATTTGTGAAAGTTTTTCTGCATATGCACCTTTTATCTCGTCTAATCTTTTCTTTAGTTCAGATAGCATGACTTTATTTGCGGTCTCGACTTGTCCATTGTCATGTGAGTGTTCTACTGAAGTGAACTGGTGCTTGATCCTCAACCTGGGCACCAAACTCTTGAAAGCCAAGTCAGTAAATTAGGTTCCACTATTAGTAGTAATCAAAAAATAATTAACTGCTTAATTAATTAAATTAATTACCCAAAATAAGATCCAAAAATTTAGAATGTTAATTAAAAAAATTAAAATATAATTTTTGGACTCAGTAGATTTTTCTGAGTTGGAAAATGTAATTTTCTACGAAAAATTACGTAAAAACGCATATCGATAAATTAACCGACAGTACCGGCTTAAATCTATCCGGTACTGTGCAAGAATGATAAAAATTGTAGAAAAACTTAGAAAAATAATTAAAGTTAAAACCAGACGCAAAGTCTAAAGGTATGGCCTAAAATTGGGCCAAACGGGCCAAAAACGCTAACGGGTTGGACCGGGCCCAAGTTGGACCCAAGTCCAACATATATAAAGCTATTTAAGTGACCATTTCAGCCACTTTTAACACCAAATAGCAGTAGCAATGTGAAATTGAGAGAAGAGATGTAGGTGATACGGAAAAATTATATATCTGTATAACTACCGGCAAGTACACTGGGTCGTATCAAGTAATAAAACTCACAAGAGTGAGGTCGATCCCACGAGCATTAAAGGATTAAGCAATCAATAGTAAGTTGATTATTCTAGTTAGACAAACATAGTTGGGTGATGAGTGAACATGAAAAGTAAATGACATAAAATTAAAGGAAAGCAATAAAGTGCAAGAAAGTAAGGAGCATAAAAGTAAAGTGCAGAAAAATAAAGTACTGGAAAGTAAAAGAGCAAGAAAAGTAAAATGCTAGAAAGTAAATGATGGAAGGTAAAGGAAGAAAACATAAGGGATTGGAGATGTTGATTCCTCTTGAATCAATGGGTCTCTAAAAGAGCGGGAAGATTGATGGTTAAGAGGTTATAGTAAACTCTCGTTGCAAGTATAGTTACTAAACCAAGCAATCAACCTTTCTTACAAACGTTTTGGTTGTCACAAGTAACAAACCCCTAAATAAATTGATAACCGAAGTATTCAAACCTCGGGTCGTCTTCTCAAGGAACTGCAGGGAAGTATGTTCTTATTATTGGTTATGGAGATTGTAAATTGGGGTTTTGAGAATGAGGAGCGAATGGTTTAATTAGCAATTAAAGTAAATGAAGAACAAGCAATTTAAATGGCAAGTAAGATAAACAAATGACTGTAAATACTTTTGGCAAGGTATGAGAAATTAGAGGTCCTATCCTAATTATCCTTATCAATGATGATGAGAATTGAATCTTAATTCCACTTTGTTAACCTTTACTAAGATAAAGGAAGGTCAAGGGATTAATTGGTTTGATCCTCGAATCCTAATTATTTCCTAAGAAAAGATTGGAATTATTGAAGTTCAATTTAATTAACAAGATAACAATTATCAATCATGTTTGAGTTTGATAACTCCTGAGTTACTGATTTCTTAACCAAGACCAAAAAGGAGAAAAGTAAATCTACTGGAATAAAAATGTCTTCAGATGGGAATAACAATAATGTAAATAAAAGAAAGCAATAATAAACTGAAATACCTCAATTAGCACTAATAAAGATATCAAATGTAACATGGAAGAGTTCATAAATTAAATTAGGAAAATAAATAAAAAGAACATTGAACCTGGGATTGAGAGTCACTCCTAAAACTAAGAGAAATCCTAAATCCTAATATCTAAGAGAGAGGAGAGAACCTCTCTCTCTAAAAACTACATCTAAATCCTAATAATTGTGAATGTGAAAGCTTGTTTATGAATGGATTCAATCCCTCTACTTTATAGCCTCTAATCTGTGTTTTCTGGGTCGAGAACTGGGTCAGAAACAGCCCAGAATTCGCTGGTTGTGAATTCAAATATGCTGATTTTCGTCAATGCGATGCGGCCGCATGGAGCACGCGGTCGCGTCGCCTAGCGTCAAGGCAACTATAGCATATTATATATCAAATCGAAGCCCCGGACATTAGCTTTCCAACGCAATTGGAACCGCATCATTTGGATCTCTGTAGCTAAAGTTATAGCCATTTGAGTGCGAAGAGCTCAGGCTGGACAGCTTAGCAATTTCTCCAACTTCTTGTATTCCTTCCACTTTTGCATGCTTCCTTTCCATCCTCTGAGCCATTCCTGCCCTGTAATCTCTGAAATCACTTAACACACATATCAAGGCATCTAATGGTAATAAGAGAGGATTAATAATAAGCAAATATAAGATCAAAGAAGCATGTTTTCAATCAAAGTACATAATTAGGAAGGCAAATGTAAAACCATGCGAATAGTATGAATAAGTAGGTAAAGAGTTGATAAAATCCACTCAATTGAGCACAGGATAAACCATAAAATAGTGGTTTATCAACCTCCCCACACTTAAACACTAGCATGTCCTCATGCTAAGTTCAAGAGAAGCTATAAAGGTGAAGAGGAGTAGTAGAATATATGAAATGCAACCTATGAATGCAACTATATGCTAAATGCTTTTACTTACTTGGTTAAGAGTAAATAAGTTCTTCAAGACAAAAGTAATTCAGATTCCACTAATTCAAATCATACAATAAAAAGCAAGTAAACTTGTAAGAAGATAGCTCATGAAAGCAGGGAACATAGAATTAAGCACTGAACCCTCACAAGAAGTGTATATGCACTCTAATCTCTCAAGTGTCTAGGGTCAATCACTCTACTCTTCCCTAGTCATGCTTTCTAAACTTTGTTCTTCATCTAACCAATCAACAAATATTTAGCATACCAATGCAAACATCATGAGGTCTTTTTAGGGTTGTAATGGGGCTGAGGTAAAGGTAAGGATATATGTATGGTCAAGTGAGCTTTATAAAGTGAATCCTTGATTAGTCTAAGATCTCACCTAACATATACATACTTTATATAATTTAAAATACTTTACCTAGCTACCCAAATTTTTTTCCACTTTTGTATTTCATGCTCAAGTATCAAACTTATTTTTGAATTTTGTCCCATGTGCATTGATTCTTTTTATTTGGGGTAATATTATTTTTCTTCTCTTTTCTTTTCTTCTCTTTTTTTTTTCAATGCACATGGTAATTTAATTATTTTGATTTCACATGAGCATGCTTCCCAAATTTTCAAATAACTTATTCAATGTAATTCTCTACTTTTTCATATCATCCCATGTTCCCATAAAATTCCCCACACTTAAATTATACAATATCAATCTTAAGCTAACCAAGGATTCAACTTGGGATTTTTATTTTGTTTTTCTGCTTAAGACTAGTAATGTGGTTATAAAATAGAAGGGGGTTAAAAAGTTCAAAGTGACTAACAAGGGTGATGTAAAAGGTAGGCTTATTTGGGATAAGTGAGCTAATAACAAATAATGGCCTCAATCATATGCAAGCATGTAAATACACTAAATAATGGACATATAGAATGGAAAAAAGCAAAGATTGCAATTATAGAGAAGAAAACACACAAGAATAAAAATTTATGGTTAAATAATGTAACCATATAAATAAGCTCAAATCTCACAGGTTGTGTGTTCTTTAGCTCAAAAATCATGTTCCAAATACAACTTCAAACAAATTTAACACAAAAATTTTTTATTTTAAATTAGTGAAAATTTTTCAAAAATAGGGTCTTTAAAAAGAAACTTATTATTTCTCAACCAAGCAGTAGCTAAATGCATAAAATCAAACAAACATGCAATTAAACATGCAAGTGCAATAATGAACAAACAAAGAAATAAAACAATGGTGTTGAAAAGAGGAAAATAGCTAACCCATGGAGATCGGTATCGACCTCCCCACACTTAAAGATTGCACTGTCCTCGGTGCATGCTGAGATGTGCAGGTGGACGGGTTGTTCCAACTGATGCTTTTCTTCAAGGATTGTGCAGATGGACTTGTTTGTCTCCCCTTTTAGAATTTTCTCCCTTTTTCCGTCTTTGATGGCCATCTTGAAAGAAGAGAAAAAGAAGAAAAGTAACCCATAAATAGAGATAAGAAAATAAATGAAGTATGGGTGGGTTAATGCCAAATGAAAAGGGTCTCATTTACATGGAAGCTTTAACATGTACATGAGAAAACAATAGAAGCCATGGCATACCAGTGGTGCAAAATTTGCAACAATGGGGAAGAGAGTGGGTAATGAAAGATAATGTAAGTTCATGTCAATGCAAAAGGAATGTCAGTAATATAAAAATTAGCATTGATTTAAATAATATTATCCAATTAGAATAAAACAAGTCATGAAGCACCAAAATAATACCAGAAAAGATATAACAGTTGAATAAGAATATTTGAACACCAATGGTAAAATAATAAATTTAGAAAAGAAAAATAAAAATATGCAATGAATGAAAGTATGCAAATAAATTAAAGAAAATAAAATAAAATGAAAGATAAGAAGAATGAGAAGGGAAAGAAAGAAAGAAGAAGTAAGTAAGAAAGGAGGGAGGAAAAATTAGGATTGGGGAAGAAAAGATAAGATAAGTGGTAATTCAGGGAAGCTGTACGGCGCAATCGACGTGGTCGCGTGGGGCACGCGGTCGCGCGACTTGCGCTTATACTGATTGACGCGGTCGCGTCGGTCACGCGGTCGCGTGACCCGTTTTATGCTACTGGCACGAGGCCAGCCTCGCACTCGCACAACTCTCTGTTTAAAATCATTAGTTGCCAAATATTGGGTGACGCGATCGCGTGGGGCATGCGATCGCGTGAGTGGCCTTATTTCCAATATGACGCGGACGCGTGGGGCACGCGTTCGCGTGGGAGGGCTTGGGCTTCCAGCACGAGTCCAGCCCAATTCCAGCTCAACTTTCGGCCATACACCTTTTTACGTCGATTTACAGGGCCACGCTGTCGCGTGGGGGACGCGGACGTGTGGGAGGCTCTTTTGCCACATGACGCAGTCGCGCGGGATCAAATTATGCTAAAGGCGCGCCTCCAGCCACGCTCTCGCATGACTCTCTGTTCAATTCTTTTCTTCCCAACGCACTAGTGACGCGGACGCATCAGCGACGCTACCGCGTCGCGTGCGTGCTGTTTTTTTTTAAATCTGAAAAAAAAAATGCAGAATGCAGTGTTAATATGAATGTGATACAAAACTCCAGGTTCAATATAATAAAATAAAATAAAACTCGAAAATAAATAAAACTAAATAAAAATTGAAAGAGGAACAACATACCATGGTTGGTTGTCTCCCACCTAGTACTTTTAGTTAGAGTCCTTAAGTTGGACATTTGGTGAGCTCCCTGTTATGGTGGCTTATGCTTGTATTCATCCAGGAATCTCCACCAATGTTTGTGATTCCAATGGCCTCCGGGGTCCCAAACTAGGCATGTGAAGCTTCTGAGCAGCTTCAAACAGATTGTCAGGATCCCGGGGTGATGAATATCAGCACAGATTCCAGGATCCCAAACTTTGCTTTTGAATCCGCGTTCGTCTTGATCTATACTTTTTCATCCGGGCGGTTTAGAGATTAGATTCTCACCAGGATAACCAAGCGTTTTCCGAGATCCATCCGATTGATCATGATGCCAATCCGTGCACTTCAAGTTGAAGCGTGGAACCTTATTGAACCTTGTGCACCAGCTCTGAGTACGAGCCATTTCCCGCTTACTCTTAAAGCCGCAGAGAGCTCTAAGCTGGCCATCTGTTTCAAGCAAACCATATTTAGGTGGAAAAACACAGTTAAAGGTTAAGGATTGTACCCACTTAAAGCTTGTATTGGGTGGTAATGGCCTTGGGATAGGTGGTTCCAGTGGTTCTGTGAGTTCTACTCCCTTGTGCTCTTCTGTGAAATTTTCCACTTTCTTGCAAGATTCTTCAAATGTATCCATGTCCTGATCAAAGCCATTTATGTCTTCCTCATCACTTAAGTCATAGACTGGAGGTTGAGAGAAATCTACCTCCGTATCATCTTCGTATTCACTTGGGGAAGATTCTTCGATCTCAGAGAATTCACTTGCGGATGCAAGTTCATTACTAGGAGAACTTGACTTGTGACTATCATCATCAAGAAAATTTGCTTCTTGGGTTATTCTGTCTAGTTCTTCATGAAAGACTTGCTCTGGGGATTGCGCACAATCCTCCTTAGCATCAACTGTAACATCCTTGACAGAATGCTCCACAACTTTGGATTCCCATGGAGGTTCAGCGTCTCCTAAGTCTTCAACCAACTGTTCTTCTTCAATAATGACAGCTTCCTCTACTTGTTCTAGTACGAAGCCATGCTCTGTCTTGTCCACTGGAGTTTCTAGTATCTCCTTCATACTGTGCTCTTCGTTAGATTGTCCACATGGGGCTGTGGGAGGTCCTTGAATGTTTGAACGTCTAGAAGATAATTGACTTACTGCTTGCTCCAGTTGATGAAGGGTTGTTTGAAGTTGATTTACTGTTTCCTTGAGGCGAACCTCTGATTCTTGGGGTGATAGATTTGGATATGGCACAAGGGGAAGTGGTGGTGTTTGGGAGTGATTGGATTGGAACTGGGGTAAATGAGGATCATACAGTGGTGAGTGGTGGAAAGGAGCTTGTGAGTGTGGTGGTTCGGAGTTATGATGAGAGGATGGTCTATAAGCACAGGGTGGGGCTTGTTGGTAATTACAAGGTTGTCCACCATGTCTAATTGCTTGGTATGCATTGTAGAATGGTCTTTGTCCATGATATCTTGGAGGGTGTTGTTGCCTAAAGGGTTGATCAGATCCTCTTGGCTCCATCCATCTTTGATTGTTCTGACCTTGATGCATGTTCCTGTTATAACTTCCATTCCTTTCAATAACATTAGAACCAAACTCAAAGCGAAAGGGGTGAGAATTCATAGTAGCTAAACAAATGACTGTAAATACTTTTGGCAAGGTATGAGAAATTAGAGGTCCTATCCTAGTTATCCTTATCAATGATGATGAGAATTGAATCTTAATTCCACTTTGTTAACATTTACTAAGATAAAGGAAGGTCAAGGGATTAATTGGTTTGATCCTCGAATCCTAATTATTTCCTAAGAAAAGATTGGGATTATTGAAGTTCAATTTAATTAACAAGATAACAATTATCAATCATGTTTGAGTTTGATAACTCCTGAGTTACTGATTTCTTAACCAAGACCAAAAAGGAGAAAAGTAAATCTACTGGAATAAAAATGTCTTCAGATGGTAATAACAATAATGTAAATAAAAGAAAGCAATAATAAACTGAAATACCTCAATTAGAACTAATAAAGATATCAAATGTAACATGGAAGAGTTCATAAATTAAATTAGAAAAATAAATAAAAAGAACATTGAACCTGGGATTGAGAGTCACTCTTAAAACTAAGAGAAATCCTAAATCCTAATCCTAAGAGAGAGGAGAGAACCTCTCTCTCTAAAAACTACATCTAAACCCTAATAATTGTGAATGTGAAAGCTTGTTTATGAATGGATGCAATCCCTCTACTTTATAGCCTCTAATATGTGTTTTCTGGTCCGAGAACTGGGTTAGAAACAGCCCAGAATTCGCTGGTTGCGAATTCAAACATGCTGATTTTCGTCACTGCGACGCGGCCGCATGGACCACGCGGTCGCGTCGCCTAGCGTCAGGGAAACTATGCCATATTATATATCAAATCGAAGTCCCGGACGTTAGCTTTTCAACGCAACTAGAACCGCATCATTTAGACATCTGTAGCTAAAGTTATAGCCGTTTGAGTGCGAAGAGGTCAGGCTGGACAGCTTAGCAATTTCTCCAACTTCTTGTATACCTTCCACTTTTGCATGCTTCCTTTCCATCCTCTGAGCCATTCCTGCCCTGTAATCTCTGAAATCACTTAACACACATATCAAGGCCTCTAATGGTAATAAGAGAGGATTAATAATAAGCAAATATAAGATCAAAGAAGCATGTTTTGAATCAAAGTACATAATTAGGAAGGCAAATGTAAAACCATGCGAATAGTATGAATAAGTGGGTAAAGAGTTGATAAAATCCACTCAATTGAGCACAAGATAAACCATAAAATAGTGGTTTATCAGTCTCACTCCTTCTCAATCATATGAAGTAAATCTATGGCGGATTGTCAATAATTGAGTTCCAATTCCTTGGCAACCCAATGTCTCTTAACACAATCAATTGTCAATTCCTTGATCTAATTGTTCATGAGAAGAGGTTAAGTTCAAATACTCTAATCCATAATCCATGAGTAGGATTTTGCACCGATTTGGATTTCCACACTTAAGATAACTTCCGTTGCAAGTATAGACCAAACTGGCAATTTAAATCCCAAACATCAAAGTTTAATATTTCTAATTTAAACCGAGAGTAATCAAACCTCGGGTCGTCTTCCCTAGGAGTTGCAATTGAAGTGTTATATTATTGGCTATGGAGTGAAATTGGGGGTTTTGGATGACAAGAGAAGCAAAGGAATGTAAATGGCAATAAATGAAATAAAGAGGCAAGAAAGTAAATAGGCATGCAAGAAATTAAAGGAAAGCAATTAAGATCAATGCAAAGGGAAATTAAATAACTAAAAGAACTATTGGCAAGAATTGGGTAATTAGGGATTCCTATCCTAGTTGTGGACCACAAACATGGTAATTGTGTGTGGATTAATCCCCATTAGTCAACCCTACATCGAGGATAAGTCAACTAAGCATAATTAATCACAATCCCTAAGTCCTAAGTCAACACTAAGGGGTCACTTAGAGTCAAGGGAAACCAAATTAATTAATAACAATCACACAATGTGGAATGGACATCCACAACTCAAGTTCACCCAAACCACGTAATTTCCCAACCAAGAGTATAGGAAACTAGGGTAAAACCCAACCAATCATTTTATCAAACACTTGGTAGGCATAGAAAGAAAGAATGATAAAATAATAAGAAATAATAAATTCTACATCTACCAAGCAAGGAAAATAAAGATAGTAACTCAATTAAACAATAAAGAGGCATGAAACATAAAATTGCATTAAATGTAAATTAAAGTAACAAGAGTGCAAATACATAAAAGTGGCAAAAATAGAGAAAATGACAAGATAAACTAAGGAAATTAAGACAATAAAACAAGGAAAGGTAGAAGAAACTAGAGTAAAACAAGAATAAAAAAGGAAAATTACAAGGAAAGTAAACTAAAAACCCTAATTTCTAGAGAGAAGGGGGAACTTCTCTCTCTAGAAAATGACCTACATGATGCTAAACTAACCCTAATTTGCTCCCCCCCACATGGAAAGAGGGCCCTTTGATATAGTGTGAATCAGCTTTAGAAAGTCCCAAAATTGGGCTCTGGAGGCCCAGAAATCGCCCCCAGCGATTTCCATTAAGTGAGTCACGCACTGGGACTTGTGCGTACGCACACTCGCTGATTTTCTTCTTGTGCGTACGCACAGGAGGTTGTGCATACGCACACATGGCTGAGTAGTTCTTGTGCGTACTCACAAAAGGTTGTGCGTACACACACTCCAATGTGTGCTTCTTCTTTGATTTCTTCATGTTTTCTCTTAATTCCATGCTTTCCTTCCACTCTTATCAAGCCAATTCAACCTATTACACTTGAAATCACTCATCAAAGCTATCAAGGTATCGAATGGGATAAAAGTGGGATAAAAGTGATTAAAATATGCACAAAATTGCATGTTTTCACAATTAGGCTCAATTTAGGGAGAGAACACAAAAGTATGCTATTCTAGTGAATAAGTGTGAGTTTATATGATGAAATCCATCCAATTCAAGCTAAAATATATCGTCAAATATGGACTCATCAACAAGCTTCCAACAACTTTTTGAATCTTTCCCAATATTCATAAAGGATCTCTCTATCTCTTTGCATGATGCAAGAGATTTTCTTCCTTAAACGATCTGTCTTTTGAGGTGGATAGAACTTCTTAAGAAACTCCTTGCGCAACAAATCCCAATTAGAAATCACCTCCTCCGCTTGGGTGTAAAACCATTCTTTTACCTTTTCCTCTAGGGAGAAAGGGAAAGCGAATACCATGACCGCTATCTCATCCGAGCCATGTCTTCTTGCAGTAGAGCACACAACTTGAAAATATTTAAAGTGCTTGAGAGGATCTTTTCCCGATAACCCATTATATGTCAGAAGCAAGTTGATCATACCCGTCTTGAGCTCAAAATTGACATCTAGATCCGGGTACCAAACTTGTACCGGTTGCAAGGTGATGTCCAGGGCTCCGGCCTCCTTTAAAGTAATTCTCCCAGGTGGCTCTGCCATATTGTTGTCACCTAATTCACTCAAAGAAATTTCAACACTTTCAACAGAAGAATACAAGGTTCCTTCGTTAAGTGAAGAATGAGGATCACGGTTAGAAGGTGACGGTGAATCGGTTTGCTCTTCAAGAGAGTCCGATTCACTATGCACGAATGCTAACTGGTGCCGAGCTTGCCTAAGATGGGTTAAAGTCTTTTCTATTTCAGGATCAAAAGGGGCCAAGCTCGGGTCTGGAAGCGACCGTGTCATTCAACTGCGGAATCAATGAAAACATGCAATTACCAAAAGCAAAACAAGAATAAGAAAATAAACGATAATTACCTAATAGTCAGTAACTACTAAAACTATTAAGATAGAGGCACCAACTGCCAATTAGTGTCAAGTGACAAACCAAAAATCAAGTATTCACACTATTTACATATTCACAACAACCAAAACTATAGCACTCTTTACACTTAACTCTCTGGCAACGGCGCCAAAAACTTGGTGCTCGGCCTAGAGCGGGTTAGGAAATTTTCTCATAAAATAATGGAATTAACGTTGCAAGTATAGTTCCAACCCGACAATCGACCGACACCAAAGTTTAGAAGGACAAATTGTCACTTTTCAAAACAAACATAAATCGGGAGTTTTAATTCCCGGGTCGTCTCCCAAGGACTAGTGATCAATGAGTGCATAATTTCAATTGTGAAGGCAAAAGGGATTTTTAATGAAGAGATAAAAAATTAAAGGGATAATAGAACATTCAAAATTGCAAGTAATGAACTAATAAAGGAATTAAAGAACTAGCTATGTAATATGAACAAGTAAGATATAAAAGTAATTGATGTATGTATGTGTGTGTGTGATTCAAAGCATAAATAGAATCTTGGCTTGGGATGAGCTAGGGATCCTTTCCTTGTTGAAACCACAACTATGACAATTGTAATAGATTAATCTCACTTAGTTAACCCTTACATCGGAGAGTAGGTTAAGTGAGCATAGTTGTTCTTAATCCATAAATCCTAACTCACTTGCTAATTGCCTTAGCAACAAGTCAGCGTTAGTGGAAACAAGAACAATTAACAATACAAGAATTGTCACTAAATGTTGGACATTCTAACTCTAGGAACCCATATGCTCATTTTTCCCAAGACAAGAGGTGGAAATTTAACCCATAATCAAAGTTGACATTTTCACAAACACTTGGTGGGCATAAACACAAATCATGACAAAATTGAGGAAATACTTGAAACTATGAACAATGATGAGTGGATATTTTATACGCTTTTTGGCATCATTTTCATATAGTTTTTAGTATGTTTAGTTTAATTTTTATTAAGTTTTCATAGGTTTTAGTGTTAAATTTACATTTTTGGATTTTGCTTTGAGTTTGTGTGTTTTTGTGAAATTTTAGATATTTTCTGGCTGAAATTGAGAAGCTGGAGCAAAAGTCTGATTCAAAGACAGAGAAAGCACTGCAGATGCTGTCCGGATCTGACCTCTTTTCACTCGAAAGAGTTTTTCTGGAGTTACAAAAGTCCAAATAGAGCATTCTTAATGGCTATCTGAAATTGAGGAGCTGGAGCAAAAGTCTGATTCAGAGGCAGAGAAAGCACTGCAGATGTTGTCAGGATCTGACCTCCTTACACTCGAAGGAGATTTTCTGGAGCTAATGAAGTCTAAATGGAGCGTTCTCAATGGCTATCGAAAGCTGACTTCCAGAGCTTTCTAGCAATGTATAATAGTCTATACTTTGCTTCAGATTAGAAGGCTCAAAACTGGCATCCAACGCCAGCCTCCTACCCCCTTTCAGGCGTCCAGCGCCCAAGGAGAAGAGATCAGCATCCAAACGCCCAAAGAGGACCCTCTAGCTAGAGTTCAATGCCCTAGAGGCCTTCTAGCACGTGGATCTCATCAAATCTCAGCCTTAAGACTCACCAAGTGGGCTCCGGAAGTGGATTTTAGCACTAAATAGACTGTTTTACCCTTACTAGTAATTAGTTTAGTATTTAAGGGAGAAGATCACACTTGTTTAGGATCTCTTCCATCATATTTCGAGTTTTATCATTTTATTTCCTATCAGTATGAGTTTCTAAACCTCCTAGGTTGAGGGGAGGATCCCTACTGAGTTTTATGACTTAATAAAAGTATTACTGTTTCTTCAATCCGTGTTTGATTTAATTCTAAGATATATATTCGTTCTTCAATATGGTGAATGGGATGGTCCATGACAACCAGCTCCATTCATCATACTAAGAACGCGTGCCGGACAACCACCCGTGTCTACTTGGGTTTGTGTGAATACTTCTGCGGAAAGTATTGAACCGCCAACTTGATTATACATCTCTCAGACGGCTAATCCACGACTTCATTGGGGACTTCTCGAGACACCAGTTCAGCCGATTTATGGGGAGATTAGGGTCTCTGTGGTAGAGGTTAGAACCTAAAGGCGTAGCATTCTCTGATCAGGAAGATTCGACCTTGTCTGTGGTATTTTGAGTAGGATCATTAAGGAGAGTGGACTGCAGGAGCTTCACCCTCAATAAGAATGGATCCACACTAACCCTAGGGTTCAGATCTGGAGGAGTATTGGCAGTTGCTCAAACTAGCGTTAATCACATACAGCCTGCCATTGAAGAAATCATTCACAATTGAAGAAGACAGTAATACTAGAGTTAATACAGAAGGACAAAGCAACTCCAATCCTTAACCATCTTCTTATCACTGGTTCCATTTAAATTTACAAAGTATTTTATACACTATTCCTCATATGCACTCAAATCCAACAACTTCTTGATTCGCCTGACTAAGACCCGCAAGATAACCATAGCTTGCTTCAAACCACAATCCTTGTAGGATCGACCCTGACACACTCAGGTATGACTTGGACGACCCAGTGCACTTGCTGGTACAGTTGTACGAAGTATGGGGATTTCTGCACCAAGTTTTTGGCGTCGTTATCGGGGATTATTTGAGTTTGGACAACTGACGCATTATCTTGTTCCCTAGATCAGGTATTGTCTTTAATTTTGTTAGTTTTTATTTTATTTTCTTCTTCCTATTTTCGAAAAAAAAAATCAAAAAATTTCTCAAAAAAAATTTTCTTTTCTTTGTTTAATCTTTGTTCTTAGTTTGAGTCTTTTGTCTTTGTTCTTGTTGAGTTTTCGAAATTTTTGAGTCTTTCTTTCAAAAAATTTTTAAAAATAGTTTCTTTGTTTAATTCTTGTGTCAATCTTTAAGTTTGATGTCTTCTTGTATTTTTTTTTAAATTTTCAAAAATTTTGTGTTTAGTTTTCAAAAATTTTAAGTTTTGTGTCTTTTGCATGTTCTTGTGTTCTTTGAATTTTTTGAGTTTTGTTCTTGGTGTTCTTCTTAATCTTCAAAGTGTTTGTCTTTTTGTTTTAATCTTAAAAATTTTAAGTTTGGTGTCCTTTTGGTGTTTGTCTTTAAATTTTCGAAATCTAGGTGTTATTAGATCAAAAAAATTTTAAGTTTTGTGTCTTTTTGTTGTTTTTCTCTTTCCTCATTAAATTCAAAAATAAAATATATCTTTTCTATCTTTATTTTAATTAAAAATATCACTTTCTTACCTAACTTATCTTATCTTTTCTATCTTATCCTCTTTTAAATTTTAAAATTAAATATTTTTTAAATCTTTTCAATTCTTATCTTATGTTGTTCTTAAAATCAAATCTTTTCTAATCTTCTATCTTATCTTGTTTTCAAATCTTTCTTAATTAGTTAGCTGTTTTCTCTTTCTTCTTTTTCAAAAATTCCTAACTAATTCTTCGCTCTTCTATTTTCGAAAATTTGTCACTTATTTCTCTGTCTTCTTTTTTGAATTTCATACTTTAATTTTCAAAACTTTTTAATTCAATTAATAAATAAAATAAAAATAAAAATATTTTAATTCTTGTTTCTCTTCTTGCTTCTTAATTTTCAAATTCTTCTTCTCTTTATCTGTATTCTTCTTTTCTTTCTTCTTCACATCTCACAGGGAGTCCTCTATTTTGTGACATAGAGCCCCATTCTTCTTCTTTCTTGTTTTCTTTTTCTTGTTTGTGTATGCAGGAACACTGTCACTATGGATCTAAAGGGGAATATACAAATTAGGAGACCTCTGGGTTCTTATTTATTTTACACTCCTATTGACTCAGATGACTTTGAGGTCAACCTAGACCAGATCCTGCTATTACGGCAAGAGTGCCAGTTTCAAGGACACTCACAGGAAGACCCCAGTAAGTTCATCTTCGACTTCTTACAGTTTTGTGACACTGTAGAGATCAATGGAATGAACCCTGAAGTCCCCAGACTAAAACTATTCCCATTTGCTCTGAATGCTCAAGCAAATGAATGGTGGCACATGGAACTCAGAGGAAATGTGAACACCTGGGATGAGGTTGTTTCCTGAACAAGTTTTCTCCCTCAAAGAGACTAGTGAAGCTAGTGACAGATGTCCAAATCTTCAGGCAGAAGGAGAGTGAGTCTCTCCATGATGCTTGGAAGAGGTACAAGCTGATGTTCAGGAATCGTCCTCCCCATATGTTCTCAGAATGGGGAAGGACAATGATCTTTTACGAAGCAATCTCTGAGATAGCCAAGAAGATAATAGATCACTTAGCAAACGACCCTCTGTTCTTTATAGAGACACATGAAGAGGCAGATGAGCTCATTGAGATAGCTGTCAACAACCAGCACTTATACTCCTGCAAGGAGACCCCAGTCAGGACAGAAGTTCTAGACATGGAGACTGTAGCCGCACCCCCTGTTGAGGTTTATAGTGCTCCTAGTACTATGAGTGGATACCACCCTTAAGGAGATACTCACACCTACGACCAGTGGACACCTGAGTAGGGTAATAATCCTCTTACTGAGTTGTTCGAAGAAGTGCATCCCTATAGGGCCCTTGATAAACCACTAATTTATGGTTTATCTTGTGCTCAATTGAGTGATTTTTATCAACTCTTTACCCACTTATTCATACTATTTGCATGGTTTTACATTTGCCTTCCTAATTATGTGCTCTGATTGAAAATATGCTTCTTTGGCCTTAAGTTTTCTATGTTTAAATCCTCTCTTATTACCATTAGATGCCTTGATATGTGTGTTAAGTGATTTCAGAGATTACAGGGCAGGAATGGCTCAGAGGATGGAAAGGAAGCATATAAAAGTGGAAGGAATACAAGAAGTTGGAGAAATTGCTAAGCTGTCCAGCCTGACCTCTTTGCACTCAAATGGCTATAACTTTAGCTACCGAGGTCCAAATGACACGGTTCCAGTAGCGTTAGAAAGATAACGTCCGGGGCTTCGATTTGATATATAATATGCCATAGTTTCCCTGACGATAGGCGACGCAAACGTGTGCTCGACGCGGACGCATCGCAGTGACAAAAAACCAGCGTGACAGATTTCGAAACCAATGAATTCTGGGTTGTTTCTGACCCAGTTCTCGGCTCAGAAAACACAGATTAGGGGCTATAAAGTGGGAGAATGCATCCATTCATAAAATAAGCTCACAATTCATAATTTTAGGATTAGATGTAGTTTTTAGAGAGAGAGGTTCTCTCCTCTCTCTTAGGATTAGATTTAGGATTAGGATTAGGATTAGGATTTCATCTTCTACAATCACAGGTTCAATATTCCTTTTATTTATTTTCTTAATTTAGTTTATGAACTCTTTATGTTTGGATTGATTTTCTTAATTAATGTTATTTGAAGTATTTTCAGATTTGATTTGCTTTGTTTTATTTATATGAATGCTTTTAATTTAATTTAGATATTTTCTCTTTTGGCTTTGGTTAAATAATTGGTGACTGTTGAGTTATCCAACTCGAGGTGTTGATTGAAAATTGGAATTCTTCAAGAATTAATTCGAGATCCTATAACTCTAGCCTTTCCCAAGGAAAGACTAGGACTTGAGGATTCGAATTTAATTCATCCGCTTAACTTACCTTCATAGTTAGAGGTTAATAAGGTGGGGGAAAAATCCAATTCTCATCACAATTGATAGGGATAACTAGGATAGGACTTTCAGTTCTTCATACCTTGCCAAGAGATTTTATTATTGTTAATTTATTTTACTTGTCATTTAAATATACCTGTGCCCATTTCCCAAACTCCAAAACCCCAATTTACAAACTCATAACCAATAATAAGAACATACCTCCCTACAATTCCTTAAGAAGACGACCCGAGGTTTAAATACTCGGTTATCAATTTTAAAAGGGGTTTGTTACTTGTGACAACCAAAACTTTTGTAAGAAAGGTTGATTGCTTGGTTTAGTAACTATACTTGCAACGAGAGTTTACTATAACTTCTAAACCATCAATCTTCAGTTCTTCAAAATGGCGCCGTTGCCGGGGAATTGCAAACGTGTGCCTTATTATTGGTTATTGTAAATATTTACTTTTTGCTTGTTTATTTGTTTTTATTTTTATTTTTGCTTTTTCATAAATTAAGAGGTTATTGGTTTTTATTTAGTATTAAAAAAAATTTTCAAATTTTTTTTTTTGCTTAGTGTTCACCTTGATCTTCAAGTTGTTCTTCGTGTTCATCTTGACCTTCAAGTTGTTCTTAATTGTTTTCTTCGTTTTGATCTAAAAATTTTAAATTTGGTGTCATTTTATTGTTTTTCTCTTTCCTCATTTAATTCAAAAATATATTTTCTCTTTATCTTAATTGAATTTTCGAAATTTGCATTTAAAATTTTTCAAAAATCATATCTTTTTCAAAATCTTATCTTATCTTATTTCAAAAATCAAATTTCGAAATTCAATATTTAAATTCAAATTTCAAAATTCAAATTTCAAAAAAAAAAATTAAAAATTCAAATTTCAAAAAAAATTTTAAATTCAAAATTTCAAATTTCAAAATTTAAAATTTAAAATTTAAAATTTAAATTTCAAAATTTAATTTTCAAATTCAAAATTTAAATTTCGATAACCTTTTAATTTAAATTTATTTTTATTTTTGTTTTTAATTTTTTATTAGCTACTATGAATTCTCATCCCTCTCGCTTCAAGTTTGATTCCAATGTTGTTGTTCGGAATGGAAACTATAATGAGAACTCGCATCAAGATTGGAAGAATCAAAGATGGGAGGACCCACAAGGATTTAATCAAATCTCATGGCAATAACCACCTCCAATGGACTATCAATAACCATTCTGTGATGCATATCAAGGCAATGGCTATGGTGAGCGCTCTTTTGATTATCAACAACCACCATGATAAACCACCATTTTATGGTTTATATTGTGTTTAATTGTGTGGTTTTATCATGATCCTTACCCACTTATTCATTAATTTAGCATGCATTTATATTTTCTTCCTGAAATTATTACATGATTGAAAACTGCTTCCTAGAGACTTTTAATTATGCATTTTAATTCTCCTTTATTCCATTCGATGCCGTGATCTGTGTGTTAAGCGTTTCAGGCTTTATAGGGCATGAATGAGTTGGAGATTGGAAAGGAAGATAGCAAAAATGGAAGGAACACAAGAAATTGAGGAGATAACCAGCGAGAAGTGACGCGGCCGCATGGCTCATGCGACCGCGCGAAAGAGGAGAAATCGCAGTGACGCGGTAGCGTGGCTCACGCGACCGCGCGACTGGAAAAGCACGAGCGACGCGGAGGCGTGGACAACGTGAACGCGTGGCGAGAAAAAGCGCGAATGACGCGTCCGCATGGATGACGTAATCGCGTGACATGCGCGATCTGCATAATCTACAGGATTCACTGGGGGGCGATTTTGGACCCTATTTTGACCCAGTTTTCGGCCCAGAACAGCAGACTAGAGCCAGAGAACATGCAGAAACCAGGGATAACAATTCATTCTACACAGTTTTAGTTTTTAGATCTAGTTTTATTCCTCCCCTATATTTTTCTCTGGAGACATTGATAGTTCTTAGGATTTTAGTTTCTCTAGCTTTTTGCATTGGGATATTGAGAAGAGTTATTACATCATCAAGACTTCGTCATTCTAGTTCGTTTTCTTTACTTGGTTTACTCTTCCATGTTCTTTGCTTTGTTTAATTTTACCATTGGAATATTTTTAGGATTATTTAATACAAGGATCACTTTTATTTTTAATTGACTATTTTTAATTTTTATTTACAATGTCTTTCTTTAATTCCTTTTCATATGCTATGAATTTTACCTTTACAATGAGTGAGTAGTTCCCTAACTTAATGGGAAGTTGATTGAAAGGAACCCTTGAGTTGGAAGATTCAAGAGAAAGATTGTAATTGGGTTATTGTTGGTTTGCTTTCTAATTCCTGACACCAATCCTCCTAAGAGTGGATTGGGACTTGTGGATAGAACAGTATTCCAACTTGTTTTACCTTCCCTTACATAGTAAAGGATAACTAAAGGAAATAACTCTCAATTGTCAATTAATCTTAAGAGTGTTCCACCAAGAATAGGGCTTCCATGTAATTAACTCCCAGTCAAGGCTTTTATTTACATTATTCAATTTCATCAATTTAATTCCCTGTTTACTCAACTCAAACCATTTCGAAAATATCTGATTAATAAGATAGCACTGATGAGAGAACTTTTGCGTGGTCTAGAAAATTGCGGATAAATCCTCGTTACAAGTATAGTTTCTAAACCTTCAAAAGTCCTTTCATACAAACGTTTTGGGTGTCACAAGTAACAAACCCCTTTTAAAAATTGTTAACCGAGTATTCAAACCTCAGGTCGTCTTCTCAAGGAACTGCAAGGAAGTATGTTCTTATTATTGGCTATAAAGGTTGTAATCGGGGTTTAGAACGTGAGAAGCAAGTGATTTGAATGACAAGTAGAGTAAATGGCAATTAAAATAAATAAATACTGTAAAGCAAACTTCTGGCAAGGTAAGAGAAATTGGAAGTCTAACTTAGTTATCTCTTTCAACAATAATGAAAGTTGAATCTAAATTCCACTTAGTTAACCTTTACTAAAGTAAAGGAAAGTCAAGGGACTAATTAGTTTGACCTTCGAATCTTTTTTATTTCCTAAGAAAAAGTTGGGGTTATTGAAGTTCAGTTCAATTAGCAAGATAACGATTATCAATTATGCTGAGTTTAATAATGTTGAGTTACTGATTTCTTAACCAAGACCAAAAGGGAAAAAGTAAAATTGTTGGAATAAAAATATCCTTTGATAGAAAGCAATGATAACACAAATTAAGGAGAAAGCAATCAATAACTGAAATACCTCAAATAATCATTAATTCAAATCATAACATGGGAAGGATTCATAAATCAAGTTGGCAACATTTATAGGTACGAATAAAAGCATTGAAGTAAATATTAAACCTGGATCGAGAGTCACTCTTACAAACTAAGAGAAGTCCTAAATCCTAATCCTAATCCTAAGAGAGAGAGGAGAGAACCTCTCTCAAACTAAATCTAAATCATGGAAAGTGAAAATTGGCGAGCTCTCTCTGAATGGATGCGTTCCCTCACTTTGTAACCTCTGGTCTTTGCCTTCTGGACTTGGATTTGGGCCAAAAAGGGCTTCAGAATTCGCTATGAGCGTTTTCTACAATTTCTGGTGCGTGGCCTCTGTCACGCGTCTGCGTGGGCCACGCGGTCGCATCAGTCATGCGGCCGCGTCGCTGCTGATTCACGCTTGGCACGCGATCGCTTCGTCCATGCGATCGCGTGGATGCCAGTTTCTTCAGAAGCTCCGTTTTGTGCTTTCCTTCCATTTTTGTATGTTTCATTTTCCATCCTTTAAGTCATTCTGCCTTAGAAAATCTGAAACTACTCAACACACTAATCACGAAATGCTATATATACAAGGTTTATGGATTTAAATCTGTTATGTTCAATTTCCTAGCTTACTTCCTTTTTATATTTTTCAATTTAACTATGCTACCTTATGCTAAAAAGGGTAAACTAAACTAATTAATCCACTAATAAGTCAGAATTGCAAACTAAACTAAATAACTAAAAATATGAACTAAAAATGCAAAAATGCAAAAATAGAGTAAAAATACATAAAAGCAGCAATGTATAAGTACTTAGAAAAAAAGAAAAAAAAATACAGGAAAATATCCAAAATAAAAGAAAAAAAAGAGATGTAGTGGTTCACCAAAATAAAACGCCAGAGATGGCGACCTCCCCACACTTAAAATGAAGCATCGTCCCTGATGCTCAGTCAGGCCGGGTGTGAAGGGGTGTCATCACTGGTAGGAATGGTAGTTGGAGGCTCTGTGGTGGTGGTGGGCTGAAGGTCTGGCTGCTGTAGAGGCGGTGCTGATTGGATCGAGATCTCCGGATCTGCAGCCTCTATCTGATGCGTAACCTCCTGATGCGGGGTAGCCTGCTCTGTGGCTGCTCACTGATGGGTCTCCTCCTGGAAATGAGTCTCCTCCTCGTGCTCATCCTCCTCCGCCTCTGATGGCTCAGATAGTGTGTCGGGCTCAGAGGGGATGTCACCACCCTGTCGGATCATCAGCTTCAGATGCGAATAGCATCGCTGGCTGCGACGCTCCAATCTCTCATATCGGCGCTGGTTACGGCGCTCCATCTGATCAAGCTTTCAGAATAGGCGGTGCACGAGGTGGTATACAGGCTCAGAGGCAGGTGGATGTGCAGTGGTAGCAGCAGGGGCAGCAATGGCAGCTGTGGATGAAGAGGGTCCAGCAGACGGTGGGGCTGTCTCATCAGTAGCAGTGAAGGGTGGTGGTCTGTAGCCCAAGGCTAAGAAGTTCCTGCTGTGAGGAATGATCTTCCTGCAGTCCGCCGCTGGTGGTCTCTCATCGGCATCCCCCCATGGCACGTCAGCTCGACGGCCTAGCTGTGTAACCAGATACGGGAAAGGGAGGGTGCCTCGGACGTGGACCCTGGCCATATAATACTGGATAAAGCGTGGTAGATAAAGGTCCTTACCCTCCAGCACACACCATAGGAGGGTGATCATAGCAGCTGGGATCTCCGTCTCATGAGTAGTCGGCATGACATAATTGCTCAAGATCTGGTGCCATAACCAAGCCTCATCATTTAAGTACGCCCTCTTGATCCCTCTAGCCATGGTGGTGTCCTGACCCATCTCCCAAGGAACAGTTGGGTCGAGAGCTATCCGTGCCTTTACAGCATTCCAATCAAACTGCATCAGGCGCATGTCCTCCTCAGCCTTTGAATAACCATCAGGCTGATCGGACTTGGCTGGGAGCTAGAGAATGTCCTCGATGGCCTCCTCGGTGACCAGAATTTGTTTTCCTCTCAGGTGTATGGCATCTAGGGTGGTGAGGTAGTAGTTGCAGTAGAATTCCCGGACCCAAGATGCGTTGACCTCTGTCAGTGTTCTCTCCAGAAAGAACCAGCCCCTTTGCTTGATTTGCTCAGTGGTGTACTGCTGGAGTGCTTCTGGAATCTTCAGAGTTCTCTCCAGGTATAGATTCCTGGAGTTTGCAAAAGCCGGGTACTTCAGCTCACAGTACCGGTTTGCAAATTTTATTGGATCAGTTGCAAGGAGCAGCTGGTCAGCTTTTTCCTGCTGTGTAAAGTTCTTCTCCCGCCATGAGGAATCATTCATGAGGCCAATGATGGATTGGGAGGAATCTCCTCTCTTATGCTTGCCAGTAGCCTTGCCTTTTCCTTTCCTCTGTGAGGCAGACATCCTGAAAAATGGAAAACCAGGATATGGATAAAAACAGGGAAGCAAATAGGCAATTTAAACAAAGAAAAATCAAAGCGGCAAAGGAGAATTAGAATGAGGTAAATGAGTCAAGTAAATGTGCATTAAGGATTGTTTAGTAGTTTAAAATTTGGAAAGGAAGAATTGACAATCCAGAATGTATCAGAATTTCAAGTAAAATAGAAAAAAAAATCATTATGCCATGGTTAGAAAGTTAGAGGAAAGTAAAAAAATCAGAAAAGAGATTTTGAAAAGGTTATTATGGTTAGAATTTGAAAAAGAAGTTAGTAAATTAAAATTAGTGAGTCAGTAAGTGGCATAAAGAAAATATTCCATATAATAAGGATTCACAATTATGACTAGAATTAACTCACAACCGAATAAGGAAAACAGGGTGATGTTGATTCAAAGAGATATAAAGAAAGCAAGAATTGGAATCAGAATATCACAGATGCAGTTTATAAACCAAGAAATCAAAGAGGATAAGAAAGTCTGCCATAGCATTCATGAAGTGGTTTGGGTAAGGCAGAGGACAACAGAGTTTAGATTGCCAAACCAAAACATGAATGAAAACAATTCACAAAAAATTTGGGCAGCATTCCGGCTAAAATTGGATTGTCCCGGAAAATAAACAGCAAACAAGGCAGTTCATATGAATTAAAAACTTGCTGCAGTTATCTATAATTAATAGAAACATGAAAATTAAGAGTAACAAGCAGCAAATGCAGGAAATCACAGCATATGAACAAGGTCACAGGAACAGCAGAATTGCAGTTTTGATAAAACAGAAGCAAGAACAGTGCAAGTAAACAGACCTAGATCCACTAATCACAACCTAAGCTACCTAGCAACCTAAAAATACACTACAGCATGCATATCTATCTACCCTAATTATGAACAGAAACAGAAAAAAAAATTGTAAAATAACTGCGAAGGACGGGAAAGCGGCGTTCATCGGAACCTGATAGGCGTGAGGAGTAGAACGGGGTAAGAAAGCGGCTGGGTGGTGGCTGCGGCGGCGTCCGGCGCAGTGGAGGGGTATGGCGGCGCGGTGGCGGCTGAGGGGGGTTATATTTTCGAATCCACGCGGTCGCGTGGTGGGAGTGAAAATGGGGGTGACGCGATCGCGTAGGTCGCGCGATCGCGTGAGAAGGGTAGGAGAGGGGGTCGCACGATCGCGTCGCTGGACATTGTGCTAAACGCACGACTCCAACACCATTTCAGCGCAACTCTCTATCTCCTTCTAGGGTGATGTGCAATCCATGCGACGCGATCGCGTCGCTCACGCGGTCGCGTGGGATTGGTACTGTGCAAGTGACGCGATCGCATGGGGCATGCGATCGCGTGGGCCAAATTGTGCAAAACGCACAAGGGCCGCACGATTCCAGCCTAACTCTCTGGATGTTGGATTTTTGACGCCGATCTCTACGGCACGCGGCCGCGTGGATGACGCGGTCGCGTGGATAGTATATTCGCAGTATGACGCGATCGCATGGGGCATGCAGTCGCGTCGTGCATCTTTTTTTTTTATTTTTTTTATTTGAATGTAGGATGCAATGCTTAATGTGAATGCTATGCATGATTCTAGGTTTAATAAAAATAAAATTCAAAGTTAAATAAAATTAAAATTGCAAAAGGAACGATCATACCATGGTGGGTTGTCTCCCACCTAGCACTTTTAGTTAAAGTCCTTAAGTTGGACATCGGAGGAGCCTCTTGCTATGGCGGCTTATGTTTAAATTCATCCAAAAATCTCCACCAGTGCTTGGAATGCCAATAGCCTCCTGGGTCCCATACTAGGCATGTAAAACTTCTGAGCAGCTTCAGACAAATTTTCAGACTCCCGGGGTGACGAATGTCAGAATAGATTCCAGGATCCCAAGCTTTGCTATTAAATCCGCCTCCGTCTCGATCTATATGCTTCCATCCGGGCGGTTTAAAAAGTAGAATCTCACCATGGTGACCAAACGTTCTCCGTGATCCATGCAATGGAGCATGATACCAATCCGTGTACTTCGAGGTGAAGTGTGGTACCTTATTGAACCTTGTGCACCAACTCTGAGTACGAGCCATTTCCCTCTTACTCTTAAAGCCGCAAGGAGCTCTAAGCTGGCCATCTGTTTCAAGCAAACCATATTCAAGTGAATAAGTAAAGTTAAAGGTTAAGAATTGTACCCACTTGAAGCTTGTATTAGGTGGCAATGGCCTTGGGGTAGGTGTTTCTGGTGGTTCTGTAAGTTCTTCTCCCTTGGGTTCTTCTGTGAATTTCTCCACTTCCTTGCAAGAGTCTTCCGATGTAGTATCACCCTGGTCAAAGTCTTCTATGTCTTCCTCATCACTCGAGTCATAGATTGGAGGTTGAGAGAAATCTACCTCTGCATCATCTTCGTATTCATCTGGGAAAGATTCTTCAATCTCAGAGAATTCACTTGTGGATGCAAGTTCATTACTAAGAGAATTTGACTTGTGACTATCATCATCAAGGGAATTTGTGTCCTGGGTTATTCCGTCTGATTCTTCATAAACAACTTGCCTTGGAGATTGTACAATATCCTCCTTAGCATCAACTGTAGCGTCCTTGACGGAGTTCTCCTCAGTTCTGGATTTCCATGGAGGTTCAGCATCTCCTAGATCTTCAACCAACTCTTCTTCTTGAATAATGACAGCTTCTTCTACTTGTTCTAGTACGAATTCGTTCTCTGTCTTGTCCACTGGAGTTTCTGGTATTTCCTTCATGCTACGCTCTTTGTTAGATTGTTCACATGGGGCTGTGGCTGATCCTTGTGTATTTGAGCGTCTAGAAACCCATTGAATTACTACTTGCTCTAGTTGTCGAATAGTTGTTTAAAATTTATTTATTGTTTTCTTTAGGCGAACCTCTGCTTCTCGGGTTGCCAAATTTGGACAGGACACATAGAGAAGTGGTGGTGATTGGGAATGATTGGATTGGTACTGGGGTAAGGAAGGATCATATGGTGG
>NC_029793.2:66426937-66492273 GCF_000816755.2 Arachis ipaensis
TGTAACTTCTATTTCCTTCAACAAAGTTAGAACCAAACTCAAAGCGAGAGGGGTGAGAGGTCATGGTAGCAAATAAAGATAAAAAGGAAAAACAAAAATAAATAAACAAGCAAAAGAAAAATATTTACAATAACCAATAATAAGGCACACGTTAGCAATTTCCCGGCAACGGTGCCATTTTGATGAGAGAACTTTTGCGTGGTCTAGAAAATTGCGGATAAATCCTCGTTGCAAGTATAGTTTCTAAACCTTCAAAAGTCCTTTCATACAAATGTTTTGGGTGTCACAAGTAACAAACCCCTTTTAAAAATTGTTAACCGAGTATTCAAACCTCGGGTCGTCTTCTCAAGGAACTGCAAGGAAGTATGTTCTTATTATTGGCTATAAAGGTTGTAATCGGGGTTTAGAAGGTGAGAAGCAAGTGATTTGAATGACAAGTAGAGTAAATGGCAATTAAAATAAATAAATACTGTAAAGTAAACTTCTGGCAGGGTAAGAGAAATTGGAAGTCCAACTTAGTTATCTCTCTCAACAATAATGAAAGTTGAATCTAAATTCCACTTAGTTAACCTTTACTAAAGTAAAGGAAAGTCAAGGGACTAATTAGTTTGACCTTCGAATCCTTTTTATTTCCTAAGAAAAAGTTGGTGTTATTGAAGTTCAGTTCAATTAGCAAGATAACGATTATCAATTATGCTGAGTTTAATAATGTCGAGTTACTGATTTCTTAACCAAGACCAAAAGGGAAAAAGTAAAATAGTTGGAATAAAAATATCCTTAGATAGAAAGCAATGATAACACAAATTAAGGAGAAAGCAATCAATAACTGAAATACCTCAAATAATCATTAATTCAAATCATAACATGGGAAGGATTCATAAGTCAAGTTGGCAACATTTATAGGTACGAATAAAAGCATTGAAGTAAATATTAAACCTGGATCGAGAGTCACTCTTACAAACTAAGTGAAGTCCTAAATCCTAATCCTAATCCTAAGAGAGAGAGGAGAGAACCTCTCTCAAACTAAATCTAAATCATGGAAAGTGAAAATTGGCGAGCTCTCTCTGAATGGATGCGTTCTCCCACTTTGTAACCTCTGGTCTATGCCTTCTGGACTTGGATTTGGGCCAAAAAGGGCTTCAGAATTCGCTATGAGCGTTTTCTACAATTTCTGGTGCGTGGCCTTTGTCACGCGTCCGCGTGGGCCACGCGATCGCGTCAGTCATGCGACCGCGTCATGTGCGTTCTGCTTAAGGCGTGCGGTCGCGTCAGTCATGCGGCCGTGTCGCTGCTGATTCGCGCTTGGCACGCGATCGCTTCGTCCATGCGATCGCGTGGATGCCAGTTTCTTCAGAAGCTCCATTTTGTGCTTTCCTTCGATTTTTGTATGTTTCCTTTTCCATCCTTTAAGTCATTCTGCCTTAGAAAATCTGAAACTACTCAACACACTAATCACGGCATCGAATGGAAATAAAGGTAATTAAAATAATTAATATTAAAGCTTAGGAAACATGTTTTTCACATACATCACATAATAAGGAAGGGAAAGTAAAACCATGCAATTAATATGAATAAGTGGGTGAAGGATTGAATAAATCACTTAAACTAAGCACAAAATAACTCATGAAATATGGGTTTATCAAGCACCCTTTCCTGCAACTCGTTGGGAGACGACCTGGGATTCATACTCCCAGTTTTTTAAATTTTAATTTTCTGTGACACCTTTCTAAATTGAGCGATGGATTTCTGGCGAGTTAAGAACTATACTTGCAACGTATATATTCTAATAATTTTTAATTCACCAATTTCTGCCTGCATCGATTTTTGGCGCCGTTGCCGGGGAGTTGCAATAGAGTGCTAAAGTTATTAATTAGAATTTCTTTATTTGAATTTTATTTTATTTTGCTACTATGAGCTGCATGTTTCTTTCGCTAGATGACACGTTCACTTCCTGATCCACGCTTGCCAGTATTCGATCCTGAGATTGAAAGAACCATCTCACGAATAAGGTGAGCTCGGCATCGGTTAGTCCTCTCTGAGGGTGGATTTGAAACGCCATCTGAGGAAGAAACCAGCCCCTGTTCTACTGATTCGGTTGATTTATGTACAGGTAACATGGCGGTAGCCAGAAGAGTTACCATCCAGGAGGAAGGAGCTTTTGATTTTACAATGCAACCGTTTCAAGCGCATCACCCAGCGATGGCTACAGATTTCGAAATAAAGACCGCACTGCTCAATTTGATGCCCAAGTTTCATGGCTTACCTGCTCAAGAGCCTATCAAGCACTTGAGAGATTTCCAGGCAGCCTGTTCTACTGTCAGGCGAGATGGTACAGATGAAACTTCAATTCTGCTGAAAGCTTTCCTATTTTCTCTTGAGGGAAAAGCAAGAGAGTGGTACTACACTCAACCCCTAGCAAATGTATCCAACTGGGATACACTCAGAAAAGAGTTTTTGGAGAAATTCTTCCCATCTGAAGTTACTGATAAACTGAGGAATGACATTTCCACAATTGTTCAAGATGACAACGAAACTCTCTTTGAATACTGGGAGCGCTTCAATAGTCTTCTGGAAGTATGCCCCCACCACATGATCGACAAGATAGTGTTACTTAGCTACATCACACAGGGTATGAGGCCCCAAGATAAGACCACATTGGAAAGTGCTAGCAATGGGTCTATGAAGAAGTACAAGACCACTGATGAGGCATGGCAATTGATCAGCGACCTAGCTGAATCTACTAGGAACCACAGACAGAAGCAAGGCCGTTCAAAAGCCGTTGCAGAAGTATCCTCTAGCAGAGATACTACTGCTCTAACTCAGAGTATCTATGAAATGACCAACTTGCTGAAGTAAATGCAATTGACTCAACAACAAGTTCAGCAAGCTCAACCTCCTTCACCACAGCAAAACCAACAGTTAGTCCCATAGAGAGTTTGCGGAATTTGTGCTGATTATAGCCATTATACTGATGAATGCCCGCAACTCCAACAGGAAGACAACATGGTGGCATCCACTCATAACTTCTATGACCGCCCCAACCAAGGGTACAATCAAGGTGGAAATAATAACCATGGATGGCAGGACAATTCTAACCAGAATTGGAGGGACAACAATAACAGAGGAGGCAGAGATAATCAGGAAAATCAGAGGTGGAATAATAACAACAACAGGTAGCAAAACCAACCTTACAGAGCACCTCACCTGAGGCAGTCCTAAGGACCACAGAATACCCAACAGCAGACCTCTCAATTTACTCACCCTTCTTCGTCTCCTAATGAAGAGTTACTAAAATTTTTTGAGCGAAGTCAACAGACCATGGAAAATAACATTAATGCCAGTCTGAATGGTCTGACCGCTACTTTGCAAGCTCTTGTCTCACAGATTGGATCAATGCAAAATTCCAATAACCAACCTTCAAGTTCCACTGGAATTCCCTCTCAACCATTACCCACTCCGAAGGGGGGCATTAATGCCATCACCCTAAGGTCCGGAACCACGCTGCAGGAGAGGAATCAAGAGGAGCCAAGCCCACCAGAGCATGCCTCAGCTGAAGAGGTTGTAGAAATAGAAAATGTTGAAGAGGAAGAGGATATACATGACATAACTGAAAAAGAAGAAGCCCAACCACAGGAGAAAGCGCCAAGAGGCGCAGACACTGCAGAAAACACCACTCCCATTCCATTTCCACAACTTGCAAGGAAGCCCAGGAAGCAGCTGGAACCCGATCCCAAAATGGTAGAAATATTCAAAAAGGTTGAGGTAACCGTTCCTCTTTTTGATGTTATTCAACAAGTACCTGAATATGCAAAGTTTCTAAAAGATTTATGTATATATAAGGACAAAATTCATGAATTAGAAACTATTCCTTTAGGTAGTTCCATATTTGCTTTAATGGGAGGATTACCTGAGAAGTGTAGTGACCCAGGTCCTTGTATAGTTAGTTGTACTATTGGTGGAGTAGTAATTTATGATTGCATGTGTGATTTAGGAGCCTGTGTTAGTATAATGCCTTTGTCTATATATGATATTTTGAGGCTCCCTCCCTTAAAAAGGTCGGCAGCTCGTTTTGTGTTAGCAGATAAAAGCATTATTACAGTGGCTGGAGTTGCTGAAGATGTTTTAGTGAACATTAAAGGGCTTACATTTCCCACTATTTTTTATATCTTGGAGATGCCCCATAATGACTCAGATAAGCCATCATCAATCCTACTTGGAAGACCATTCCTGAAGACATCAAAATTCAAATTGGATGCTTTTTCAGGAACATACTCTTTTGAAATAGATGGCCGAATAGTAATCTTCAATCTAAATGGAGTCATAAACAACCCTCTAGAAAATCATTCTATCTTCCAGTGTGATGTCATAGATGAAAATGTAGCTGCAGTTCACAAGGAAGAATTAGAAGAGAGGCACACTGGACAAGGTTCAAGTGTGGGGATCCTCTTGATTGACAATGAGGGCACTTCAGAATTTTCACAAGTTCCAGACAATCTAGAGCCTGCCCATGATCAGAAGTTGGAATTAAAACCTCTTCCTCCACACCTCAAATATGCTTATCTTGAAGATGAGCAGAAGTTTCCAGTTATCATTGCAAGGGAACTCACTTCTCAACAGGAAGAGCAGTTACTTGATGTACTGAGGAAGCACAAGAAGGCAATTGGGTGGAGTTTGGCAGACATAGTAGGCATCAACCCTCAAGTATTCCCTTTGGCTTGTGCAATGCACCAGCTACTTTCCAAAGGTGTATGATGAGTCTTTTCTCTGATCTTATTGAGGACTGTATGGAGGTTTTTATGGATGATTTTAGCTTTTATGGTGATTCTTTTAGCCTTTGCTTAGATGGATTATCTAGAGTATTAGATAGATGTGTTAATACAAACCTTGTATTGAATTTTGAAAAGTGTCATTTTATGGTAAAACAAGGGATTGTATTAGGACATGTGGTATCTAATAATGGCATTTCTGTAGACCCAGCAAAGCTGAATGTTATTTCTAGTTTACCTTACCCCTCCTCTGTGAGGGAAGTCCGTTCGTTCCTTGGCCATGCAGGTTTTTACAAGAGATTTATTAAGGACTTTAGTAAGGTAGCACTTCCCTTATTTAGATTAATACAGAAGGATATTGAGTTCGAGTTCAGTGAAGATTGCAAGCAAGCGTTTGATAAGCTGAAGGCCGCCCTGACTCAAGCTCCAATTGTGAGAGGACCAGACTGGAGCCAGCCGTTTGAAATCGTGTGCGATGCTTCCAACCATGCAGTAGGAGCAGCGCTAGCTTAGCGCGAAGGTAAGGATCCTTTTGTTATTGCTTATGCATCTAAGACTTTAGACGCTGCCCAGTCCAATTATACTACTATTGAGAAAGAGCTTCTTGCTATTGTTTTTGCTCTGGACAAATTCCGAGCTTATTTACTTGGTACTAGAGTAGTAGTGTATTTGGACCATGCAGCTTTAAAGTATCTATTATCTAAAAAGGAGTCCAAACCAAGGCTTATACGTTGGATACTGTTATTACAAGAATTTGATTTAGAAATAAAGGATAGGAGTGGTAACCAGAATTTAGTGGCAGACCACTTCTGTCGCCTTGAGCACATTAAGGATGATTCTACTCCTATAAATGATAATTTTCCATTTGATAACCTGCAAGCAGTATCTGAAGTATCCCCTTGGTATGCACCTGTAGCTAATTATCTAGTTAGCCGAACATTTCCTCCAAATTTTTCTAAGCATCAAAGAGACAAGCTAAAAAGCGAGTCTAAATATTATATATGGGATTACCCATATTTATGGAGATGTGGCGCTGATCAGGTAATTAGACGGTGTGTGCCTCAATCAGAATTCCAGTCCATCTTAGAGGCCTGTCACTCATCTGAGAGTGGAGGACATTTTGGCCCTCAAAGAACTGCTAGAAAAATCTTGGACTGTGGATTCTGGTGGCCTACTCTTTTTAGAGACGCTGCTGAATTTTGTAAATCTTGGCCCCCCATGCCAAAAATTTGGTAATATATCCAAGAGGGATGAGATGCCTCAACAATATATGCTTTTCTGTGAAATTTTTGATGTTTGGGACATTGACTTCATGGGTCCATTTCTAAATTCTAATGGTTATTTTTATATTATGTTAGCTGTGGATTACGTTTCCAAATGGGTGGAAGCAATTCCTACCCACACTGATGATGCTAACACTGTTGTTTCCTTTGTGAGAAATGATATTATCTATTGCTTTGGATCCCCACGAGCAATCTGATACGCGAAAAACTTGTCTCGCAACAAATTTTCTTCGGCAAGTGTACCGAATTCGTCGTCAAGTAAAAACTCACAATAAAGTGAGGTCGAATCCCACAGAGATTGATCGATCAAGCAACTTTAATTAAAGGAATGTTCAAGTTGAGCAAACCAGAATTTGAGTTGGGAATTGCAGAAAATTAAATGGTGGGAAAGTAAATAGTGGAAACAGTAAATGCTGGAAATAAAGAGCTGAATGTAAATGGCGGAAAGTAAATTGCAGAATCTTAAATGGGGATGGGGCAATTGCTCATAAAAGTAAATGGCAGAAATTAAAGAGAATTGGTAAGATCAGAAATGGGGAGTTCATTAGGCTCAGGAGATGTTGCATTCTCCGGATCAAGTTTATTTTCATCTCTTCCTCAATCAATGCATTCATTGATCTCCTTGGCAATCTTAAGTGATTGAATTACAATTCCTTGTAATTCAATCTCTCAAATCTTGATCAATAGCCAATTCCTTGGAACGTTAGTGACAAAGGTGAGTGTCACTAACGTTGGCTTATTACCTCTTTATCCACGTTAGCTTCCACGTTAACTAAGTTAACGTGGGAGTTAACGTTGCTCATGGTGGCTGTTGGTGGTTCACCCCAACGTTAGTGACAAAGGTAAGTGTCACTAACATTGGCGACCAATTGCTCTCTCCACGTTAGCTTCCACGTTAACTAAGTTAACGTGGGAGTTAACGTGGATTATGGAAGCTTGGCCAACGTTAGTGACAAAGGTGAATGTCACTATCGTTGGCTTCCCTTTTGCTTCTTAACGTTAGAAGCCACGTTAACTAAGTTAACGTGGCAACTAACGTGGCCAAGTATGAGCTTGGTCCAACGTTAGTGACAAAGGGGAGTGTCACTAACATTGGCCTTATTGTCTTCTTCCACATTAGAGTTCACGTTAACTAAGTTAACGTGACTCTTAACGTGGGCTATGATGGCTTCGAGGGCGTTATTGGTGATTACTTTTCTCATTAACTTTACAAGTTAGCTCCCATTCCACGTTAGAGGTCCCGTTAGTTAGATTAACATGGCTGCTAACGTGGTTCTTCCTTGCTTCTTTTGTCCTGAAATCAAGCAATAAAGTGCATCAAAGTTCTAATCCAAGTCATGGGAAATGCAACATCCAATTTGTCATTAAATTCATGCAAAATCCTCATGAAATCATGTAAAGTGCACAATGTATGCTTGAATCAAGATGTAAGTGAAAATGCATGAAACTACCCTAAAAACAGTAAAGAAAAGGTCAGTGAAACTGGCCAAAATGCCCTGGCATCACAACACCAAACTTAAAGCTTGCTTGTCCCTAAGCAAGTACTGGAACAAGAGAATGATGAATGGAATGCCAAGAGAAATGAGTCATTCTTGTGGAAGTCATGTTTCTGGTTTTATGGTGGTTTCATGCATAGCAACATAGGTTCATTCCTTCACTGGCTTTCAGACCTTTATCATGTCCTAGAATACTCACTATGATTTCATCCCATGAGACTTTTATTCATTGATCCTTTTGTTGTCATTTCAGGGCTTATTTGTGTTCTTAGGCTAAGTGCTCTGTAAGGGGGCAACTCTTTAAAATAAGCTTTCAGCCAACACTCCCGAACTAGTTGGTTCAAGGTGCTAGGTGTTGAAGCACCCCTAAGGTCTCTCCCCCATACATACACACCACAGGCACATGGTTTGTTTATTTTCTTTCCTTGAGGTCTTGGTGTCCAGCACCTCTTTGGGTTACTAAATGTTCTGTAGCAAAGATTGCTCTTGATAGTGGACTTTCAGCTGATAATCCCGGGTTAGTTAACCCAAGTTACCAAGTGATAAATCACCCCTGAGAGCTTAGTAATCCAAGCAGATCCTTGGTACAGGAACACCACAGACACATCCCTCAAGACTCAAATCCTTGGTGCCTAGCCTCTTTTCTTGCTATTTTTCTTTTATTCTTCAACTTTGATTGTTCTTTCCCTTTTTCTTATTAGGATCTTGTTATTTAGCTAGTCTCATGGGTATGTTCAAAGCATAGTATTCATGACAGATAGTTGTCTTCCCACCTTGTGGTTGAACCAACTTAGCAAACTTATGACCACACCACAAACTCCCACCACCTTTTACTCATGTGGATGCCCATGCTCTCCTCCTTGCTTGTCCTCTTTGTGTCCTCTTGCATTTCCTCGCACCCGTGCCAATCTTGCTTGCTTCCAATCCTCAAGTGCCTTCCTCACTGATTCATGACTCTCTTCCACCCTTTGTCTTTCTTCTCGTGCTAATTCATCCCTCATTTCTTCATACCTTGCGATTCCTGGATGCAATATAGGCAGCTGTCCTACTATGTATCTGAGCCTGGCTTGAGTGTTTATATGATGCCCAGTCTCGCTCATGTAAACTCCTTCTGCGAATGCCCTTTGCTCGTCCAATAGTTCTGCCTGTTCTATTTGTCTTCGAGGCATCTCATGTATGTGTGCACCTTGATGTGCTTGGATGTTGATTAGCTTCTGGGTAGATTCTTGTTGTTCATTTTGCCTTTGTTCTATCCTGGGGAATGTTTCACTCCATTGTTATCCTTGACTCAGTTGCTGCTCCATCATTTGCTTTTGCCACTCCCCTTGTTGAGTCATCCATCTTGAGAGTGATTCCTCTTGCTGCCTGGTATGCGAAATTGTTACTCAGGTTGTGAATTGTTGTTCGAAATTGATTCCATGGCAATGGCACCAAAAACGGATGCACAGAACCATGGTCTAAACATATCTTCACAACTTCGCATAACTAACCAGCAAGTGCACTGGGTCGTCCAAGTAATACCTTACGTGAGTAAGGGTCGAATCCCACGGAGATTGTTGGTATGAAGCAAGCTATGGTCACCTTGTAAATCTCAGTCAGGCGGATATAAAATAGTTAAGTAGCTTTTGAAATTTAGTAATAAAAGAAGGATAGAAATACTTATGAAAATCATTGGTGAGAATTTCAGATAAGCGTATAGAGATGCATTCGTTCCTCTGAACCTCCGCTTTCCTGCTGTCTTCATCCAATCAGTCTTACTCCTTTCTATGGCTGGCTTTATGCAAGGGCATCACCGTTGTCAGTGGCTACATCCCCTACTCTTGTGAAAATGGTTTAAGATGCCCTGTCATGGCACGGCTAATCATCTGAGGTTCCCGATCATGCTGGAATAGGATTCACCCTCCTTTTGCGTCTGTCACTACGCCCAGCGCTCGCGAGTTTGAAGCTCGTCACAGTCATTCAATCATTGAATCCTACTCGGAACAGGCATGGCCGAATGGCCAGCCCCTCTGATCTAAGAACTAGGCATCCAAAGATTCCAAAGATGATCAAAAGATGTCTAATACATTAGTAAAAAGTCCTATTTATAATAAACTAGCTACTAGGATTTACAGAAGTAAGTAATTGATGCATAAATCCACTTTCGGGGCCCACTTGGTGTGTGCTTGAGCTGAGCTTGAATGTTACACGTGCAGAGGCTCTTTCTGGAGTTGAACGCCAGGTTGTAACATATTTCTGGCGTTCAACTCTGGTTTGTGACTTGTTTCTGGCGTTTAACTCCAGACAGCAGTGTAGAACTGGCGTTCAACGCCCTTTTACGTCATCTAAACTCGTTCAAAGTATGGACTATTATACATTGCTGGAAAGCCCTGGATGTCTACTTTCCAAAGCAATTGAAAGCGCGCCATTTTGAGTTTTGTAGCTCCAGAAAATCCACTTTAAGTGCAGGTAGGTCAGAATCCAACAGCATCAGCAGTCCTTCTTCAACCTCTGAATCTGGTTTTTGCTCAAGTCCCTCAATTTTAGTCAGAAAATACCTGAAATCACAGCCGCTTAGACCAGAATTTTATTCCTTTAGGCCCTCCTATCCACTGATGCTCAAAGCCTTGGGATCCTTTTTATTTGCCCTTGTCTTTTGGTTTTAAGGGTTATTGGCTTTTTGCTCTTGCCTCTTGGTTTTAAGAGCTTTTGGCTTTTTCTGCTTGCTTTTTCTTTTTCTTTCTATTTTTTTTCGCCTATTTTTTTTCTCTTTTTTTTTTTCTGTAAGCTTTGTTCTTTGCTGCTTTTTCTTGCTTCAAGAATCATTTTTTATGATTTTTCAGATTATCAAATAACATGTCTCCTAGTCATCATCCTTTCAAGAGCCAACATATTTAACATTCTTAAACAACAACTTCAAAAGACATATGCACTGTTCAAGCATTCATTCAGAAAACAAGAAGCATTGTCACCACATCAATATAATTAAACTAAGTTCAAGGATAAATTCAAAACTCATGTATTCTTGTTCTTTTGAATTAAAACAGTTTTTATTTAAGAGAGGTGATGGATTCATAGGACATTCATAACTTTAAGACATAGTTACTAACTACTAATGATCATGTAATGAAGACACAAACATAGATAAGCACTTAACATAGAAAACAAAAAACAGAGAAAGTAAGAACAAGGAATGAGTCCACCTTAGTGATGATGGCGTTTCCTTCTTGAGGAACCAATGATGTCCTTGAGCTCTTCTATGTCTCTTCCTTGTCTTTGTTGCTCCTCCCTCATTGCTTTTTGATCTTCTCTAATTTCATGAAGGATGATGGAGTGCTCTTGATGTTCCATCCTTAATTGTCCCATGTTGGAGCTTAGTTCTCCTAGGGAGGTGTTGATTTGCTCCCAATAGTTTTGGGGAGGAAAATGCATTTGAGGCATCTCCGGGATCTCATGGTGATGAGCTTCATGCGCCTCTTGAGCTCCATGAATGGGCTCTCTTGCTTGCTCCATCTTTTTCTTAGTGATGGGCTTGTCCTCTTTAATGAGGATATCTCCCTCTATGTCAATCCCAGCCGAATTGCATAGGTGGCAAATGAGGTGAGGAAAAGCTAACCTTGCCATAGTGGAGGACTTGTCAGCCACCTTGTAGAGTTCTTGAGGTATAATCTCATGAACTTCCACCTCTTCTCCAATCATGATGCTATGGATCATGATGGCCCGGTCTATAGTAACTTCAGAACGGTTGCTAGTGGGAATGATTGAGCATTAAATGAACTCCAACCATCCTCTAGCTATAGGCTTAAGGTCCAGTCTTCTTAGTTAAACCGGTTTGCCTTTTGAGTCAATCTTCCATTGAGCTCCTTCTACACATATGTCCATGAGGACTTGGTCCAACCTTTGATCAAAGTTGACTCTCCTTGTGTAGGGGCGTGCGTTCTCTTCCATGTTTGGCAAGTTGAACGCCAACCTCACATTTTCCGGACTAAAATCTAAGTATTTCCCCCGAACCATTGTAACATAATTCTTTGGATTCGGGTTCTTACTTTGATCATGGTTCCTAGTGATCCATGCATTGGCATAGAACTCTTGAACCATTAGGATGCTGACTTGTTGGATGGGATTTGTTAGAACTTCCCAACCTCTTCTTTGGATTTCATGTCGGATCTCCGGATACTCATTTCTTTTGAGTTTAAAAGGGACCTCGGGGATCACCTTCTTCTTAGCCACAACATCATAGAAGTGGTATTGATGAGCTTTGGAGATGAATCTTTCCATCTCCCATGACTCGGAGGTGGAAGCTTTTGTCTTCCCTTTCCCTTTTCTAGAGGATTCTCCGGTCTTAGGTGCCATCAATGATAATGGAAAAATAAAAAGCTTATGCTTTTACCACACCAAACTTAGAATTTTGCTCGCCCTCGAGCAAGAGAAGAAAGAATAGATGAAGAAGAAGAAGAAAAGATGGAGAAGAGGGGGGAAGGTGTGTTTCGGCCAAGAAGAGAAGAGAGGGTTGTGTTGTGTGAAAATGAGGAAGAATGGAGGGTTATATATAGGGATGGGAGGGTGTGAAGGTTCGGCCATTTAGGGTGGGTTTGGGTGGGAAATTGATTTTGAATTTTGAAGGTAGGTGGAGTTTATGAGGTAGGTTTATGGGGAAGAGTGGATGGATGTGAGTGGTGCAGAGGTGATGGGGAAGAGAGATTGAGGTGATTGGTGAAGGGTTTTGGGGAAGAGTGTTTATGGGATTGTGTGAAAGAGGGGTGAGAAGAAGTGAGTGGAGGTAGGTGGGGATCCTGTGGGGTCCATAGATCCTGAGGTGATCCTGTGGGGTCCACAGATCCTGAGGTGTTCAAGGATTTACAACCTTGCACCAAATTAGGCATGTAATATGCCCTTGCACACAACTCTGGGCGTTCAGCGCCAGGTTGGTGCTTGTTCTGGGCGTTGAACGCCCATTTGTAGCCTATTTCTGGCGTTGAACGCCAGAACCATGCTTGTTCTGGGCGTTCAGCGCCAGCTTTCCTCCAGGGTGCATTTCTGGCGTTTAAACGCCCAGATGCTACCCATTTCTGGCGTTCAGCGCCAGAACCATGCTCTGTTCTGGCGTTAAACACCCAAAACATGCTTTTTACTGGCGTTTAAACGCCAGTAAGGTCTTCCTTCAGGGTGTGATTTTTCTTCTACTGTTTTTGATTCCATTTTCAATTTTTTATATTTATTTTGTGACTCCACACGATCATGAACCTATAAAGACATATAACTAAGAAAAAATATAGTTAGATAAATAAAAATTGGGTTGCCTCCCTGATGACAAGTCATCTTAGCCTAGTTTCACTAGCCTTTTTCTTTTGTTTTCAATTGAATTATGCACTTTTCTTGAGCCAAAAGCAAGCCAATTGGGTAGATTTTCATGTTTCCTTTGATTTAATCAACCATGTATGAATTCATGCTATTTCATGAGGTTTTATGCTATAATTGTCATATATTATGAAAGAATGAACATCTCATGATTTTGAGCATAGCTTTGATGTGTTTGGTTGATTAATGATAGGTGAAGAAAGCTTGGAGAAAGGTTGATGCAAGAAGGAATGACTAGGAGGAATGACTTGAGTCTTGGATTAATTATGAACCAGGAAGCAAAAGCTGGACCAAAAGTTAGCCCCTAACTTTTTGGCTAACTTTTGGACAAAAGCTGGAGCAAAAGTTAGCCCCTAACTTTTTGGCTAACTTTTGGGCAAAAGCTGGAGTAAAAGTTAGCACCTAACTTTTTGGCTAACTTTTGGCATGAAAAAAACACTCCCTGGATGCACCAAAAGTTAAGGCCTCTCTCAACCCAATTCCACCAAGAGCAAAGGCCCAATTGAAGGCTTGAAGACCATTTGAAGAAAGTGTATAAATAGATTATAATTTAAGTTTTAGGGGAGTTGGATTTCCCATTTCCCATTCCCTGTTTACTGTTTTCATGCTTCTTTACATTTCTGTTTTAAGATCCGGTTTGATTCAAGACATCCTTTACTTCTCTTTTTGTTGCAATTTACTTTTCCTTGTTTAATTTCTGCAAATCCAACTCCCAATTCCCTTTACAATTCAAGCCATTTACATTTCTTGCACTTTAAGATTGTGCAATTTACATTTCTTGCGTTCTAAGTTTCTGCCATTTAATTTCTTGTTCTTTAAGATTCAGCACTTTAATTCCTGTTCTCTTTAATTTCATTCCAATTACCCATTCCCTTTACTTTCTATGCAATTTAAATTCTGCAAATCACAAATCTCTCAACCAAATCTTGATTCGCTTGACTAAATCAACCACTAAACTAAAATTGCTCAATCCTTCAATCCCTGTGGGATCGACCTCACTCCCGTGAGTTATTATTACTTGATGCGACCCGGTGCACTTGCCGGTTAGATTTAGGTGTCTTGGAGAAATTCGTTTCTCCGCGAAAATATCCCATCAAGTTTTTGGCGCCGTTGCCGGGGATTGATTAGATTGACAATGATTAAGTGAGGTGGTGATCTAGATCTAGCATTTTTATTTTCTGTTCCTTTAATTTTCAATTAACCCACTAACTGTTTGAATTTTTGCTTAAGCTAACTAAAACTTCATTCTAGCAATAGATTGAAGTATCACTAGTTTGTGTGTTTCTTATGTTATGCTTGTTTGTCAGGTACAAGAAGAAATACACCCATCTTTCATGAACAAGACGAAAGAACTCTTAGAAGGTTAAGAAGAGCTGAAAGAGGAAAAAATATTGTTGGAGAAGAGGAATCAGAAGAAGAATTCCAAGATATGGAGGAACATTCAACTAATCCACCAGGAGGAGCAGACAACAACAATAACAATCCACCCCAGAGGAGAGTTTTAGCTTCCTATACTTTTGCAAATCCTAGACATTGTGGAAGTAGCATCTTAACTCCAAATGTCAATGCAAACAATTTTGAACTAAAGCCACAACTCATCACTTTGGTTCAAAACAATTGCTCTTTTGGTGGAAGACCACTTGAAGATCCGAACCAACACCTATCCACCTTCTTGAGGATTTGTAACACTGTTAAAACTAATGGTGTGCCTCCTGACAGCTACAAGCTATTGTTATTCCCATTTTCTCTCAGAGACAAGGCCACTCAATGGTTGAAATCCTTTCCAAGAGACAGCATCAACAATTGGGATGATCTGGTAACCAAGTTCCTTGCCAAATTTTACCCACCTCAAAGGATCATAAGGTTAAAGACTGAGGTACAAACATTTACACAAGTGGAGGCTGAACCCATCCATGAGGCATGGGAGAGATACAAAGCTCTAATCAGGAAATGTCCTCCTAAAATGTTCACTGAGTGGGATAAGCTGCAGAATTTCTATGAGGGCTTAACATTGAAATCTCAAGAAGCTTTGGATCATTCAGCTGGAGGTTCCTTGCAATTCATGAAAACTGCATAGGAAGCTCAAAATCTCATTGATATGGTGGCTAACAACCAATATTTCTTTGCTCATCAAAGAAACCGCCAACCATCACAAAGAAGAGGAGTAATGGAGCTAGAAGGAGTGGACTCAATCTTGGCTCAAAACAAGATGATGCAACAGCAAATTCAACAACAATTTGAGCAAATGGCCAAAAGGATTGATAGTCTCCAAGTTGCAGCAGTTAACACTAGCCAACCATCAACCACATGGGGACAGAATGAAGAAACTCAAGAAGAACAACAACAAGAGCAAGTACAGTATATGCATAACCAAGGACCAAATGAAGTGTATGGTGATACATACAATCCATCCTGGAAGAACCACCCAAACCTCAGGTGGGGAGATAATCACACCCAAAACCAACAACCATGGCAGAGAAACTCAAACCAAAACAACCTAAGAAGCAACCAAAACCACAACCAGCAACAAACTAACCAGAACCCCTACAGAAAAACTCAAAACAACTACCTCAACCCCAACCAGTACCAATCCAATAACCAACCCACCAACCAAAATGCCTACCATCCACCACCCACATCTCATAACCCACCTCAAGTATCACCTGAAGCCCAGAGAATCACTAACTTGGAGGCCGTGATAGACAAAATGTTGAAACACCAGGAAATGACAACCAAGAATCATGAAGCCTCCCTAAAGAGCCTAGAGAGACAGATGGGGCAAATCTCCAAACAGATTTCTGTTGAGAGACCTTCAAGCTTACTGCCAAGTGACACAATCCCAAATCCTAAGGAAGAATGCAAGGCAATACAATTAAGGAGTGGGAGAACATTGATGAGCAACAATGACACTACTAAGAAGCAAGTAGAGAGCAGCAAAAGACCAATAGAAGAGGAACAGCCAACACACACAGAGGAAGCCAATGATGATGATGCAATGGCAAGCAAGGAAGCTTCAAAGCAAACTCAAGCAAAGGAAGAACAATAAAAAATTCCAAAAAAAGGGAATGAAGCAGTTGAAGAGCCAACCAAGACTCAAGTCATTCCTCCTAGCCATTCCTTCTTGCATCAACCTTTCTCCAAGCTTTCTTCACCTATCATTAATCAACCAAACACATCAAAGCTATGCTCAAAATCATGAGATGTTCATTCTTTCATAATATATGACAATTATAGCATAAAACCTCATGAAATAGCATGAATTCATACATGGTTGATTAAATCAAAGGAAACATGAAAATCTACCCAATTGGCTTGCTTTTGGCTCAAGAAAAGTGCATAATTCAATTGAAAACAAAAGAAAAAGGCTAGTGAAACTAGGCTAAGATGACTTGTCATCCCCAACAAGCGCTTCTTTAATGTCAATAGCTTGACAGTGGGCTCTCATGGAGCCTCACAGATGTGCACAGCTTTGTTGAGACCTCCCAACACCAAACTTAGAGTTTGGATATAGGGGTTTGACACCAAACTTAGAGTTTGACTGTGGGGGCTTTGGTTGACTCTGCTTTGAGAGAAGCTTTTTATGCTTCCTCTCCATGGATGCAGAGAGAGATCCTTGAGTTGTAAACACAAGGTTGTCCTCATTTAATTGAAGGATCAATTCTCCTCTATCCACATCAATCACAGCTCTTGCTGTGGCTAGGAAAGGTCTTCCTAGGATGATGGATTCATCCTCTTCCTTTCCAGTATCTAGGACTATGAAATCAGCAGGGATGTAAAGGCCTTCAACCTTTACTAACACGTCCTCTACTTGTCCATAAGCCTATTTTCTTGAGTTGTCTGCCATCTCTAATGAGATTTTAGCAGCTTGAACCCCATAGATTCCCAGTTTCTCTATTACAGAGAGGGGCATGAGGTTTATCCCCCATGAATGGCATAAGGAGGTTCAATGGAATCTCTATGGTCTCTAGATGAGTCTCAGAGTCCTTTGGTTCCTCAGAGGGAAGCTCCTTATTGATCACTGGACGTCCCAAGAGGTCTTCCTCCTTGGGATTCACGTCCTCTCCTTCCCTTACAGGTTCGGCCATGGTGCTTATGTCAATGGCCTTGCACTCTCCTTTTGGATTCTCTTCTGTATTGCTTGGGAGAGTACTAGGAGGGATTTCAGTGATCCTTTTACTTAGTTGGCCCACTTGTGCTTCCAAATTTCTAATGGAAGAATTCAAGAAACTTGTAGTGGCCTTGGATAGATCAGAGACTAAGTTTGCTAAATTGGAGGTACTTTGTTCAGAGTTCTCTGTCTGTTGCTGAGTGGATGATGGAAAAGGCTTGCTATTACTAAACCTGTTTCTTCCACCATTATTAAAGCCTTGTTGAGGCCTTTGATCCTTCCATGAGAGATTTGGATGATTTCTCCATGATGGATTATAGGTGTTTCCATAGAGATGAGAGATGTTAGTAGATGAATAAATAAATAGAATAAGATGAGAGAGGGAGAGGATTTTCAAAAATAATTTTTGAAAAAGAGTTAGTGATTTTTGAAAATAGTTTTTGAAAAAGGTTAGTAATTTTCTAAAATTAAAATAAAAAATTAAAATAATTAGTTAAAAAAAATAAATTTTGAAAAAAAGAGGGAGATATTTTCGAAAATTAGAGAGAGAGAGTTAGTTAGGTGGTTTTGAAAAAGATAAGAAACAAACAAAAAGTTAGTTAGTTAGTTGAAACAAATTTGAAAATCAATTTTGAAAAGATAAGAAGATAAGAAGTTAGAAAAGATATTTTGAAATCAAATTTTGAAAAAGATAAGATAAGAAGATATTTTTGAAAATATATGATTAAAATTGGTTTTGAAAAAGATTTTATTTTTAAAATCACAATTAATGACTTGATTCACAAGAAATCACAAGATATGATTCTAGAACTTAAAGTTTGAATCTTTCTTAACAAGTAAGTAACAAACTTGAAATTTTTGAATCAAAACATTAATTGATGATGTTATTTTTGAAAATTATGATATAAAATTAAGAAAAAGTTTTTTGAAAAATATTTTTGAAATTTTCGAAAATAACTAAAAAAAATTTTGAAAAAAGATTTGATTTTTAAAAAAGATTTTGAAAAAGATAAGATTTTTTTTTTTAATTTGAAAATTTGATCTGACTCATAAAAACAACTAGATTTTAAAAATTTTTGAAAAAGTCAAATCAAATTTTCAAAATTTTAAGAGAGAAAAAGGGAAAGATATTTTTTTGATTTTTGAATTTTTATGATGAGAGAGAAAAACATGAAAATTATGCAATGCATGAAAATTTTGGATCAAAACAATGAATGCATGCAAGAATGCTATGAATGTCAAGATGAACACCAAGAACACTATGAAGATCATGATGAACATCAAGAACACATTTTTGAAAAATTTTTAATGCAAAGAAAACATGCAAGACACCAAACTTAGAATTCTTTAATGCTTAGACATAAAGAATTCAGGAATGCATATGAAAAATAAGAAAAGACACAAAACATGCAAATGCAAAGATCAAACAAGAAGACTTACCAAGAACAACTTGAAGATCATGAAGAACACCATGAATGCATGAATTTTCGAAAAATGCAAGATGAACATGAAATTGACACCAAACTTATAACATGACACATGACTCGAACAAGAAACACAAAATATTTTTGATTTTTATGATTTTATGAATTTTTTTTTGTATTTTCTTTTAATTTTTTCGAAAATCATTTTGAAAAAGAAAAATAAGGATTCCAAAATTTTTAATATGAATTCCAGGAATCTTATACTCTAAAGCTCCAATCAAAGGGTCAGGCATGGCTTAATAGCCAGCCAAGCTTTAGTAAAAATATAAGTGTAATTCATTCAATTTTAGGCCAAAACCTCTGCCCAAAAGAATTTAGACATGGTTTTATAGCATGCTTCAACATGCTTCATAAAACACTAGAATTCATTCTTAAAAATTCTGAAGAAAAATATATTTTTGAAAACATTTTTATTTAAAAAAATTTTTTTTTTTTGAAAACAAGGGAGAAATTTTTGAAAGATTTTTGAAAAATTTTTTGAAAATAAAATAAAAAGAAAATTACCTAATCTAAGCAACAAGATAAACCGTCAGTTGTCCAAACTTGAACAATCCCCGGCAACGGCGCCAAAAACTTGGTATGCGAAATTGTTACTCAGGGTGTGAATTGTTGTTCGAAATTGATTCCCTGGCAATGGCACCAAAAATGGATGCACAGAACCATGGTCTAAACATATCTTCACAACTTCGCATAACTAACCAGCAAATGCACTGGGTTGTCCAAGTAATACCTTACGTGAGTAAGGGTCGAATCCCACGGAGATTGTTGGTATGAAGCAAGCTATGGTCACCTTGTAAATCTCAGTCAGGCGGATATAAAATAGTTAAGTAGTTTTTGAAATTTAGTAATAAAAGAAGGATAGAAATACTTATGAAAATCATTGGTGAGAATTTCAGATAAGCGTATAGAGATGCATTCGTTCCTCTGAACCTCCGCTTTCCTGCTGTCTTCATCCAATTAGTCTTACTCCTTTCTATGGGTGGCTTTATGCAAGGGCATCACCGTTGTCAGTGGCTACATCCCCTCCTCTTGTGAAAATGGTCCAAGATGCCCTGTCACGGCACGGCTAATCATCTGAGGTTCCCGATCATGCTGGAATAGGATTCACCCTCCTTTTGCGTCTGTCACTACGCCCAGCGCTCGCGAGTTTGAAGCTTGTCACAGTCATTTAATCATTGAATCCTACTCGAAATACCACAGACAAGGTTTAGACTTTCCGGATTCTCTTGAATGCCGCCATCATTCTAGCTTACACCACGAAGATTCCGATTAAGAGATCTAAGAGACACTCATTCAATCTAATGTAGAACGGAAGTGGTTGTCAGGCATGCGTTCATAGGGAACGATGATGATTGTCACGTTCATCACATTCAGGTTGAAGTGGGAATGAATATCTTAGAAGCGGAATAAGTTGAGTTGAATAGAAAAACAGTAGTACTTTGCATTAATCTTTGAGGAACAGCAGAGCTCCACACCTTAATCTATGGAGTGTAGAAACTCTACCGTTAAAATTACATAAGTGAAAGGTCCAGGCATGGCCGAATGGCCAGCCCCTCTGATCTAAGAACTAGGCATCCAAAGATTCCAAAGATGATCAAAAGATGTCTAATACATTAGTAAAAAGTCCTATTTATAATAAACTAGCTACTAGGGTTTACAGAAGTAAGTAATTGATGCATAAATCCACTTCCGGGGTCCACTTGGTGTGTGATTGGGCTGAGCTTGAATGTTACATGTGCAGAGGCTCTTTCTGGAGTTGAACGCCAGGTTGTAACGTATTTCTGGCGTTCAACTCTGGATTGTGACTTGTTTCTGGCGTTTAACTCCAGACAGCAGCATAGAACTGGCGTTCAACGCCGTTTTACGTCATCTAAACTCGTTCAAAGTATAGACTATTATACATTGCTGGAAAGCCCTGGATGTCTACTTTCCAACGCAATTAGAAGCGTGCCATTTTGAGTTTTGTAGCGCCAGAAAATTCACTTTGAGTGCAGGGAGGTCAGAATCCAACAGCATCAGCAGTCCTTCTTCAACCTCTGAATCTGATTTTTGCTCAAGTCCCTCAATTTCAGCCAGAAAATACCTGAAATTACAGAAAAATACACAAACTCATAGTAAAGTCTAGAAATGTGAATTTAGCATAAAAACTAATGAAAACATCCCTAAAAGTAACCAGATTCTACTAAAAACATACTAAAAACAATGCCAAAAAGCGTATAAATTATCCGCTCATCACTGCCCTATCATCTGTAGTTGAAGCTCTTTCTGTGCTCCTTGTCTTTCCAAATATTGTCGAGATAGGCCATCAATGGCTTCCTGTAGCTGGTGCATATCCAAAGTGGCTGGTGCTTGCCCCTCTAAGACTTGTCCTTCCACTACTTGAGGGGTTGGCCTCTTCCTTTGCTTCCGTTGAGGCAGGGGGGATGCGGTAGCATGCATCTATCGAACGGTTATTGGAATACCTTCTTTTATCCACACGGGGTCTTCATCTTCAAACACCACCCCAGCTTTCTTGCATAGTCGGTAAATAGTGCTAGGGTAACCTAACTTTCCTCTTGAGTCGCTTTTCTCTGCCATCTTTCTAATGCCTGCGGCTATGAGTTCATGAACCTTGATCTCTCCTCCTTTAAGTATACAGTGCACCATTGTGGCTCTCTTGAGATTCACCTCCGAGTTGTTCCCTGCTGGGAGGATAGACCTCCTTACAATTTTGAACCACCCTTTTGCTTCCGGAGTGAGGTCTGCTCTCTTGATGAACCTTGGTCTCCTATCCGCATATCTTTCCCAGTCAGCTCCAGGTACACAAATATCTTGCACAATCTGATCATAATTGGGGTTGTTGTCCAGTCTTGAATGATAACTCTCTTCTTCAAATGGTATGGACCGTAGCTTTAATGCCCTCATGACACTCATGGGACCGAAATCCACAGTCTTTTCTCTCACAAAGCTTGTATATGACTCATCTGCCTTATCATATCGGACCGTATTTGCATAAAATTCTCTTACAAGATTTGCATTCACCTTACTAACCGGATCAGTAAGGAGCTCCCATCTTCTCTTTTCTACCTCCTTTGTGATTTCGGGACACTCAGTTTTCCTAACTTGAAACCCCAGATCATAAATGATCTCCTTATCCACCATCCACCCGTATTGTAATGCATGGTGCAAGCTTCTAAATCTCTTTTCATCATACGGGTGTTGCTCCATAGGTTCCTTTTCTTTCTTTCTTTTAGAGCTCGAAGATGCCATGAATGAGAGTTAATGTGTGAAGGTGGTAAGGGTGTGGAGACTTTTGGCTGTTTAGGGTTGAGTGTAATGAAGGGAGTGAGTGGGAATGTTTTTAATAGGATAGGAAGTGCTTGGTTTCGAAAGGGAGAGGTGTGAAGAGTGGGTGTGGAGTGTGAAGGTGGGGTACTGAGCAAGGGTCACTTATATAGGGAGGTTGTGAATGAATGTAGGGTGTGGATTGATGGAGTGGTTGTTTGATGGACGGTTGGGGTTGTACATGGAGAAAGGACAAGGATCATCACTTTATGATGGAAATTGCTCGGTCTTCAAGGGTCCCATTCTTTTCTATGTTGCATGGCAACATTTTCCAATGCGTTCCCTTTTGAGAACAAGTGTGTAATCCCTCTTCATGAAGTGGCCGAACCTTCTTCATTTAATTGTCCAATCAATCCTCTCCAATGCTCCTTTCCTTTTCCCTAAAAAAATAAAATAAAAAAATTAATATAAAAAAATTTAAACTTTACGGCTAGAATAATAAAGAAAAAGAATTAGATTGTTTATTCATGAACACCAACTAACTAACTAACTGTGTATCCTTATATGCATATTCGTGGCACCTTGGGTGACACCAAACTTAGTTTGGAGCATTGTGATGAAAAAGTCGTTGTTCAAAGCTCCAAGACTAGCATGCTCTGCGTTGCATTCATGCTTTCTTGGCATTCTTTGAACACCAAACTTGTTCTTCACTATATACTGCATAACAAGGATTTCACCAAGTGTTAGTCAAGTTTGGGTTGGAATTCATAAAAATTGACTTATTAACTATTTTCTAAAAGCATATAAAACATGGGTTGCCTCCCATGAAGTGCTTCTTTAGAGTCACTAGCTTGACGTTTCGCCTTCATCAGGGAGGTCGATAGTGCTTCAAGTCTTTTCCTCTGGCAGTAGACCTATATCCAGTAGTGGTATCAATGATCTCTACATGTTCCAAGGAGAGAACTCTGTTGATAGTGAAGACCTTAGGTAACTGAGATGGTACAGTGGGGAGATCAGGGGGGATATCTGGGAAGTAAGCTGAGATCACTTTATCCTCTGGAGAGAAGTCCTCGGTGGGAATCTTCTTGTTCCTCCACCTCCTTGGTCCCTTCTTCTTTGTTCCTTGTGATGTTGTCTTACTCTTTGTGACCTCCTTCTCTAAGGAAATGTGGTTACTGGTCTCATATTTTTCTGGTGGTTTAGGTTTCTCCTGATTTTCTTTGAGCTGTGGCAGTTGCTGTTTGCCTTGTTCATCAATCAAGGGAGTTCCCAGATGTGCTGGTTGTGCTTCAGTGCTTGTTTCTTCATTCAGTATCTCACTGTGATCCTTCCTTGGTTCCTTGTTCTCTTGATCCGTTTCTTGTGAGAGTTTGAAGACAGTGAAGGTGAGCTGTTCATCATGGATCCTCAAGATTAGCTCCCCTCGCTCTACATCTATGAGTGCTCTGGCTGTAGCTAGGAATGGTCTTCCCAATATGATTGGGTGAGCGTGACTCTCTTCCATGTCCAATACGACAAAGTCTGCTGGGAGGAAGTATTTCCCAACCTTTACCAACACATTTTCCACCACTCCTATTGCTTGTTTTTGAGTTTTGTCAGCCAGCCTGATGACTACATCTATGGCCATTATCTCATTGATCTGCAGCCTCTTCACAAGGGACAAGGGTATTAAGTTGATGCTTGCTCCCAAATCGCAGAGTGCTCTATCAAACATTGTTTCTCCTATGGCACAAGGTATGTGAAAACTCCCTGGGTCCTTTCTTTTTGTAGGCAACTCTAGTTGAATGAGGGCGCTGCACTCCTTGTTCATCACTATAGTTTGGCCTTCCTTGAGTGAGCTTTTACTGGGAAGCAGTTCCTTTATATACTTGATGTATACAGGCATTTGTTGGATGGTCTTGATGAATGGTATGTTTACATGCAGAGATGCAAACAAGTCAAGAAATCATGAGTATATTCTCTTCTCCACAGCACCATTGAGTAGTTGAGGAAAGGGTGCATAGAGTCTCAGCAGCTCCTGTTGTGAGATTTTTGGTTCTTGGTGATCTTTTTCCTTCTCCTCTGCTGAGGTATCTCCAGGTTGTTCTGACGGCTTGTTTGGCTTGTCCTCAGTCTCCTTATCACTTATAGTGACCATCTTGCAATCTTCCCATCTTACTTTCTTTGTTTCTCCTCTCAGATTTTTCTCTGTGTCACTTGGGAATCCATCTGTAGGTTTGGGAATCTTCTCAGAGAGATACCCTACTTGAGATTCCAACCTCTTGATGGTGTCTCCCTGGTTCTTAAAATTTGCTCGCACTTCCTCCTTGAATGCCTTGTTGTCTTGAATCTCTTTGCTTATGCCTTCAAGTAGATTCTCAATCCTTGAGAGTCTGTCATCAAATGATGGTGGATTGGGATTAGAGGTGGAGGGATGAGAAATGTTATTTTGGTTTTGATATGGATGTGGAGAGGTGTTGTTATGGTGGTGTGGATATGTTCTCTGTGTGAATTGTTGCTGAGCTGCATTGTTGTTGGGGTTGTGACGTCTCTGATCTTGGCCTTGATCTTGTTGATTCCCCCACCCACAGTTTGGGTGATTCCTCCAACCAGGGTTGTAGGTCTTGGAGTATGGATCATGGTTTTGCCTAGGTGAATTCCCAATATAGTTGGCTTGCTCCTGACTACCCTCTGCTTCTTCATTCACTCCTTCTTGGGTTGCTGATGAAGTGGTGATTGCTGCTACTTGGTTCCTCTCCATCTTCTTGGTGAGGTCAGCCAGCTGCTTAGTAATGAGCTTATTTTGGGCCAGCAGAGCATCCACATTGTTTAGCTCCATCACTCCTCTAGTGTTCCCTCTTTCAGAAGCATAGAAATAGTCATTTTCTGCTACAGTTTCAATGACATCTATGGCTTCCTCAATGGTCTTCTTCTTGTTCAGAGATCCCCCCGATGAGTGGGCTACTGCTTTCTTTGATTCATAAGAAAGGCCTTCATAGAAAATGTGTAGCTGCACCCATTCATTGAACATATCTGGTGGACACCTCCTTGTCAGGTCCTTAAACCCCTCCCATGCTTCATATAGAGTCTCACCATCTTGTTGCCTGAAAGTTTGGACCTCAGCTCCCAGCCTGTTGATTCTTTGGGGAGGATAGAATCTGGCTAAAAATTTGTTCACCACATCTTCCCAAGTTGTCAAACTCTCCTTCGGAAAAGACTCTAGCCACTTGGCTGCCTTATCCTTGAGTGAGAACGGAAATAAGAGCAGTCTATAGGCGTCAGGATGAACACCATTAGACTTCACCGTGTCACATATCCTCAGGAAGGTGGTTAGATGTTGATTGGGGTCTTCTTGGACTCCTCCTCTGAACGAACAGTTGTTCTGAACAAGGGTGATGAGCTGCGGTTTTAGTTCAAAATTATTGGCATGGATGGTCGGCTTTTGAATGCTAATTCCACAGTTTCCTGGGTTTGGATTGATGTAAGAGCCTAAAACTCTTCTCTCCTCCCCAGCATGATTTGCTCGACCTTCTCTGCCATGGTTGTGAGCCTCTTCTTCATGATGGTTTTCCATGTTTTCTTCCATGTTTGGTTCAAAGAATTCCTCCTCTTCCTCGGTACCCACTACTCGTTTTTCTCTTGCTTCCCTCCTTAATCTAAAGAAGGTCCTCTCAGGTTCTGAATCAAAGGAAGTTGAAGCCCCGCTTCTTCTCCCTGTCATACAACCAACAAAGCACAAGCAAGGAAAATAGATGCAAGAAGTATTTCTGTTAGAATTATTGTTAGTGTGAGTGATGCAATATATCAAACAGTTAGTGGGTCAGTGAACTGAATTGTAAATAACTAAAAAAAAAATGAAAAAGTAGGGGGAGGGGAAGAAATTAACTAAAACTGAAAGTAAATTACTCAAACAGAAAATTAAATCGAACAAACTAAAAATGCTCAATCTAGTTATCCTCCAATTTAATCATTGTTGATTCAAAATCAATCCCCGGCAACGGCGCCATAAACTTGATACGTGGAAAACTTGTCTCGCAACAAATTTCCTTCGGCAAGTGTACCGAATTCGTCGTCAAGTAAAAACTCACAATAGAGTGAGATCGAATCCCACAGGGATTGATTGATCAAGCAACTTTAATTAAAGGAATGTTCTAGTTGAGCGAACCAGAATTTGAGTTGGGAATTGCAGAAAATTAAATGGCGGGAAAGTAAATAGTGGAAACAGTAAATGCTGGAAATAAAGAGCTGAATGTAAATGACAGAAAGTAAATTGCAGAATCTTAAATGGGGATGGGTTAATTGCTCATAAAAGTAAATGGCAGAAATTAAAGAGAATGGGTAAGATCAGAAATGGGGAGTTCATTGGGCTCAGGAGATGTTGCATTATCCGGATCAAGTTTATTTTCATCTCTTCCTCAATCAATGCATTCATTGATCTCCTTGGCAATCTTAAGTGATCGAATTATAATTCCTTATAATTGAGTTTTAAGCAGTTATCTTCATCATTGGGCTTAGCTTTACTTGCAGAGGGAAAGTGTGAAGTAGGCAGGGACTTTTAGCTCAGGACGTTAGTGGTGTTAACGTTAAGTGAAAGTGTGGGTTCGAGAACGTTAGTGACAATCAGCTTTTTCACTAACGTTGCTCACCCAAGTATGAGCCACGTTATCCTCAACGTTAGTGGAACAAACGTTGCCACTAACGTTGCCTCTTGGTCCTTCGCACACGTTATTGGGACTTACCTTTTCCAATAACGTTGATAAGCCTCCCTCTTTCCTATGTTAGAGTCCACGTTAACTTAGTTAACGTGGCTCTTAACGTAAGCTTGCCAATCCTTCGAGAACGTTAGTGACACTTACCTTTGTCACTAACGTTCCAATGTGCCCCTCTTTCTCACATTAGAGTCCACGTTAACTAAGTTAACGTGGGAGTTAACGTGGCTTATGGATGCTTGGCCAACGTTAGTGACAAAGGTGAATGTCACTAACATTGGCTTCCCTTTTGCTTCTTAACGTTAGAAGCCACGTTAACTAAGTTAACGTGGCAACTAACGTGGCAACTAACGTGGCCAATTATGAGCTTGGTCCAACGTTAGTGACAAAGGGGAGTGTCACTAACGTTGGTCTTATTGTCTTCTTCTACTTTAGAGTTCACGTTAACTAAGTTAACGTGACTCTTAACATGGGCAATGATGGCTTCGAGGGCGTTATTGGCGATTACTTTTCTCATTAACTTTGCAAGTTAGCTCCCATTCCACGTTAGAGGTCACGTTAGTTAGATTAACGTGGCTGCTAACGTGGTTCTTCCTTGCTTCTTTTGTCCTGAAATCAAGCAATAAAGTGCATCAAAGTTCTAATCCAAGTCATGGGAAATGCAACATCCAATTTGTCATTAAATTTATGCAAAATCCTCATGAAATCATGTAAAGTGCACAATGTATGCTTGAATCAAGATGTAAGTGAATATCTACCCAAAAAGAGCTTATTTTCTAAGAAAATGCATGAAACTACCCTAAAAATAGAAAAGAAAAGGTCAGTAAAACTGGCCAAAATGCCCTGGCATCACAATCGTGAGCGATCAAGGCACCCATTTTTGTAACAGGAGACTAACAGGACTAATGAAGAAGCATGGGATAATTCATAAGGTTGCAACAGCATACCATCCTCAGACCAATGGGCAAGCCGATGTATCAAATAGAGAGATCAAGCGTATCTTGTAGAAGATAGTAAAGCCTCATAGAAGAGACTGGAGCCCCAGGCTACAAGATGCACTCGGGGCATACAGAACAGCATACAAAACACCCATTGGGAGGAGTCCTTTTTGCTTAGTTTATGGAAAAGCTTGTCATCTCCCGGTTGAAATAGAGCACAAAGCCTTTTGGGCAGTCAAGGAGTGCAACATTGGAATTGAGAAAGCCGGAGCTGAAAGGAAGTTGCAACTACAAGAACTGGAGAGCCTTAGCCTAGAAGCTTATGAGAACTCAAGACTACACAAGGAGAAGATGAAGGCTGTACATGACTAGAACATCAAGATAAAAGAGTTCCAACCTGGGGACTCGGTCTTCCTTTACAAATCTCAACTGAGGCTCATGCCAGGCAAGTTGAGATCAAGATGGGAAGGTCCATACAAAGTAGAGAAGGCCGAACCATACGGAGTTTATCACCGTAGCCATCCTTCAAGCTCGGAGCTTATCAAAGTTAATGGACAACGTTTACAGCTGTACCATGGCGAAAAGTGGAAGAAAGATAAGGAACTCGAGATCTTCGTCTTGGAAGATCCCCACATAGCCAAAGATTGAGCTAGTGGAGCGTCCAACTTACAGACGTTAAAGCAAAGTGCTAGGTGGGAGACAACCCACCATGGTATGATCGTTCTTTTCTCTATTTTTAGTTTTCTTATCCAATAACTCTTCCCTTTATTAGTATATTTCGTGCATCTGCATTTACATATTAAAAAAAAAATGCCACGCGACGCGACCGCATCAGCGACGCGTTGGCGTCGCAAGGAGAGGGGAGAAAAATAAAAACGAACAGAGAGTCACGCTGGAGCGTGGCTGGAGGAGTGCCAGTGCCACAAATCAGCCCACGTGACCGCGTCGCCGACGCATCCGCGTCGTATGGGCATAATGACCTCCCACGCGACCGCGTGCCCTGATTTTCGATGTAGAAAGGGTGCACAGCTGAAAGTTGTGCTAGAGTAGTGCTGGACTAGCGCTGGATGCACAATCCCCCTCACGCGACCGCGTGCCCCACGTGGCCACGTCGTACCCCATAAACTGCCCACTCACACGATCGCATGCCCCATGCGATCGCGTCACCTAAAATTTGGCATTTAATGATTTTGAACTGAGAGTTGTGCGAGTGCGAGGCAATCCTCGCGCCACTGGCACAAACTGGGTCACGCGACCGCGTGACTGATGCGACTGCGTCCCTCACCTTAAGCGCAAGTCGCGCGACCGCATGCCCCATGCGATCGCGTCGCTTGCGCCGCACAGCTCAACCTAATTTTGCCAATTATCATATCTTTTTCTTCTCCAAATCCTATTTTCTCTTTTCCCTCCTTATTTCTTCCTCCTCCCTTCTTCCTTCTATCTCACCTTTCACTCTCTCTCCCTCACCTCCATTAACAAGGTTTTATTTTCTTCTTCATCCTTTTCTTTTCTATCATTCTTCTTATTTTATATGTTATTTTCTTTTCTTTTCTTTTTCTTTTCTTTATTCATATTTTCTTTCTTCTTCTTTCCTTTTTACATGAAGTTAGAATTTTATTTGAGTCCTTATTCTTCATTATATGCTTGTGGATTGTTGTAAATTATTTGGCAATTATATATTATTTTCTTTAAAGGGTTTCTTGCATGTTCACTTTAACACTTTCTATACCTTATTTACCATGCATGCTATGTGTTTGTGAAAAAGCCCATATGGCATTATGCACTTCTCCATGTTATTCTACTATTCAATGCTTGCTTTTCATAAATTCCCTTTGTTATTATATTAATTGAATTTAATTTTCAATACAAACGTGATGGTTTGCTACAAAGTGATGCTTGATCTATGCTACTCATGCCCTTTGTCGGCATGCCATTAAACACCTTGCATTCACTTGTCATCATATGCACTAACTATTTTCCATTAATGATCTTTTACATGTACTCATGAGCGTGTGTTAACATCATTTACCTTTTAATGTACATTTATAACCATCCTTTTTCGTTCTCTTCATTGCTATTTATCTCTTTGAATTCAATTTACTCTCTCTTCCCTTTTCAGGATGGCCACCAAGAAAGGAAAAGAGAAAGCTACTCCCAAACCTCCAGCAAGAAGATGAACTAAAAGAGTACTAGTGGCAGAGCCTTCTTCAACTGCAGTCAAGCCCTCAACAAAAAGAGTTAAGAGGATCATCAAGGTTGATGAAAAAGAGAAAGCCTTTCCAGCAAAGGACACTGCGCGATTTCCCAATTGCTACTGTGAGCATATGTTCCCCATCCTGGCTGAAAGGAGTTACAACAACGAACACCTTCTTATCCTCCCGCCCAATATTGCTACTTTTGTTGAGCCGTAAATTGAACGAAGACAATGGGGTTTCCTACAGAGACAACAGAAGCAGGTCAATCTTTCCTGGGTAGTCGAGTTCTACTCTAACTTCTACCTGCCTACCCTGCTGTCTGACTTTGTTTGTCAGAAGCAAGTCCCCATTACAGAAGAGGCTATTCAACAAGCTTTGAGTCTCCCCTCTATTCCAGAAGGAATGGACGCCTTTCAAGAAGCCGCACTCAAGCGCCAGATGTACCATTTTGACTGGGAAGCTGTTCTCAGAGTTATCGCACTACCTGGCAGCCGTTGGATCTACGGATACCATCGTACCCGCCCTAAGGGTATATTGGCTTCAGCACTTACCTTGGAGGCTCGCATATGGGCACAGATCATGTCCCATTATGTCTTTCCGAGCACTCACGAGTCTTCCTTCACTGTGGACATGGCCGTTCTACTATGGTGCATCCTTACAGACCAGCCTCTGAATTTACCTAGACATATCCGGAATGCCATGTGACACGTACAAATTGCGGGCAACTTACCTTTTCCCGCCTTGGTCTCAGATCTTGTATCAACAGCCGGAGTCTTCTACAGAGCTGGAGACACCAAAGCCATGCTCCCACGGGATGATCAGTATGTCCCTAATGGGAAATACCTCAGACTTTCAGCAGCCACTACAAGCCTGCCTACTGCTCCAGTTGAAGATATTCCTTCTTCAACACCACAAGCACCTACAACTGATGAACTGCTCCAGCAGATAATCAAAAGGTTGGATCAGCAAGAACAGAAAGCGAAGTTAAGAGAGCGCCGTAACGAGCGCCGATTCAAACACCTCATGGAGCTACTCAAGGGACACTTCAGGGACTCAGGCACCCCAGACTCCACTTTCTTTACCAGCACAGGGAGCCATGATGGTCCCGACTGTGGAGATATTGCTACCAGCCCACCCCTGTTCCTGACAGATGGCACCGAGGACGGTGCAAAGCCTTAAGTGTGGGGAGGTCGGTCAGTACCTGACTTCTGGAGGTAATTTCTCTTCCCTAGGACCAATAAATTAGGATATTTTAGTTAGTTTTTTCTTTCTTTTATAGAATAGGATAAATTGCAGAGTAATAGGTTAGTTGCATGCATGCTCTACTTGATTGAAAAGACAATAAGTTTCTTCTAAGACTCTATCTTTGGAACAAAATTTCACTAATTTTTAAAAATTTTTATGATAAATCTGCTTGAAGTTGTATTTGAAACATGATTATTTTTGAGCTAAAGAACACACAACCTGTGAAGATTTGAGCCTTTATGCATGGTTACATTATTTAACCATAATTATTTTATTCTTGTGTGTTTACTTCTCTATGATTGTAATCTATATTTTGTTTTATCTTATATGTCCAATATTTATTATATTTATATGCTTGCACATGATTGAGGCCATTATTTGTTTAAACTCACTCATCCAAATTAAGCCTACCCTTTTCAATTACCTTTGTTAACCACTTTGAGCCTTTAAATCCCATTTGTTCTATATTTCACTACATTACTAGCCTTAAGCGTAAAAATAATTGTATATCTCAAATTGAATCTTTGGTTAGCTTAAGATAGAATTGTGTGTGCTAGTTAAGTATGGGAAATTGTGGGAACAAAAGTTATTAAGGGAATGTGTCATGATAATTTAATGGGAATTTGGATACCTACTCATGTGAAACTATAAGAATTAAAAATCTATGTGCATTGATAAGCTATGTTTATTTTTGTTTCTATTTAAAAAAAAATAAAATTTTAATAAATAAATGAATAAGGGGACAAAATTACCCGAATGCTGAATTGAGAATTCAAAGATCAATGCACATATGATAAAAAAATTAAAATAAAAAGTTGATACATGAGTATGGAATGTAAAAGGGAAATTCTGGGTAGCTAGGTATGAATTCTAAGGTTATGCAAGTTATATAGGTTGGGTTGAAGCTTGGGTTAATTAAAGATTCAATTTATAAGCTCACTTGACCATACATGTATCCCTACCTACCTTGGCCCCATTACAACCTTGAAAATACCTCATGATGTTTGCATTGGTATATTAACTGTTGTTGATTGGTTAGGAGAAGAACAAAAGTTAGAAAGCATGATTAGAGAAGGATAGAGTGATTACCCTATACACTAGAGAGATTAGAGCGTACGTACATCATCAATGAGGGTTCAATGCTTGAATTTCCATGTTCCCTGCTTTCATGAGCTATCTTCCTGCACTTTTATCTGTCTTACTGTATAATGATAGAATTAGTGGAATTTGATTTGTAATTGTTTTGAAGAGCTTATATACTTTTGATCAAGTGGACAGGAATCATATAGTTGCATTCATATATATAGGATTGAATTGCATTGCATGAGTTTCTGCATGTTCATACTTATTTACTTTATCTCCTTCAATTAAGCATGAGGACATGCTAATGTTTAAGTGTGGGGAGGTTGATAAACCACTATTTTATGGTTTATATTGTGTTCAATTGTGTGGTTTTATCATGATCCTTACCCACTTATTCATTAATTTAGCATGCATTTATATTTTCTTCCGGAAATTATTACATGATTGAAAACTGCTTCCTAGAGACTTTTAATTATGCATTTTAATTCTCCTTTATTCCATTCGATGCCGTGATCTGTGTGTTAAGCGTTTCAGGCTTTATAGGGCATGAATGAGTTGGAGATTGGAAAGGAAGCTAGCAAAAATGGAAGGAACATAAGAAATTGAGGAGATAACCAGCGAGAAGTGACGCGGCCGCATGGCTCATGCGACCGCGCGAAAGAGGAGAAATCGCAGTGACGCGGCAGCGTGGCTCACGCGATCGCGCAGACTGGAAAAGCACGAGCGACGCGGAGGCGTGGACGACGCGAACGCGTGGCGAGGAAAAGCGCGAATGACGCGTCCGCATGGATGACGCGATCGCGTGACATGCGCGATCTGCATAATCTGCAGGATTCGCTGGGGGCGATGTTGGACCCTATTTTGACCCAATTTTCAGCCCAGAACAGCAGACTAGAGCCAGAGAACATGCAGAAACCAGGGATAACAATTCATTTTACACAGTTTTAGTTTTCAGATCTAGTTTTACTCCTCCCCTAGGTTTTTCTCTAGAGACATTGATAGTTCTTAGGATTTTAGTTTCTCTAGCTTTTTGCATTAGGATATTGAGAAGAGTTATTACCTCATCAAGACTTCGTCATTCTAGTTCGTTTTCTTTACTTGGCTTACTCTTCCATGTTCTTTGCTTTGTTTAATTTTACCATTGGAATATTTTTAGGATTATTTAATACAAGGATCACTTTTATTTTTAATTGACTATTTTTAATTTTTATTTACAATGTCTTTCTTTAACTCCTTTTCATATGCTATGAATTTTACCTTTACAATGAGTGAGTAGTTCCCTAACTTGATGGGGAGTTGATTGAAAGGAACCCTTGAGTTGGAAGATTCAAGAGAAAGATTGTAATTGGGTTATTGTTGGTTTGCTTTCTAATTCCTGATACCAATCCTCCCAAGAGTGGATTGGGACTTGTGGATAGAATAGTATTCCAACTTGTTTTACCTTCCCTTACTTAGTAAAGGATAACTAAACGAAATAACTCTCAATTGTCAATTAATCTTAAGAGTGTTCCATCAAGAATAGGGCTTCCATGTAATCAACTCCCAGTCAAGGCTTTTATTTACATTATTCAATTTCATCAATTTAATTCCCTGTTTACTCAACTCAAACCTTTTCGAAAACATCTGATTAATAAGATAGCACCCTTTCCTGCAACTGGTTGGGAGACGACCTGGGATTCATACCCCAAGTATTTTAAATTTCAATTTTCTGTGACACCTTTCTAAATTGAGCGGTGGATTTCTGGCGAGTTAAGAACTATACTTGCAACGTATATATTCTAATAATTTTTAATTCACCAATTTCTGCCCGCATTACACCACCATACGCCTATGAACTCCCTCCTCAACATAACTTTGGACCACCAAACTCACAAGCCCCTTTCCGCCATTCACCTCCATATGACCCTAACCCTCAACCACCATACCAACCACCTTATGAGCCATATGAACTATATATAGAACCACCCCAATTCTAACCCAATTACTCACAAGAACCACCACTTCAATATTCACCATCTCCATATCCATCAATCCAAGAGCACTATGATCCTATTTATGAAAGCCGAGCACTTCAAGAGTCAAAGGATCGTTTCAAGGAAACAGTGCATCGATTTCAGGCAACCATTCGTCAATTGGAGCAAGCGATAAATCAATTAGCTTCCCGATGTTCGGACACTCAAGGAACCCCCATGACTTCATGTGGACAATCTAATGAAGAACGTAGCTTGAAATTGATGCTGAGGAGGGGGTACAACCTCCAAGGCATATCACAGTTGAAGACTTGGAAGAGGTTGATCAAGAGGTTGAAATTGAAGAAGCTTGCAAAGAGGTGGTAATTATCAGAGAAGAGCACAAGGGAGTGGAGCTTGCAATTTCATTAAAAATACCTCCCCCTAAGTTGCCATCATCCTTCACAACATTCAAGTGGGTAAAATTCATATCCCTTAGCTTTCTAATTCCACTTGAATATGGGCTACTGGAGAGGGATGGTCAACTTAGAGCTCTTTGTAACATTAAGAGTAAGAGGAAGATGGCCAGTGGTAAGAATTATCCTGCAAGGTTCATTATGGTTGGAAGCTTTAAGTTTAAACGCAATGGTTGGTGTAGAGCTCAATTGAATGGGTCTAGGAAGCTGTTTGGTAGCTGCAGTGAGAATTCAAATTACTTATCACCCAGCTGGAAAAATACAGATCCCGACAAAAATGGGTGTAAAAGCAAAGTTTGGGATCCTGGAATCTGCTCTGACATCTGTCACCCTGGGAGCTTAAGAATCTGTTTGAAGCTTCTTAAGGGCTTTACATGCCTAGTTTGGGACCCTGGAGGTTACTGGAGATACAAACATTGGTAGAGATTCCTGGATGAGTTCAAACACAAGCCACCATAACAGGGAGCTCACTAAATGTCCAACTTAAGGACTTTAACTAAAAGTGCTAGGTGGGAGACAACCCACCATGGTATGATCGTTACTTTCTCATTTTTATTTAGTTTTATTTGTTTTCAGGTTTTATTTTATTTTATTATATTGAACCTGGAGTTTTGCATCACATTCATATTAACACTGCATTCTGCATTTTTTTCAGATTAAAAAAAAAAGGCACGCACGCGACGCGGCAGCGTCGCTGACGCGTCCGCGTCACTAGTGCAATGGGAAGAAAAGAAAATGAATAGAAAGTCACGCGAGAGCGTGGCTGGAGGTGTGCCAATGGCACAAATCGTCCCACCGATCGCGTCATATGAGAATAATGGCCTCCCACGCGACCGCGTGCCCTACGCGGCCGCGTGACCAAGATTTCGACGTCAAAGTGGTGCACACCCGAAAGTTGTGCGAGAGTGGTGCTGGATTGGTGCTGAACGCATAATCCTTCCCATGCGGCCGCGTGACCCACGCGACCGCGTCATATTCCTTTAAAGCCCACTCACGTAATCGCATGCTCCATGCGATCATGTCACCCAAAATTTGGCACTAATGTGATTTTGAACAGAGTTGTACGAGTGCGAGGCTAACCTCGCGCCATTAGCCTAAAATGGGTCACGCGACTGCGTGACCGACGCGACCACGTCAATCAGTTTAAGCGCAAGCCGCGCGACCGCGTGCCCCACACGACCGCGTCGCTTGCGCCGCACAGCTTATCCTAAATTTCCAAATATCTTATCTTTTCTCCCCCAATCCTAATTTTTCCTCCCTCCTTTCTTACTTACTTCTTCTTCCCTTGTTTCCCTTCTTATTCTTCTTATCTTTTATTTTATTTTACTTAATTTATTTTCATATTTCATTCATTGCATCTCAATTTTGTGCATATTTTTGTTTTCTTTTCTAAATTCATTATTTTTTCCTTTGGTGTTAAAATTTTTCTTATTCAACTGTTGCATCTTTTCTTGAATTTATTTTTGTTGCTCAGTGACTTGTTTTACACTGTTGGGTAATATTATTTGATTCAATGCTAATCTTTTATGATATTTATATTAATTTTGCATTGACATTAATTTATATTGTCTTGCACTCTCTTCCCCATTGTTACAAATTTTGTACCACTGGTATGCCATGGCTTCTATTGTTTTCTCACGTACATGTTGAAGCTTCCATGTAAATGAGACCCTTATCATTTGGCATTAACCCACCCATACTTCATTTATTTTCTTATCTTTATTTCTGGGTTACTTTTCTTCCCTTTTTATTTCAGGATGGCAAGCCGGAAGAGAACCGAAAGACGTTTACATGGGGAAACAAGACAAGTCCATCTGTACAATCTTTGAAGAAAAGCATCAGTTGGAACAACCCGTGCACATCTCAGCATGCACCGAGGACGGTGTAATCTTTAAGTGTGGGGAGGTCGATATCGATCTCCATGGGTTAGTCACTCTTCTATCTCAACACCAATGGTTTATTTTCCTTGTTAGTTGTTTCATTTGCATGTTTGATTGCATGATTATTTGATTTTGTGCATATTTTACCACTTGGTTGAAGTAATATTTTCTTTTTCAAGAAACCTTTTAAGAGCATTTCACTAATTTGAATAAAATTTAATGTTACACTTGTTTGAAGAAATATTATATTGGAAAACACACAAAACCTGTGAGATTTTGAGCCTATTTGATTGGTTGCATTTTACCAACCAATATTTTATTTTTGGTGTGTATTTTTCTCTCTAAAATTGTGATCTTTGTCTTGTTTAATTCTATATTTCCATAGTTTGATGTATGCATACACTTACATGATTGAGGCCTTTGTTTCACTGAGCTTACATACCCATATGGCCTTACCTTTCATTATCCTTTGCAAACCAATTTGAGCCTATTTTACCCCTTTTATTCTTTATTTTAGCACATCAACTCTAAGTGAAAAACAATAATGTCCTTAATTTGAATCCTTGGTTAGCTTAGACCAGTGAGAATGCTCATGAATTAAGTGTGGGGAAAAGTGGGTTTGAAAATGTTTGGTTTAAGAATTGGGTGTTATATATCTTTATGAAAATGTGAAAGAAATATTTAGGACATGTTCATGCATTCAATAAATTAATCATATGCATTGAGAAAAACAAAAAAAATAAATAAATAAAAAGAAAAAAAGAGAAAAAGAAGAGAAAAAGAGCAATTAAGTAAAAGGGGACAAAATGCCCAAAGTAAGCAGTGAAAGCAATGCATATGTACTGTACTCAAAATCAGATGCATGAATATGTGGAAAACATAGTTAATGGGTAGTTAGATTTTGCATTGTAAGTACATGGATTGTCTTAAGTTAGGTGGAAAAAGTTTAAGTTAATTAAGGATTCAGATTTTAGTCCACTTGGCCAAATACAATCCTACTTTGACCCTAACCCCATTACAACCCTTAAAAGACCTCTTGATATATGTATATGTGCATTAAATTTATGTTGATTGTCAGATGAAGAGCAAGCCTTAAAAAGCAAGGTTAGTAGAGAATTGAGAGAATCGAACCTTAAACACTTGAGTGATTAGAGTGTATACACTACCAGTGAGGGTTCGATGCTCAATCCCTTGTCCCCTGCTTTCATGAGCTATTTTCTTCTTGCAAGTCTATTTGTACTTCATTTTCATGATTTGAATTAGTGAAATCCAATTCATATTTCTTCTTGAAAGATTTGTTTACTTTTAACTAAGTAGGTAGAAACATTTTGCATGTAGTTGCATTCATATAGATAGGTTGCATTTCATACATTCTTACTTTCCTCTTCATTCCTTTATAGCTTCTCTTGAGCTTAGCATGAGGACATGCTAATGTTTAAGTGTGGGGAGGTTGATAAACCACTATTTTATGATTTATCTTGTGTTAAATACTCGGTTATCAATTTTAAAAGGGGTTTGTTACTTGTGACAACCAAAACTTTTGTAAGAAAGGTTGATTGCTTGGTTTAGTAACTATACTTGCAACGAGAGTTTACTATAACTCCTAAACCATCAATCTTCAGTTCTTCAGCTCCCACAGAAAGCCTGATGCTCTCTGGGAAGGAGACCCTGAAAGAAGGTAAGACAATAGTCTTCACCAAAGAGGCCGAACCTCAGGAGTCTACTACTGAGGGACTTAAGGCAATCACGGACCAGAAGGATCCTGAGACTGCCATTGAGCACGCCCCTGCAGAAGAGAAGGAACCTCAAGTTGATTCTTCTCTGGGCATGCAAGAGAAGCCCGTGATTACCACAAAGCACACCCTTACAGAGGTGAAAGAGCCTCAAGAGCTGTCTTTCCTAGGCATGCAGAAAGAACTGGCAAATAAGCAGTTGGCTCATTTCCCGGCAGCCCTTAAGGAGCTGCAAGTGAATATCTATGTTGCAAAGGTATTGGGAATAAGGACCCCCTATACGGCCTGTCAAAAAGACATCCCTTTTGAAAGGAAGGACCTAAGGGGAGATGAAATAGAGGTACTTCGTAAGAAGTACAGTATCTTAATTCAGAATGAACTGCCAAGGAAGATGGCAGATCCAGGGAGCTTTCAGATCCTATGGACTACTAGAAAGCTCACTTTTGACGAAGCCCAGTATGACCTTGGCTTAAGTTTAAATCTGATATCTTCATCTGGGATGAAGAAGCTGGTAATCCAAGAGGCATAAGAAACAAGGATTACCTTGCATAAGGATTGGATGGTGTTCAAGGTTCTTGACCCTCCATTACCCCCTGACAAGGGAGGCATTTGCATAAAGGATTTAGCATTCAAGCCTCCTCTCTTAGATGGAACTAATTCAATCCCTCCTAAGACCAAACGTAAGTTTGGTGTAGGATGTACATTATCCACCAAGGAGGAAGGCCGCAAAAGGAAGATACCTAGGGGCTGGAAAAACAAAAATATCCCTACTGAAGGCTTTTCACCATGGAAGATGGTGGTATTCACTTATCTTATCATGGTATTCACCATGAAAGAGGGAAGTGGCAAAAAGGGACACCAACATATTGCTCTAAGCCTAACCCTGCCTGCCTCATACAGTGAACAAGATCCAGTCTCTTGAGCGTCTTACGTAAAGACTCTCCCAGTAAGGAGTAAGGATTTATTCCTCTATGACTATCTTTCTCCTTGAAAGGAGCTGTCCGTCAAGCTAATGATATTAAAGAAGTGCTTGTTGGGAGGCAACACAACCATGAGTAGAGTATTTATGTTCTTATTTCTTTCATTTATTTTTATTTGAGTTTATTTGTGTTTATTTTTAGAGTTTTTACTTGCTTTTTAATGTTTGTGATCATGTGTAGCAGTCAGAACAGAGATAGAAAGGTTAAGCAGTGAAAACAGAACACTCTGAATGGAGTGTTGCTAGCGTTGAATGATTATTCTGCTGCATGATTTGTTGTGGTTGGTTCCTTCTCTACTGCAGCAAGTGTGCGGGGCCTATATCCCTGGCGTAGTAGACTCCCTAATGCATGAGTGTGCAGGGTACTATATCTCTGACGTAGCAGATTTGCTGCTGCATGAGTGTGCAGGGCACTATATCTCTGGCGTGGCAAAAAAGGCTACATCCGGGAGGATGTGTCGGGTTGGCATTTACGGACCGATAAGTGATATCACGAGCCAATAGGATAGACATTCATCATATGCATCTCTTATATGCTTGTTTGCTTTGATTACTTGAGTTTGCCTAAATGTATAACATGTCTACTTGCTTCTTGAATTACTTGCTGTAAATGAATACTATCTGTGTTTTACTTGCTTGCATTATCTTGTGCTTGTCTGGTGCTGAGGAGGTTAGGTAGGTGGTGGCGATCGGACTGCACGGAGGTTAGGTTGGCGAAGGCTGTGGGATACAGTGGTGTGATTAGTATCAGTTAGAATCCCCCTAAGTTTAGATAACCCAGTTTATGGTTTAAGTTCTTTATTTATTTATTTATTTATTTCGTTTAAGCTTGAATATTTCATATGTGATATGAAGTTCTAGGATTGCCTTCGGTGTCCCAGAGCCTTACATATTACGTTATTGGGCACTGTTACCATACTGAGAACCTCCGGTTCTCATTCCATACTTTGTTGACATTTTTCAGATGAAGGACTGATGAGAGAACTTCTGCGTGGTCTAGAAATTTGCGGACAAATCCTCGTTGCAAGTATAGTTTCTAAACCTTCAAAAGTCCTTTCATACAAACGTTTTGGGTGTCACAAGTAACAAACCCTTTAAAAATTGTTAACCGAGTATTCAAACCTCGGGTCGTCTTCTCAAGGAACTGCGAGGAAGTATGTTCTTATTATTGGTTATAAAGGTTGTAATCGGGGTTTAGAAGGTGAGAAGCAAGTAATTTAAATGACGAGTGAATTAAATGGTAATTAAAAATAAATAATAACTGTAAAACAACTTTTAGCAAGATAAGGGAAATTAGAGGTCCAACTTAGTTATCTCTCTCAACTATAATGAAAGTTGAATCTAAACTCCACTTGGTCAACCTTTACCAGGACAAAGGAAAGTCAAGGGACTAATTAAATTGGCCTTTGAATCCTATTTATTTCCTAAGAAAAGGTTGGGATTACTTAAGTTCAGCTCAATTAGCAAGATAACGATTATCAATTATGTTGAGTTTAATAACTGTTGAGTTACTAAATTCTTAACCAGAACCAAAAGGGGAAAAAGTAAAATTGCTGGAATAATAAAAATATCCTTAGATGGGAAGCAATGGTAACTTAAATCAAAGAGAACAATCATGAACTGAAAATACCTCAATTATCATTAATTCAAATAGCAATCTGTAACATGGAAGAATTCATAAATCAAATTATAATAATCAATTCAAATGTTGGAATAAATAAAACTAAAATAAAAGAACATTAAACCTGGGATCCAGAGTTATTCTTAAAACAAGAAGAAATCCTAAATCCTAAAAGAGAGAGAGAATATCTCCCTCTCAACTAAATCTAAATCATTGAAAAGTAAAATATGCGAGCTCTCTTTGAATGGGTGCATTCCCACACTTTATAACCTCTGGTCTATGCTGTCTGTACTTGGATCTGGGCCAAAAAGGGCTTCAGAATTCGCTGGGGGCGTATTCTGTAAATTCTGGTGCGTGGCCTTTGTCACGCGTCCGCGTGGGTCACGCGGTCGCGTCATTTGGAGCTTTCCTTGTCACGCGGTCGCGTCAGTCATGCGGCCGTGTCGCTGCTGATTCGTGCCTGGCACGCGATCGCGTCATCCATGCGATCGCGTGGATAGCAGTTTCCTTAAAGCTCTGTTTTGCTTCTTCCTTCCATTTTAGTATGTTTCCTTTTTCATCCTTTAAGTCATTCTGCCTTAGAAAATCTGAAACTACTCAACACACTAATCACGGCATCGAATGGAAATAAAGGTAATTAAATTAATTAATTTTAAAGCTTAGGAAACATGTTTTTCACAATATGACATAATAAGGAAGGGAAAGTAAAACCATGCAATTAATGTGAATAAGTAGGTGAAGAGTTGAATAAATCACTCTAATTAAGCACAAAAGAACTCATGAAATATGGGTTTATCAACCTCCCCACACTTAAACACTAGCATGTCCTCATGCTAAATCCATGGTAAATAACTAAGGTTAAAGTGATGGAATGTCATGCAATGCAACCTAATTTAAATGCAACTACCTAAATGAATGATGCATCATGCAACTCTAATTTATTCACTCATATATAAAGCTTACATGTAGTCAAGTTAATCCACATTCTCAAGGAGTCATGTATATATATATAGCCAACCCTTAAATAATAAAGCATTTTAGCAAATGAGATGGGAAAGAAAACATTGTACAAACTTGCAAAACAATTAGTAAATTAAGTACAGATATATGTTGATGAGTTATTGAACCCTCACTGGATTTTGTGTTTACTCTCTAGTCACTCAGTGTTTATTGGGTTTATTCACTCCATCTTTTTTTTTATTCTTAATTTCTATAGCTTTGTTCTTCATCTAACTAATCAACAATTATAGAATATAGTCATACCAAAAAGTCATGAGGTCTTTAATTAAGGTTGTAATGGGGCCAAGGTAAAGGTAAGGATTTATGTATAGGGTTAAGTGAGCTAATAAGCGAATCCTCAATTAGACTGAGATCTCACCTAACATACATTTCTAGCAAGATAAAACTTCTTTACCTATTCTCCCATATTATCCCACTTATTGTTACATGCTCATGTTTCACTCTTTTATTTTTATCCCATGTGCATTGTTTTTATTTTGCATTGGAGAATTTCTTTTGTATCCCCTTTTATTCAAATGCTGAAAAAAAATAACTTTCTCTCTCTCTCTCTTTTTTTTTTTTGCACATGGTAATTGAATCACTTAGATTTTCTCATGAGCATGCTTCCCAAATTTTATTTTATTCCTTTTAACTTTTCTACCTTTTGTTTCTATCATCCATGTTCCCAAAAGGTTTTCCACATTCTACTCTATTTATAATTTTCTATCTTAAGCTAACCAAGGATTCACTTGGGATTTTCTTTTGTTTTTCTGTTTAAGGCTAGTAATTTGGCTAAATAGAATAAAGGGGTTTTAAAAGGCTCAAGGGGGCTAACAAGGGTGATGTAAAAGGTAGGCTAATTTGGGGTGAGTGAGCTAAAATCAAATGATGGCCTCAATCATTCTCTTGGTATGTATCTATTCTATATTCTATAATTGGACATATAGATTAAAGTAAAGGAAAGAATATCAGAATAAAAAGAAATGTAACACGCAGAAATGAAATTATGGTTTGAATGCAACCATACAGTTTAAGCTCAAGACTTACAGGCTGTGTGTTTTCTAACTCAAGCATCATATATCATTTATATATTGTATGCAGGTTTAGTTAAAATTTCCATTATTCTCATAAAAAATTATTTAGGGTGGCTTTTAAAGTTTTAATGTTCCTCCTTGATGAAATGTTGTCAGCTTAACTACATCATGTAATGCTATATACAAGTTTTATGGATTTAAATCTGATATGTTCAAGTTCCTAGCTTACTCTTTTTTATATTTGTCAATTTAAACTAAGCTATAACTAAGCTATCTTATGTAAAAAGGGTAAACTATACTAATTGATCCACTAATAAGTTAGAATTGCAAACTAAACTAAATAACTAAAATGAACTAAATAACTAAAATATGAACAAAAAAATGCAAAATGCAGAAAATAGAGTAAAATACACAAGTAGCAATGTATAAGTACTCAGAAAATAACAATAAAAGAAAAAGAGAAAAATACAGAAAAATATCCAAAATAAAAGAAAAAGTATGTAGTAGTTCACCAAAATAAACGCCAGAGATGGCGACCTCCCCACACTTAAAATGAAGCATCGTCCTCGATGCTCAATCAAGCCGGGTGTAAAGGAGTGTCATCACTGGGAGGGATGGTAGCTGGGGTCTCTGTGGCGGTGGTGGGCTGAGAGTCTGGCTGCTGTAGAGGAGGGACTGACTGGAGCGAGATCTCCGGATCTGCAGCCTCAAGCTGATGTGGGGCCTCCTGATGTGGTGTGGCGTGCTCTGTGCCTGCCTGTTGATGAGTCTCTGCCTGGGAATGAGGCTCCTCCTCGTGCTCATCCTCCTCCTCCTCTGATGGCTCTGATGGTGTGTCGGGCTTGGAGGGGATGTCGGCGCCCTGTCTGATCATCAGCTTCAGATGGGAATAGCGTCGCCTGCTGCGGCGCTCCAATCTCTCAGACAGGCGCCTGTTACGGCGCTCCATCTGATCAAGCTGGCGGAATAGACGGTGCACGAGGCGATAAACCGGCTGAGAGGCGGGTGGAGGTGCAGTGGTGGCAGCAGGGGCAGCTGTGGCAGCTGTGGATGAAGAGGGTCCAGCAGACGGAGGGGCTGTCTCATCAGTAGCAGTGACAGGTGGTGGTCTGTAGCCCAAAGCAAGGAAGTTCCTGCTGTGAGGAATGATCTTCTTGCAATCCGCCGCTGGTGGTCTCTCATCGGCATCCTCCCATGGCACGTCAGCTCGACGGCCTAGCTGTGTAATCAGATACGGAAAAGGGAGGGTGCCGCAGACGTGGACCCTGGCCATATAGTGCCGAATGAAACATGGCAGATAAAGGTCCTTACCCTCCAGCACACACCAAAGGAGGGTGATCATGGTAGCCGGGATTTCCGTCTCGTGAGTACTTGGCATCACAAAATTACTCAAGATCTGATGCCATAGCCGAGCCTCATCATTCAAGTACACTCTCTTGATCCCTCTAGGCATAGTGGTGTTCTGACCCATCTCCCAAGGAACAGCAGGGTCGAGATCTATCCGTGCCTTCACGGCGTCCCAGTCAAACTGCATCTGGCCCATGTCCTCCTCAGCCTGTGCAAAACCATCTGGCTGATCAGACTTGGCTGGGAGCTGGAGAATGGTCTCTATAGCCTCCTCAGTGACCAGAATTTTCTTTCCCCTCAGGTTCACTGCATCTAGGGTAGTAAGGTAGTAGTTGTAATAGAATTCCCGGACCCAAGATGCATTGACCTCTGCCAGTGGTCTCTCCAGACAGAACCAGCCCCGTTGCTTGATTTGCTCAGTAGTGTATTGCTAGAGGGCTTCTGGAATCTTCAAGGTACGTTCCAGGTATAGATTTCTGGAGTTTGCAAAAGTCGGGTACTTCAGCTCATAGTTCCGGTTTGCAAATTTTATAGGATCAGTCGAAGGGAGCAGCTGGTCAGCTTTTTCCTGCTGTGTAAAGTTCTTCTCCCGCCATGAGGAATCGTGCATTAGAGCAATGATGGACTGGGAGGAATCTCCTCTCTTGCGCTTGCCAGTAGCCTTGCCTTTGCCTTTCCTCTGTGAGGCAGACATCCTGAAAAATAGAAAACCAGGAATGGATAAAAAAATAGGAAAGCAAATAGGCAATTAAACAAAGGAAACTCAAAGCGGTAAGGGAGAAATAGAATAAGGAAAATGAGCAATTGAAATGTGATTGAATTAATGTTAAATGGAAAGAAAAAAATCAATATGCCATAGTGAGAAAGTTAGAGGAAGTAAAAGTAATCAGAAAAGAGATCAAGATAGTTAGTATGGTAAAAAGAAATTAGTAAATTAAAATTACTGAGTTATGAAAGTAAGTGGCATAGAAAAAATTCCATATAACAAGGATTCACAGGTAAGAATAGAAGTACTCATAATCGAATAAAGAAAACAGGGTGATGCTGATTCGAATAGAAATAAAGAAATCAGAAATTGGAATCAGTGAATCACAAATGCAGGTTATGAACCAGAAAATCAAAGAGGATAAGAAAGTCTGCCATAGCATTCATGTAATGGTTTGGGTAAAGCAGAGTAAAACAGATTTCAGAAATGCCAAACCAAAACATGAATGAAAACAATTTTAAAAAAAAAATTTGGGCAGCATTCCGGCTAAAATTGGATTGTCCCGGAAAATAAACAGCAATCATATCAGTTCATATGAATTAAAAAAAATCAAGCTGCATGTACATAGATATAAAATAAACATAAAAACTCAATGTAAACAGCAGCAACATACAAGAAAGCAGCATATGAAACATGATTATAGCAGCAACATATTTGCACATAGGATAAAACAGAAGTAAGAACAGTGCAAGTAAACAAACCTAGATCCAGTAACCACAGCCTAAGCTACCTAACATCCTAAAAATCCACTACAACATGCAAGTCTAGCTATCCTAATCATGAACATAAACGGAATAAAAAAATACAGAAAAGTGACGAACGGATAGAAAGGGTTGCGTGTTGCGGAACCTGGTAAGCGGAAGGGGTGGAACAGGGAAGAAGGTGGTTGCGGTGGCGTCCGGCGCGGTGGTGGTGCACGGCGTCGCGGTGGCGGATGAGGGGGCAGTGGCGGAGGGAGTTATTAGGGTTAGTGAGAGAGGAAGAGGATAGGGGAAGGGAGGGCGGTGGTTGTTGCTGGCTGAAGGGGGTGGGTGGCGGAGAGGGGGGCGCGGCTGGATGGCCGGGGAGGAAGAACTGAGAGAGAGAAGAGGGTTGGGGTGAAGAAGGGGCTGCGCGATTGATAGGGTTCGCGGGCTGGGGGGTTATATTTTCGAATCCACGCGGCCGCGTGGGGCACGCGGGCGCGTGGTTGGGGTAAAAATGGGGGAACGCGATCGCGTGTGTTGCGTGATCACGTCGCTGGAATTTGTGCTAAACGTAAGACTCCAATGCCATTTCAGCGCAACTCTCTGTCTTCTTTTGGGGTGATATGCAATCCATGCGACGCGATCACGTCGCTCACGCGGTCGCGTGGAATTTGTATTGGGTAAATGACGCAATCGCATGGGGCATGCGATCGCATGGGCTAATTTGTGCGAAACGCACAAGAGCCGCCCGATTCCAACCTAACTTTCTGTTTGTTGGATCTTTACGCCGATATATATGTCACGCGTCCGCGTGGGTCACGCGGTCGCATGGGTGGTGTTATTCGCGATATGACGCGATCGCATGAGGTATGCGGTCGCGTCGTGCAACCCCTTTTTTTTTTTAAACTGAAAAATGCAGGATGCAGTGATTAACATGAATGCTATGCATGATTCCAGGTTAATGTTAAAATAAAATAAAAAAAAGGTAAATTGAAAACAATAAACAAGAAATAGATTGAGAAAGAAGCGACCATACCATGGTGGGTTGTCTCCCACCTAGCACTTTTAGTTAAAGTCCTTAAGTTGGACATTGGAAGAGTATCCTGTTATGGTGGCTTATGTTTAAATTCATCCAAAAATTTCCACCAGTGCTTGAAATGCGAATAGCCTATGGGGTCCCAAACTAGGCATGTAAAGCTTCTGAGCAGCTTCAAACAGATATTCAGCCTCCCGGGATGACGAATGTCAGAATATAATCCATGATCCCAAGCTGTGTTTTTAGATCCGCCTCCGTTTTGATTTGTAAGTTTCCATTCGGGCGGGTTAAAAAGTAGAATCTCACCGTGGTGACCAAACGTTCTCCATGATCCATGTAATTGAGCATGATACAAATTCGTGTACTTTGAGGTGAAGTGTGGAACCTTATTAAACCTGGTGTACCAGCTCTGAGTACGAGCCAATTCCATCTTACTCTTAAAGCCGTAGAGAGCTCTAAGTTGGCCATCTGTTTCAGGTAAACCATATTCAAGTGAATAAGTAAAGTTATAAGTTAAGGATTGTACCCACTTGAAGCTTGTATTAGGTGGTAATGGCCTTGGGACAGGTGTTTTTGGTGGTTCTACAAGTTCCGTTTCCTTGTGCTCTTCTGTGAATTCTTCTACTTCCTTGCAAAGGTGTTCAATTGTATCTGTATCCTGGTCAAAGTCTTCGATGTCTTCCTCATCACTTGAGTCGTAGATTGGAGGTTGAGAGAAATCTACCTCTGCATCATCCTCATATTCACTTGGGGAAGATTCTTCGATTTCAGAGAATTCACTTGCGGACACAAGTTTATTACTAGGAGAACTAGACTTGTGACTATTATCATCAAGGAAAATTGCTTCTTGGATTATTCCGTCTAATTCTTCGTAAACGATTTGCCTTGGAGATTGTACGGTATCCTCCTTAGCATTAACTGTAGCATCTTGGACGGAGTTTTCCTCAATTCTGGATTCCCAAGGAAGTCAGCATCTCCTAGATCTTCAACCAACTCTTCTTCTTGAACAATGGCAGCTTCTTCCACTTGTTCTAGTACGAATTCATTCTCTGTCTTGTCAACTGGAGTCTCTAGTATTTCTTTCATGCTACGCTCTTCATCGGGCTATCCACATGGAGCTGTGGTTGATCCTTGTATATTTGAGCGCCTAGTGGCCCATTGAATTAGTGCTTGCTCCAGTTGTTGAATGGTTGTTTGAAATTTAATTACTGTTTCTTTTAGGCGATCCTTTGCTTCGCGGTTTGCCAGACTTGGACATGATACAAAGGAAAGTGGTGATGATTGGGAATGATTAGATTGGTATTGGGGTAAGGAAGGATCAAATGATGGCGAATGGTGAAGAGAAGCTTGTGAGTGTGGTGGTTCGAGGTTATGTTGAAAGGATGGTTCATATGCACGGGGTGGAGCTTGTTGGTAGTTACAAGGTTGTCCACCATGTCTTTCAGCTGGGTATGCACGGTAGAAGGGAAAGTAAAACCATGCAATTAATGTGAATAAGTAGGTGAAGAGTTGAATAAATCACTCTAATTAAGCACAAAAGAACTCATGAAATATGGGTTTATCAAGGACATAATTCACTTCGGTGAAATTGCGGATATAGTGACAGAGCAGAGTATGGTTCCTCCTTGGTTTATTTCTGTTTTACTTGTAGTAGTTACTCTAACATCTCTTTGTATATTTATCTTTATGGTCTTAGAGGCTTATTTGAGAGAATAGTTGTATAAGCTGTTTTTAACTCCAAAACTCTATATGTCTGTATATACTAGTCAGCTTAAACACCGCGAGCCGTGGCTAGATCCTTATGATATTACACTATTATACTATGATATCTTGTTATATTGTAGCTTTTTCTTGTGCTTTAATTTAGAGGCTTCATTAGTATGTTTTGCGCTTTTGAAATTCTGTTTTTGAGCTTAATCCTTCATCGGGCTTCTAGAATATATTAGTTCCTTCTATATATATATGTATAAGTGATGATCGGATTTTTGACGGTTTAGAATTCACAATAAATTCTCGTTGCAAGTATAGTTCCTAAACCAACAATAATCCTTTCATACAAAAATTTGTTTGTCACAAGTAACAAACCCCTAAAATCTATAAACTGAAGTATTGGAACCTCGGGTCATATCTCAAAGGAATTGCAGGGTAGTGTTCTTGTTATTGGTTATGAGTTGTATATTTTGGGGTTTTGATTAAGGAACAAGAAAAGTAAATGACAATGGAAATGTAAATGATAAAGCGGTCTTGGCAAGGTTTGGTGGTCATGGATCTCTATCCTTATTACTAACCACAACATGAGAATTGACAAGGATCAATCCCACTAAGTCATCCTCTAACTAATAGTAAAGAAAAGTCAAGTGAGCTATATCAATCCAAGTCCATAAGTCCTAGATCTCCACTAATTCAATTAGTGAGATCTAGCGTTAATGGCTCCCAATCATCAATTACTTGAACATTAATAACTCAAGAGTTCCTAAGTTACCTTCCCAAGCCAAGAGCATAAAATTCTACTCTAACATCCTTCCAAGCATTTCATCAAACACTTGGAAGGCACAAAAGAAAAATATAGTAAATTGACAACAAGAATAGAATCTAACAACAATTATTGCAAGGAATTAATGACAACAATCAAAAGAAACACAATTATCATGAATTACCTCAAATTGAATTGAAAGAAAATAGAATGAACAAAAGTAGATCTATAACAAAGCATAGAAACAAAGTAGAAGAAATTATAACAAACAATAGAAGAATGATGAATGTAACAACAAAGAATTAAAGAGTAAAAGTAGATGAAAGCATGAATTAAAACCTTGATGTAAGAACTAAACCTAATCCTAATCCTAATTCTAGAGAGAAGTGAGAGCTTCTCTCTCTAAAACTAACTAAAACTAAGCCTAAAGTGTAATGTGTGAGCTAAAAAAATGTGAATGATCATCATTCCCCTTCAATCCTTGGTCCTTATATACATTTTGGCACCAAAGTTGGTTGTAAACTGGGCCCCACAGCTCTCAAAAATCACTGGGCACGTTTTCTATTTAAAAATCACGTGCGGAGACTGGCGCGTATGCGTACAGCTCGCATACGCGTCCATGGAGCATTTCGTGATCCACGCGTAGGCGCATATTGCGCGCGCGCATCCATAACCGTTTTCCAAATCTTTGGCTTTTCATGATTTCTCCACTTTGCATGCTTTCCTCTCCATTCCTTTGATCCATTCCTAGCCTTTTCAATCTAAAATCGCTAACAAACAAATCAAGGCATCTAGTGGAATCAAAGGTGAATTAAATTTAGCTAATTAAAGGCCTAGAAAGCATGTTTTCACACTTAAGCACAAATTGGGAGACAATCATGAAAAGATGCTATTTCATTGAATAAATGTGGGTAAAAGGTCATAAAATCACCTAAATTAAGCACAAGATAAACCCTACAAATGGGGTTTATCAACCTCCCCACACTTAAACCAAGCATGTCCTCATGCTTAAACCAAGAGAAAGTAAAGGATATCAACATTTATTCAATGTAAACTAATCTAAATACAATCTACCTATATGCAACTATCTACATGAATGCAATTGCTTGGTCAAAATAAATCAATGTCTAAGAAGCATATATGCACAAGGCTAAGGACTAGCAAGTCTAATCCACAATTGAATTGAGTTATTAAATATTTTTACAAACTTGCATGAAGAGATGATCATAAGTGAAAACATGTAATTGAGCATCAAACCCTCACCGGATGTGTTTGTACTCTATTCGCTCAAGTGTTTAGGGTTGATTCACTCAATTCTCCCCTAATCATGCTTTCCAAGATTTGTTTTTCTTCTAACAATCAACATTTATTCCATGCATGCATAAAAGTATCATGAAGTCTTTTCTTTAGGTTGTAATGGGGCTAGGGTCAAGGTAGGGTGCATATTTGGTCAAGTGAGCTTGAAATTTGAATCTTTGATAAGCTTAACCTTCCCACCTAACCTATTACAACCTATACAATTCAAACAAACCTAACTACCCATTTTTCACTTTTTCACATACTCATGCATTCTCTCTTTCACTTTCACAACACATATGCATTGATTCTTATTACTTCACTTTGCTTTTGGGGCATTTTGTCCCCTTTTTATTTCTGTCTTTTTCTTTTTCTTTCTTTTTCTATATTTTTTTTTCTTTTTTTTTGTTTTTCTCATTTTTGTTTCTTTCAAACTATATACAAGAAGTATCAATGCATAAGGTCTATACATTTAATCAACACATGAGTATGTACCCAATTCCCAATATTTATAATAAAATACAAAATTATCCTTTTTATTCACCCAATGTCCCAAGACTTCCCACACGTGAATGACACACACTCACTAGCCTAAGCTAATAAAAGATCCAAATAAAGGACATTTATTGTTTTCCACTTTAAGGCTTGTAATGTGCTAAATTAAGAATAAGTGGGTTAATCGTAGGCTCAAATTGGCTAACAACGGATGATAAAAGGTAAGACTATTTGGGTAAGTGAGCTAAATAAAATGATGGCCTCAATCATATAAGTGCATGTCTACACAAAATAATAGACATAAAGAATCAAACAAATCAAGGATCACAATCATAGAAGGAGAATAATGTACACAAGAAGAAAAATAAGTGGTTATAAGATGTAACTACACCATTAGGCTCAAAACTCACTAGCTTGTGTTCTTAGGCTCAAAAACCATGTTCCAAAATAAATTAGGCTCAAATCTCACTTGCTTGTGTTCTTAGCTCAAAACATGTTCCACAATATATATATAATTCAAGCAAGTTCAAAGAAAAGTTTTCACTCAAATCAATTGAGATGCCCTATAGATAGAAATCTTGAAAAAAAATCTCATTATTTTGACTAAGATTATTGTGTATATATATACGCAAAAATAAGAAAATGAAACTAAAAATCCTAAAAGATCTAAGAATGAAATGCAAAAGTGTTGGGATTAGAAATTTGTCACCCAAAATCGCCGATTGGTCGGATGACCTCCCCACACTTAAAAGTTTGCACCATCCTCGGTGCATTCAAAGATGAGCAAGGGGGTACGGCGACTTTCCGGATTGCTACCCTCAGCTGGTAGATCAATCGGCTACTGCGTGTTCTTTGTCTTGCTTCCGTTTTTGCTTGTGGTGCATCAATCATGAAAAAAATGGAAAATAACACCATAAAATGAGAAAATACATAAGCAAGGAAGCATTCATTATTGGAATGAGGTAATAATCACTAGGATTGAGTGAGTGAATTAGCGTGACATTTATGAAAAAAAGGTGTGTGAATTCTAAATTGCGCGCCTTTTAGAACACACACCGGTATATGAGGCGATGTCACAAAAGAAGCATGCACTTCACTCATCCTAATGCGCTTCAGATGCTTTTAAGTAAACTCGTAAGGTAAAACAAGCATTAAAGAAGCATTAGAGCATTCAAGATAAAAGCATATGGATGCATATGATCATGAAACACAATCATTGGGATAAATACAAAACATCCATCAAGAAATTGCCTAATCGAGGAAAAGGATTTCAATTATATAGTGGCCAAATCATGCAATTCACAAAGAGTTACAAGCTCGAAGGTGATTCTCATCACTTGGTATTCTCAAAAGCTAAGCATGAAAAACTCAAAATCAAGTAGCAAATTATAACCTCAATCAAGAACCCCAACAATGAATATCCAAAAACAATTATGCTAAGATAGCATGCAATTATGAATAAGCAATAATATATAGCAACAAAAGTAATAATCCAACACTTATAATGAAAAAGAGAAGAGAAATGAAAACTAAACTAACCCACTAATTAACTAACTAACTAACTAATTAACTAACTAAAATAAATGGTTATCAATGGTGGTTGGAAGTGTTGGATGAAGGGTAGAGGAAGGGAAGAAGAAGGAAGAAGGAAAGAAATGGAAAGAGGAGAAGAAAAGAAGTGTAATGAAAGAAGGGCATCCACGCGTACACGTGCATGGTGCGTGCGCGTGGGTGGTGGTGCAATGGACGCGACGCGTACGCGTACGTGGCACGTCCGCGTCGATGGCTTATTTCGAGAGTGACGCGTATGCGTCATGTACGCGTACGCGTGAGCTGGTTTGTGCTTCAGGCATAGTGCTAGCGCAGTGTAGGCCTAACTCTCCGGTCAATGTATGGAAGAATGAAAATTTGGTATCCACGCATACGCGTGCATGGCGCGTGCGCGTGGGTGGGTGGAAATGCTTGTGCCACGCGTACGCATGAGGTGCGCGTACGCGTGGATGGTGCTCTGTTTTTCAAAATTTTTTCTATGTTTTTGCACCAAACTAAGCATTCCAAACCTCCAAATAGCTACCAAAACACCATAAAACCTTATTTAACATACTAGACTATCAAATAACTCAACAAACAAAACAAAACATGAATTTAAACTAATTACCAATATGTACAAAAAGGGAAAATGAAAAGAAGTTACCATGGTGGGGTGTCTCCCACCTAGCACTTTTGTTTATTGTCCTTAAGTTGGACTTATCGGGAGCTCCTCTCAAGGTGGCTTGTGCTTGAAGCTATCCTTGAACATCCACCAATGCTTGAGTTTCCAATAAGTGCCATTCTTCAATTTTAATATCTTCAAGCTTTGATGGAGTTCTTCACAAACCATGAGCTCCCAAATTTGATTTTCCTTGTGCGATCCGGGATCCCACATTTTGTTTTGACGCCCGTCCTTAAATTGGTCATCATTATTCCATCCGGGTGGCATGACCTTAGAATTCTCAAAGAAGCTTCTAAACAACTTCCTAGACCCATGCAATTTGGTTCTCCACCAATCATTACTATACAACTTTGAGCATGCAACATGATAAACCCCGATTTCGTGGTTTATCTTGTAATTATTTTTGGGGATTTTATCACCTTTTCCCACATTTATTCAATGAAATAGCATGGTTTTGTAATTCTCCCTTTAATTGTGCTTAAGTGTGAAAACATGCTTTTTAGGCCCTTAAATTGATGATTTTAATTCACTTTAATTCCATTCGATGCCTTGATGTGTTTGTTAAGTTATTTCAGGTTCATAAGGCAAGTATTGGATGGAAGAAATGAGGAGAAAAGCATATAAAGTGGAGAATGCATGAAGAAACAAGAATTGGGAATGCATTGATAGGCGCGCACGCGTACAAGGCGCACGCGTGCAAAAGTAGCTTCGCATAGATGCGCGCACGCGTACATGACACGTACGCGCGGGTAAAGAACCAGCTAATCGACGCGCACGCACACATGGTGCGTACGCACCGATACTCTCACGTGACCCACTTAAAGGCAAAATGCTGGGGGCGATTTCTGAGCTGCCCAGGCCCAAATCCAACTTGTTTCTGAGTGTATTTCATGCAGAATTGAAGTCCAAGGAAAGGAGGAGCAATTAGTTAGTCAACATGAGCCTTTAGTTAGTTTTCTAGAGAGAGAAGCTCCCTCTTCTCTCTAGAATTAGGTTAGGATTAGGTTAAAATGTCTTGGATCTTGAATTAATTCCTTGATTTCATCTTGTTTTTTTTACAATTTCTCAATTCTACATCTTGATTTCTTTAGTTGCAAAGTCAATTTCTCATTTTTTTTCTCTTGTATGTTGATGAACATTGTTAGATCTAATTTCCTTTTAAAGCAATTTCATGTTTCTATGTTTCTTTTATGTTGATCTTGCTTGCTATTATTGATTTCTCACTTATGAAAGTTATGGGTCTCTTTAATTTTAGCATTTTGTGATGTTTACTTTTATTGCATAACAGGTGTTTGATATAATGCTTCCTAGAGTTTCTGAGTAGTTCTCTTGACCCTTGGCCTAGGCTAAGGGGATTGAGTGATCTTGAGTTCTTGGGCTTCATTGAATTGGTAATTCTAGAACCCTTGGGGATCAATTTGATAACCATTGACTCTAGCCTACTACTAAGTTAATTAGTAGCTAGGTTGGGCCCTAAGGATTGATATTGATCAAGCCATTTGACGTACTCCAAGCCTAGGAGTAGACATTACGTACTTAAGGCTTTAGTGAGTAGACTTAATGACTTCGGTTCCGCATAATTATCAATATTTGAATTGTTGACAAGGATAGTGATCTCAATTATCTAAGTCTTAGCCAATAGTCCTTTATCTTGCTTCCTTTAATTACTTGCTTGTTACGCATTTTGTCATTTAAATTCTTATTCATTTAATTTCTTGCCCTCTTATTAATCAAACTCCCCTTGCATTCTCATAGCCAATAATTGACCACTTCATTGCTATCCTCGTGAGACGACCCGGAGTCTAAATACTTTGGTTAATTCTTATTGGGGTTTGTACTTGTGATAAAACCATATTTTAATTTGATGTGAGAGTTGTTTGTTGGTTTGGAGATATGCCTACAACGAAGTAATTTCTTTCTTTAAGAAGAAAATCTAGACCGACAACAATTTTTGTATCAAATTAAATGGCGCCTTTGCCGGGGATAGCAATGATGCTATGTTATTGGCTATTGTATATATTGTGAATAGCTTGATTTTTGGTTTGTTTGTTGGCTTTTGCTAGTTGTAGGACTTTGTTTTCTTTGTTTCTTGTTCGTTTTATTTTTATCTTATCTTATCACCGTGAATTCTCATCACTTTGGCTATGAGTGTGGTTCAAACTATGTTTTAGGAAATGGAAGCTTCAATGAGGATGTCCATCAAGGATTTGGAAATCAAAGATGGGAGGAGTCCCAAGCTTATGGACAACCTTCTTGGCAACAACCCCCTCTGAATTCATATGGGTATAATCCTAATCCTAATGCATACCAATTCAATGTGTGTGATGATCCTTATTGTGATTGTCAACCACAACTACCACATGCATATGAACCCCCTCCGCAACATAATTTTGAAGCACCTTACTCACAAGCTTTCTACCACCATTTACCTCCATATGACCCTAACTCATACCTACCATACCAACCACCATATGAACCGCATCTAGAACCACCACCGTTCCAACACTAATACTCCCATGAACCACAAAGTCCACACACACCACCTCAAGAATTTCACCAATATGAACCACCTTTTAATTATAACAACCTTCCCTCAAACAATGAACCTTCTCTTCCACCATCACCTCCCGATGAAGCCCCCATGCTGGAATTAAGAGATATTGAATCTCATATCTTAAGACGACAAGAGGAGGATGAAAAGAAGTTTACGGAGTTAAGAGCAAAAATGGCTATCATGGTAGAAGCCATTGGTAACATGGTCTCATCCCGTCTAAGCCTGTGCGATCAAGACGCTCCCCTTGTTGAATGTGGAGAAGCAACAAAAGAGCTTAGTGAGGAAGTGAACTTGAAGCTTGATGACAAGTCATCTTAGCCTAGTTTCACTAGCCTTTTTCTTTTCTTTTCAATTGAATTATGCACTTTCTTGAGCCATAAGCAAGCCAATTGGGTAGATTTTCATGTTTCCTTTGATTTAATCAACCATGTATGAATTCATGCTATTTCATGAGGTTTTATGCTATAATTGTCACATATTATGAAAGAATGAATATCTCATGATTTTGAGCATAGCTTTGATGTGTTTGGTTGATTTATGATAGGTGAAGAAAGCTTGGAGAAAGGTTGAAGCAAGAAGGAATGGCTAGAAGGAAGAGAGGACAAGCCTCTATCAACCCAATTCCATCAAGAGCAAAGGCCCAATTGAAGGCTTGAACACCATTTGAAGAAAGTGTATAAATAGCACAGGATTTAAGTTTTTTGGAGAGCTTCCTTTTGAGAATTTTTCAATACTTGCAGCAGAGAGCTCATTTTACATTCTAGCATTGTTATTTTAATTCAAGAGAATTGGGGAGGGGAATTGATCTCTCTTCTTCCTTGTTCTTGCCCAGCACTCTTTAATTTTCTTGCTTCGGATCTTGGGTGGAGAATTGAAGAACTTCTGTTTCAATCTCACCTTGGGATCTTGTTTAATTCTCTGCTTAATTGAATTTCAGTTTCTGTTACTTGCTCTCTCATCTACTTTCTCTGCAATTTACATTTCCTTTGCAATTACTCTTGTTGGATCTAGGAAGGCATTGAGATCTAGACTTGGTTATCTATTCTCTTGAGTCCTGAGATCTGAATTCCAATTTTACATCCTCTGTTTAATGTTTTTCAATCTCATTCACATTTCTGTTTTAAGATCCGGTTCAATTCAAGTCATCCTTTACTTCTCTGGTTGTTGCAATTTTACTTTTCCTTGTTTAATTTCTGCAAATCCAACTCCCAATTCCCTTTACAATTCAAGCCATTTACATTTCTTGCACTTTAAGATTCTGCAATTTACATTTCTTGCGTTCTAAGTTTCTGCCATTTAATTTCTTGTTCTTTAAGATTCAGCACTTTAAATTTCAGTTCTCTTTAATTTCATGCCAATTACCTATTCCCTTTACTTTCTATGCAATTTAAATTCTGCAAATCACAAATCTCTCAACCAAATCTTGATTCGCTTGACTAAATCAACTAGTAAACTAAAATTGCTCAATCCTTCAATCCCTGTGGGATCGACCTCACTCCCGTGAGTTATTATTACTTGATGCGACCCGGTGCACTTGCCGGTTAGTTTTGGGTGTTTTGGAGAAATTCATTTTTTCACAAAAATACTCATCAAGTTTTTGGCGCCGTTGCCGGGGATTAACTAGATTGACAATGATTAAGTGAGGTGGTGATCTAGATCTAGCATTTCTATTTCCTGTTTCTCTAATTTTTGATTAACCCACTAACTGTTTGAATTTTTACCTGAGATAACTGAAACTTTGCTTTAGCAACAAAGTGAAGTTTTCCTGGAAATTTCTGGCTCTATGCAATGCTCTTGCTTACACAAGAGAAGCAATTTCTGCCACTAATCTCCCAAGTCCATCAACTGTTTGATACTTTGTGCCAGCTAACCTTCTGAATCACATTCTGAGATTGAAAATATTCAATCATCACTTGAATTGTTTGTGACTGTGCAGATCATGGAGGGGAACTCAACAAATTCTAACAATCGTGAGAGTGATATCCCCACCTTGGATGATAATGTAACCCATAGCTTAAAGCAACTATCCATAGCCATGAATGATGTTGCCCAATGGTTTGAAACTTTTCCACAAGGAAGCATTATCGGATGGGAAGAACTAATGAGTGAACTTCTAGTCAAGTTGAACCCATCACAGAGAATTGTTAAACCAGAGGCAGAAGTGCACCCATTCACACAAGAAAAAGAAATTGAAGATGCTCGTACAGTCATGAGCCAAAACAAGCAGATGCATCATCAGACTCTACAACAACTAGACATGATGGCCAGAAAAATCACTGAGCTGAGGCATGCTGTAGTACATACATACAACCTGACTCAAAACTCATATAGGGGTAATCAAGCTGAACAAAGTTTTGGGATCATTAACCATGAGCAACTACAATCTCCAAGCAATCACTCTAGCGTGCTCCAACATAGGCCTCAGAATGATGTGTACAATCCACCTTGGAGAACCCATTCTAATGGGAGGGGGGTTGAGAACCAAAACCAAAGACCAAGGGATTTCAACTGCAACAATCCCAGCTTCAAAAATCAACATAAAACACACCTCCACAACAACAATCACACACACTTCCAACCCCGTCCTACCTCACCATTCACCCAAAATGACCTTCATCGACCACCACAATTGACACAGCCACAACCACTTCCAACCTTTCAAAGAATCTATATTCTAGAAATGCTGATGGAGAGGTTCATGAAAATTCAAGAAATGATGGCAATAGAGTAGGAAGAAATAAAGAAACATCAAGGGATGATAAGCAAGAACCAAGAGGCCTCACTCAGAAGACTTGAAAGGCAGATGGAACAATTGGTTCAAAACCTTGCTGAATTGGGTGAGAAGAAAGGGATTAATGCTAGCTTCAAGCATTTAGATAAACTAGTTAACTGTTCTGTTGTTTCCTAAGTTTTCAGTTTATTACTTTTGAAAAAGAAAAAGAGTTTCACACATGGTTAACCTGATGCATGAGAACCATTGGCAAGGTACTAAGTTTGGTGTTTCCACACCAAAGTAAGTTCAAAGGCCCACAAATAAATCATGCATGCTAACCATTGTTTCTAAGTGCTTGGGGAACAAGCAACTTTCAATATCACTGCAGAGCATCATGCAAGCTTTTGGAGAGATTAAGCATCATCAACCAAGGAGATGAAGGATAAATGTGAAGGCCAACAATGATGATGATGAGAAAGAGGACAGCAAGTAAACTCTAAAAGGTTGTATTGTTCATTATCAGATATTGCTGTGATTGAAAGTGATATTGTACCCCTATCTGTCTTTCTGCATAGCATAGTTTTTCTGTAATTCAATAAGCAAGATGCTTGATCATTTACAACACTATACTCTTCAAAACTTGTTTGCACTCAATATTTCAAAAAAAAAATGCATCACATGAAAGTTCTTTGAAAAGAAGGATTGAGGAATCAAACAATTTTGAGGCAAGCAAAAGATTAGGAGAAGTGGTGGTTCTAGTTGTATGATTATGTATTGAGGTTGCATGTTTGTGAAAACTTGCATGGGAGCTCATAGGTAGGACATGAAGTTCAAAGAAGTATTGTGGAGATTCTCAAAAATTTATTGATCCAAGAAGCAGCAAACAAAACAAAAGAAAGAAAAGAAAATACTAAAAAAAAAAAAACATGGCCCAAGGCTCTGAGCATCAATTACTAGGCAGAAAAAGAAAGAAGAAACAAAACTCAAAGAGTTGTTAGCCTAGTAAATGCTTGTGGTTGAGTTGTGTCAAAGAAAGAGGCTTGAGCAAGTAAATCCTTAGGGGTGCTTTAACACCTAATACCTTAAAACCAAATGGTTTAGGAGTATTGATTGAAAGCTTATCTAAAGAGCCGCTTTGAGACATGACACTTATAGTCAAGGCCAAAGCACAGAAACTATAAGCTGCTTCAAGGTGACTACATATAAAGAGATCTCCATGATACCATTTGGATGAAAATCCTAAGACCTAAGACTCCCAATATGTGAGGACTAGTGAGCACTGAAGCCCTTGCATGAGCATATGATTTAGAGTTCACCCCACTGACACTTAATCACTTCACTCACAGGGCTTTACAAGTTGTTCTTCAATCCGTCTTAATTGAAAGGACCTTTGAGCATAATTCATTTCTTGCTTGGGGACAAGCAAGCTTTAAGTTTGGTGTTGTGATGACAAGTCATCTTAGCCTAGTTTCACTAGCCTTTTTCTTTTGTTTTCAATTGAATTATGCACTTTCTTGAGCCATAATCAAGCCAATTGGGTAGATTTTCATGTTTCCTTTGATTTAATCAACCATGTATGAATTCATGCTATTTCATGAGGTTTTATGCTATAGCCTCAAACTTTTACTCCAACTTTTACTCAAGCTTTCATGATTCCAACCCGGTTCAATTCGGTTCTTCTCCAAACTCCAAGAGAAATCAACCAAGGCCTCTATCAACCCAATTCCATCAAGAGCAAAGGCCCAATTGAAGGCTTGAAGACCATTTGAAGAAAGTGTATAAATAGCACAGGATTTAAGTTTTTCGGAGAGCTTCCTTTTGAGAATTTTTCAATACTTGCAGCAGAGAGCTCATTTTACATTCTAGCATTGTTATTTTAATTCAAGAGAATTGGGGAGGGGAATTGATCTCTCTTCTTCCTTGTTCTTGCCCAGCACTCTTTAATTTTCTTGCTTCGGATCTTGGGTGGAGAATTGAAGAACTTCTGTTTCAATCTCACCTTGGGATCTTGTTTAATTCTCTGCTTTATTGAATTTCAGTTTCTGTTACTTGCTCTCTCATCTACTTTCTCTGCAATTTACATTTCCTTTGCAATTACTCTTGTTGGATCTAGGAAGGCATTGAGATCTATACTTGGTTATCTAGTCTCTTGAGTCCTGAGATCTGAATTCCAATTTTACATCCTCTGTTGAATGTTTTTCAATCTCATTCACATTTCTGTTTTAAGATCCGGTTCAATTCAAGTCATCCTTTACTTCTCTACTTGTTGCAATTTTACTTTTCCTTGTTTAATTTCTGCAAATCCAACTCCCAATTCCCTTTACAATTCAAGCCATTTACATTTCTTGCAATTTAAGATTCTGCAATTTACATTTCTTGCGTTCTAAGTTTCTGCCATTTAATTTCTTGTTCTTTAAGATTCAGCACTTTAAATTTCAGTTCTCTTTAATTTCATGCCAATTACCCATTCCCTTTACTTTCTATGCAATTTAAATTCTGCAAATCACAAATCTCTCAACCAAATCTTGATTCGCTTGACTAAATCAACCACTAAACTAAAATTGCTCAATCCTTCAATCCCTGTGGGATCGACCTCACTCCCGTGAGTTATTATTACTTGATGCGACCCGGTGCACTTGCCGGTTAGTTTTGGGTGTTTTGGAGAAATTCGTTTTTCCACAAAAATACTCATCAAAGCTCCATGGTGAGGATAAGGAGTTAAAACAAGAAGTACAATAAGAGAAGGAGGTAGAAATTAGGGAACAAAAGGAAGTAGTGGTTGGATGTTTAGGATATGTTGAGCACATAAAGGAATCTCAAGTTGAAGAGCCCTCTTCCACAAAGTTTGGAAGGGATGTTAAAGAGGAGAGTAATGTTGAAGAAGTGGATAGAGAGTCGAAGGAAATTGATCAAGAAGTGGATTCCATCATTAGTGATTTTTTGTCCACATTGATCAATCCCCTTGATGATCTTGTTGAGCCTTCTTCTAGTGAATTAGAAAGCGATATTGACGACGACGTGTAACCTCCAAGGCATATTGTGAATGAAGAATTGGAAGAAGTGTCCCAAGCAATAAGCCCTCCTATTTATGATGATTCCGAATCAACATATGATCCTTTTGAGCTTGATGAGTCCTTCCTCACTGTGCTTGGAATTAATGACGAGGTAGACTTCACTAAACCTCCTATCTATGATGAGAGTGATGGGGAAGAGATAGAAGAAATTGGTGAAGAAGAGTGTGAACTTGAGGAAGCTTGGCGAGAGGTAAAGCTCGAAGAACCTTGCCAAGTGGTGGAAGCCTCTAGAAGAGGATGGACAGGAGTAGAGCGTCCTTTATCAAGATCTTTGGGAACTCTTCCAGCTAGATCCAATCTTTCATTTGAGTGGTAAAACTTCTAACTCTTAGCTTTATTATCCCACTTGAGTATGGTTTGCTTGAGACCGATGGCCAACTTAGGGCACTTTGTGGAATTAAGTGAAAGAGGAGGATGTTTGGTAGTTGGCATTGTAAATCTAGACTCATTATGGTTAGAAGCTCAAAATCGAAGAGCATGGATTGGTGTCGTGCTTAATTAAATGGGTCTAGGAGGATAGTTTGGTGCCTTCATGAGGATTCAGCTTTCTTGTCACCCGAACGGAATCAAGGCGATCAACTAGAAGATGGGTGCGAAGATAAGATATAGGATCCTGGATCACACCATGAAAACCAATTCCGGGAGCTCATATCTTGGAGAGAACCTCACCAAAGCTTGGTGAAAATGGTTGGAACTTCTGACAATCGATTGAAGGACAAGCACTCTTGGAGGTTCAAGGATGAATACCAGCATAAACCACCTTGACAAGGAACCTTCCAAATGTCCAACTTAAGGACTTAAACCAAAAGTGCTTGGTGGGAGACACCCCACCATGGTAACTCTTTCAATTCTCTTGTAGATATAATGAATGAATGAATTGGGTTCCATTGTGTATAGCTTCTTTACCCCTTAGTATATTTTGTCTTGCTTGCTAAGTTGTTTATACATTCTATGCCTTAAGTCGGGATGATTCTTTGAATTTTAGTTTTTGTTTGGATTGCAAGTTTCCTCAATTTGTTTGAAAAATCCCCAAAATTTCAAAAATATGTTTAATTTTGCATCTTAGCTGGTTTTAGAGTCTTAGAGGAGATTGGAAGGATTTTGAGCTCTCTTTAATTCTTTTAAAAAAAAAACACCAGCCACGCGCAAGTGCACAGTGCGCGCGCGTCGGCTGTGCATTTAAGCTTTCTGGGCCAAGGACCAGAGAGTTGTGCCACTTTTGGGCCAACTCTGTGCCTTAACCCGCGCAGACGCATGCTGTCTGCGTCCGGGTCCTTTCTGCACTGCCCTACCCACGCGTAGGCGCACCTGGCGCTTCCGCGCCCCATTATTAATCAACTCATCTACGTGCAAGCGCACAGTACACGCGCGTCGATGCGGTTTTTCGTCACCCAGGCCAAAGACCCGAGATTTATGCCAACTCTGGGCCACTTTTGTGCCTCTGGCCCAGCTCACCCGCGCGGACGCGCACCGTACGCGTCCGCGTCCAAACCCCAATTCTCTCATCCACGCGCAGGAACATATGACACTTCCACGCCACTTCATTGTTCTCTCACCCACGCGGACGCGTACGGTGCGCACTCGCGTGGATTCAAAATTTCACTTACCCCAGAGACGCGAGAGCCCTAGTGCAGTCACGCACTCCTTCACCCCCAACATCTCTCCCTCTCCTTTCTTCCTCCATAACTATCTCCTCTCAAACCTCCACATTTACCACCCATAACTGTCACCGTCCGGCGAACACCCGCCGTCGCCACACGCCCCTCTCTCTCTTCTACCCTCGCTTTTCCTCCCTTCCTTACCCTCTCTTTGTTTTTTCTCACTCTCACTGCTCTGCCTCTCTCTGCCGCAACCATCATCAACAGCCGCGACCCCATTGTCGCTGGCGAACCTTCACTGCAATCCCAACCTTCATCCGGTCACACTTCCTCGCCCCATCAACCTTCTGCCCTGTTCATTCTCTGCTCCCCAGGCCTTTGTCTTTCCCCTGTTTTGTTTCATTTCATTACTACAGATAATTAGTTAATTCTTGTCAACTTAGTTTAGTTAGAAATGCATGTTAGTTGACTAGGTTGTTAGAGAATCTGAGCTGGATAGTGGATTTAGGTTTGTTTTGAATAATGCTTTTGTTTGGGATGTTGCTGTTCTATTGATTTACATGCTCTGTTTGTTGCTGTATATTTTTCCTATGCTAATGTGGCTTGTTTGATGCTGCTACATACTGGTTTATTGCTACTTTGTCCTGCCTGGTTGATGCTGAGTCTTGTTTTAATTCGAACTTGATCATTGGATTCAGTTAGGAGCATTTGTTTGGGTTCATGTTGCTTGCTTGTGCAGTGAGGATTTTTGCTGAATGTATGAATTTAAGTTGTCTTTACTGCTGTTTTGTCCCAATTTGAACTCTATTGTTGCTGAATTCCTGTTTCATTTTGTTCATGGTGCTGTTTTGATGTTGTGTTTAAGCCAGCATTTATGTACATTGTTTAAGGAAAGAATGTTATTTGTTGCTGGCTGGTTTTGCTTAAATTGCTTTTTGATGTTTTGCTGCTGAAGGATTGGCTTATTTGTTCAATTGATATGAACTCATATATGGTTTTTGTGTTTTTAATTGTTAATGAATTCATATGGAATCTGAATTGATTGTTTGAATTTGGGAAATGGATAATTTACTGCTAAAATGCTGCCGGATTTTTCCTAACCATATCTCATGGATTAACATTGTTTTAATTGATGCAACAAGCTTCTATTTGACGAAATTCTGTGTCAATAGAATCTTGTTTGCTAAATGGATTTGGAAATTTTCTCCTGTACTTCCCCGCAAGTTTCGGTCATACTTATAACTTTCTTTGCTTACTTGTGATGTTAAGTTACTTTTATGCATTGAATAGTTCAAGTGAATTTTCAACTTGACCATGAACTTGAAATTCCATGGAGAATTTGTGCCTCTTTTGCATAAACACATAAGTTGAAGGTTTTTAATCTATGTGGCTAATTTGATTCATTTTATTCATACCTAATTTGCATTAAGTCACATAGATCATAAGATTTTTCATTCTTGTTTCAACTTGTGACTTTTATGCCTCATTGAATTGGATGTTGAATGTTTCTTGATTAACTTGTTTTTCAATGTTTTAATTTTACTAACACCAATTAATACAACCATGGTGATCTTTACATTGATTGATGAATTATTTTCATATTGATTGCTTTTTGGCAATATCATATTTCATCATCAATGACTATATGCATTTCATGGTTGTGAGTATGCTTACACCCTTATTTTGTACACTCTTTTAATTGAGCCGATAACCGTCATATAACTAACTTTTGAACAATTTCTCTAACTTCTAACTTGTTTAACCAACTAACTTCTCTTTTGGTTTCTCAAATTAACTCTTTTGATCATTCTTTTAAATATGGCGCTTCTTAGGCTCAATGAATAAGCAATGTGCAATTGTGGTTTGAATTCTTGGTTTGTGACTTGGTTTGAATTATGAGTTTTGTTACTTGCAGTCCAAAAATTCTCTTTTCTTCACTCACTTCATGAATATGTCCCACCTTGAGTGCTTTATATCTACTTGGCTAATTGCTTATATCATATCATAACTATTTTTCAGGATGTCAGACAAAGGAAAAGCTATAGCCACTACTTCAAAGAAGAGAAAGCGCTCTAAAGCCTCTACCCCTTCTCCTTATGCTAATTATGCGAAGAATCCACTCAATGATGTGGACAAAGAGAATCAGCTACTCCCATCCACCGACCCAATCAAGTTTCCCAACCTTTACTATGAGCTTCGCTTCCCCAAATACCAGAAGACGAATATGAATATTGAGAAGAAACTGGTCCTTCCCAATGATGTAAGACGCGTCATTGATGAGCGGATAATTTATACGCTTTTTGGCATTGTTTTTAGTATGTTTTTAGTAGGATCTAGTTACTTTTAGGGATGTGCCAATGAATCTACATAAGTATCTCTATCCCTTTTATTGTTTATTTTAATCTAATAAAGTATCATGTTTAAATCCGCCTGACTGAGATTTGCAAGGTGACTATAGCTTGCTTCAAGCCAACAATCTCTGTGGGATCGACCCTTACTCACGTAAGGTTTATTACTTGGACGACCCA
>NC_029793.2:66492327-66494058 GCF_000816755.2 Arachis ipaensis
AAGCTTGGCTGGCCATTGGCCATGTCTAGTGTTTTGGACTGGAGCTTTCATTGAAAGCTTGGCTGGCTAGTGAGCCATGTTAAATTCCTGGACTGAAGCTTTAGACTAACATGGCAAGATTCCTGGAATTCATATTAAAAATTTTGGAATCCTTAATTTTCCTTTTTCATATAATTTTCGAAAAATATAAAATAAAAATCCAAAAAAATTAGAAAATCATAAAAATCAAAAATATTTTCTGTTTCTTGTTTGAGTCTTGAGTCACATTATAAGTTTGGTGTCAATTGCATATGCATCTTGCATTTTTTTTCGAAAATTTCATACATTCATGGTGTTCTTCATGATCTTCAAGTTGTTCTTGGTAAGTCTTCTTGTTTGATCTTGATGATTTTTTTGTTTTGTGTCTTATCATGTTTTTCATATGCATTCTTGAATTCTTAGTGTCTAAGCATTAAAGAATTCTAAGTTTGGTGTCTTGCATGTTTTCTTTGCATTAAAAATTTTTCAAAAATGTGTTCTTGATGTTCATCATGATCTTCATAGTGTTCTTGGTGTTCATCTTGACATTCATAGCATTCTTGCATGCATCACATGTTTTGATCTAAAAATTTCATGCATTGCATTTTTTTTTTGTGTTTTTCTCTCTCATCATAAAAATTCAAAAAAATCAAAAAAATATGTTTCCCTTTTTCTCTCATCAAATTCGAAAATTTGGATTGACTTTTTCAAAAATTTTTTAAAATCAAATTGTTTCTCATGAGTCAAATCAAATTTTCAATTTGAAAATCTTATCTTTTTCAAAATCTTTTTCAAAAAATCAAATATTTTTCAAAATTCTTAGTTATTTTCGAAAATTCCAAAAATATTTTTCAAAAATCTTTTTCTTATTTTTATATAAAATTTTCGAAAATAACTAGTCAACTAATGTTTTGATTCAAAAATTTGAAGTTTGTTACTTGCTTGTTAAGAAAGATTTAAACTTTAAGTTCTAGAATCATATCTTGTGATTTCTTATGAATCAAGTCATTAATTGTGATTTAAAAAAAAAAAATCAAATCTTTTTCAAAAACTAATTTCTATCATATCTTTTCAAAAATATCTTCTTATCTTATCTTTTTCAAAAATATCTTTTCAAAATATCTTTTCTAACTTCCTAACTTCTTATCTTTTCAAAATTTGTCTCAACTAACTAACTAACTTTTTGTTTGTTTCTTAACTTTTTCAAAACCACCTAACTAACTCTCTCTTTCTCATTTTCGAAAATATCTCTCCCTTTTTTTCAAAATTTCTTTTTAATTTATTAATTATTTTAATTTTTAAAAAAAAAACTTAATTTTCGAAAATTACTAACAATTTTTCAAAAACCATTTTCAAAAATCACTAACTCCTTTTCAAAAATAATTTTCGAAAATTCCCTCATTCTCTCTCATTCTATTCTATTTATTCATTCATATCCTAACATCTCATCTCACATCTCTTCCATTCGTACAGTTGCATTTCTTCCCTTACATCACATTCTTTGTCTCCCCCTTCTCTTCCACTCACAAAAGGGATCCCTATACTGTGGTATAGAGGATCTCTATTGTCTGTGGTATTCTGAGTAGGATTCAATGATTGAATGACTGTGACGAGCTTCAAACTCGCGATTGTTGGGCGTTAGTGACAAATGCAAAAGGAGGGTGAATCCTATTCCAGCATGATCGAGAACCGACAGATGAATAGCCGTGCCGT
>NC_029793.2:66494289-66497015 GCF_000816755.2 Arachis ipaensis
GAATTGAATAGAAAACAGTAGTACTTTGCATTAATCCTTGAGAAACAGCAGAGCTCCACACCTTAATCTATGGAGTGTAGAAACTCTACTGTTGAAAATACATAAGTGAAAGGTCCAGGTATGGCCGAGATGGCCAGCCCCCAAAACGTGATCACAGGATCAAAATACGATCCAGGATGCCTAATACAATAGTAAAAGGTCCTATTTATAATAAACTAGCTACTAGGGTTTACATGAGTAAGTAATTGATGCATAAATCCACTTCCGGGGCCCACTTGGTGTGTGTTTGGGCTGAGCTTGAGTGTTGCACGTGTAGAGGTCCTTCTTGAAGTTGAACGCCAGTTTTTGTGCCAGTTTGGGCGTTCAACTCTGGTTTTGGCTCCTTTTCTGGCGCTGGACGCCAGATTTGAGTAGAAAGCTGGCGTTGAACGCCAGTTTACGTCATCTATGCTTGGCCAAAGTATGGACTATTATACATTGCTAGAAAGCCCTGGATGTCTACTTTCCAACGCAATTGGAAGCGCGCCATATCGAGTTCTGTGGCTCCAGAAAATCCACTTTGAGTGCAGGAAGGTCAGAATCCAACAGCATCATCAGTCCTTCTTCAACCTCTGAATCTGATTTCTGCTCAAGTCCCTCAACTTCAGCCAGAAAATACCTGAAATCACAGAAAAACATACAATCTCATAGTAAAGTCCAGAAATGTGAATTTAACATAAAAAAAACGAAAAACAGAAGAAATAAGAACAAGGAATGAATCCACCTTAGTGATGGTGGCGTTTCCTTCTTGAGGAACCAATGATGTCCTTGAGCTCTTCTATGTCTCTTCCTTGTCTTTGTTGCTCCTCCCTCATTGTTTTTTGATCTTCTCTAATTTCATGAAGCATGATGGAGTGCTCTTGATGTTCCACCCTTAGTTGTCCCATATTGGAACTCAATTCTCCCAGGGAGGTGTTGATTTGCTCCCAATAGTTTTGTAGAGGAAAGTGCATTTGAGGCATCTCCAGGATCTCATGGTGATGAGCTTCATACGCCTCTTGAGCTCCATGAATGGGCTCTCTTGCTTGCTCCATCTTTTTCTTAGTGATGGGCTTGTCCTCTTTAATGAGGATATCTCCATCTATGTCAATTCCAGCCGAATTGCATAGGTGGAAAATGAGGTGAGGAAAGGCTAGCCTTGCCATAGTGGAGGACTTGTCAGCCACCTTGTAGAGTTCTTGAGGTATAATCTCATGAACTTCCACCTCTTCTCCAATCATGATGCTATGGATCATGATGGCCCGGTCTATAGTAACTTCAGACCGGTTGCTAGTGGGAATGATTGAGCGTTGAATGAACTCCAACCACCCTCTAGCTACAGGCTTGAGGTCCAATCTTCTTAGTTGAACCGGCTTACCTTTGGAGTCAATTTTCCATTGAGCTCCTTCTACACATATGTCCATAAGGACTTGGTCCAACCTTTGATCAAAGTTGACTCTCCTTGTGTAGGGGCGTGCGTTCTCTTCCATGTTTGGCAAGTTGAACGCCAACCTCACATTTTCCGGACTAAAATCTAAGTATTTCCCCTGAACCATTGTAACATAGTTCTTTGGATCCGGGTTCTTACTTTGATCATGGTTCTTGGTGATCCATGCATTAGCATAGAACACTTGAACCATTAGGATGCCGACTTGTTGGATGGGATTTGTTAGAACTTCCCAACCTCTTCTTTGAATTTCATGTCGGATCTCTGGATACTCATTTCTTTTGAGTTTGAAAGGGACCTCAGGGATCACCTTCTTCTTGGCCACAACATCATAGAAGTGGTCTTGATGGGCTTTGGAGATGAACCTTTCCATCTCCCATGACTCGGATGTGGAAGCCTTTATCTTCCCTTTCCCTCTTCTAGAGGATTTTCCGGTCTTAGATGCCATCAATGGTAATGGAAAAACAAAAAAAAGCTATGCTTTTACCACACCAAACTTAGAATATTGCTCGCCCTCGAGCAATAAACAAAAGAATAGAAGAAGAAGAAGAAGAAATATGGAGAGGGAGAGGGAGATTTGGTTTCAGCCAAGAGGAGTGTAGAGGGGTGTGTTGTGTGAATTTGATGAAGAATGGAGGTCTTTATATAGGGAAGGGAGGGGGGAAAGGTTTCGGCCATATGGGTGGGTTTGGGTGGGAAATTGGTTTTGAATTTTTGAAGGTAGGTGGAGTTTATGAGGTAGGTTTATGGGGAAGAGTGGATGGATGTGAGTGGTGAAGAGGTAACGGGGAAGAGAGTTTGAGGTGATTGGTGAAGTGTTTTTGGGGAAGAGTGTTTGTGGGAAGAAGTGAGTGGAGGTAGGTGGGGATCCTGTGGGGTCCACAGGTCCTGAGTGGATCCTGTGGGGTCCACAGATCTTGAGGTGTTCAAGGATTTACATCCATGCACCCATTAGGCATGTAAAAATGCCTTTGCACCCAACTCTGGGCATTCAGCGCCAGGTTGATGGCCATTTTGGGCGTTCAACGCCCATTTGTGTGCCATTTCTGGCGTTGAACGCCAGAACCATGCCTATTCTGGCATTCAGCGCCCAGAAGCTGCCCATCTCTATTACAGAGAGGGGCATGAGGTTTATTCCTGAACCAAGGTCACACAGAGCCTTAAAGATCATGGTGCCTACGGTACCGGGTATTTTGAACTTTCCAGGATCCTGTCTCTTCTGAGGCAATGTCAGTTGATCCAGATCACTTAGTTCATTGAA
>NC_029793.2:66497182-66506265 GCF_000816755.2 Arachis ipaensis
ATCTAGCTCTGTCTCTTACAGCAAAAGGGAAAAGCATGAGCCTGTAGACTTCAAGATCTACTCCATTAGTCTTAACAGTATTACATATCTGCAAGAATTCAGTTAAGAACTAAAAAGGATCTTCAGATGGAAGTCTATGAAACTTGCAGTTCTGCTGCATCAGAGAAACTAATTGAGGTTTCAGCTCAAAATTGTTTGCTCCAATGGCAGGAATGGAGATGCTTCTTCCATGTAAATTGGAATTAGGTGCAGTAAAGTCACCAAGCATCTTCCTTACATTATTATTATTTTCGGCTGCCATCTCCTCTGCCTGTTCGAAAATTTCTGAAAGGTTATCTCTGGATTGTTGTATTTTATCTTCTCTTAGTTTCCTTTTCAGAGTCCTTTCAGGTTCTGGATCTGCTTCCACAAGAATGTTCTTATCCTTGCTCCTGCTCATATGACAAAGAAGAGGGCATAGAAAAATAATAATAATAATAGAGATCCTTTATACCACAGTGTAGGGATCCCTTTGTAAGTGGAAGAAAAGAGGGGGAGATAAAGAATGTAATGTAATGGAAGAAACACAACTGTGAGGATGGTTGAGATGTGAGATGAGATGTTAGTAAATGAATGAATAAATAGAATAAGATGGGAGAGGGAGAATTTTCGAAAAATATTTTTGAAAAAGAGTTAGTGATTTTCAAAAATGGTTTTTGAAAAGTGTTAGTAATTTTCGAAAAATTTTGAAATCAAAAATAAAAATAATTAGTTAATTAAAAAGAAATTTTTGAAAAAGGGGGAAGATATTTTCGAAAATTAGAGAGAGAGAGTTAGTTAGGTAGTTTTGAAAAAGTTAAGAAACAAACAAAAAGTTTGTTAGTTAGTTGAAACAAATTTTGAAAAGATAACAAGTTAGAAAGTTAGATAAGATATTTTGAAAAGATATTTTTGAAAAAGATAAGATGAGAAGATATTTTTGAAAAGATATGATAGAAATTAGTTTTTGAAAAAGATTTTATTTTTTAAAATCTCAATTAATGACTTGATTCATAAGAAATCACAAGATATGATTCTAGAACTTAAAGTTTGAATCTTTCTTAACAAGCAAGTAACAAACTTCAAATTTTTGAATCAAAACATTAATTGATTATGTTATTTTCGAAAATTTGATATAAAAATAAGAAAAAGATTTTTGAAAAATATTTTTGGAATTTTCGAAAATAACTAAGAATTTTGAAAAAGATTTGATTTTTGAAAAAGATTTTGAAAAAGATAAGATTTTCAAATTGAAAATTTGATTTGACTCATAAGAAACAATTTGATTTTAAAAATTTTTGAAAAAGTCAATCCAAACTTTCGAATTTGATGAGAGAAAAAGGGAAAGATATTTTTTTTTTTTGAATTTTTATGATGAGAGAGAAAAACAACAAAAAGACTCAATGCATGAAAATTTTTGAATCAAAACAATGAATGCATGCATGAATGATATGAATGTCAAGATGAACACCAAGAACACTTTGAATGTCAAGATGAACATCAAGAACATATTTTTGAAAAATTTTTGATGCAAAGAAAACATGTAAGACACCAAACTTAGAAATCTTTCATGTTTAGACTCTAAGAAACGAAAAATGCACATGTAAAACAAGAAAAGACACAAAACATGAAAACATCAAGATCAAACAAGAAGACTTACCAAGAACAACTTGAAGATCATGAAGAACACTATGAATGCATGACATTTTCGAAAAATGCAAGATGCACATGCAATTGACACCAAACTTATAACATGACTCAAGACTCAAACAAGAAACAGAAAAATATTTTTGATTTTTATGATTTTCTAATTTTTTTGGATTTTTTTTGAAAATTATATGAAAAAGAAAAAATAAAGATTCCAAAATTTTTAACATGAATTCCAGGAATCTTGCATTCTTAGTCTAAAGCTTCAGTCCAGGAATCAGACATGGCTCACTTGCCAGCCAAGCTTTCAATGAAAGCTCCGGTCCAAAACACTAGACATGGCCAATGGCCAGCCAAGCTTCAGCAGGTGAATCAGGAACAACAGCAGGTGGATTAGCAACAACTAGCTTGCTCTTGATAACAAATTGCTGCCTCAGTCCAAATAAATTTAGACATGGCTTTACAGCCAGCCAGGCTTCACATGCTTCATGAAACACTAGAATTCATTCTTAAAAATTTTGAATAAAATTTTTTGAAAACATTTTTTTTTTCGAAAACAAAGGAAAAATTTTTGAAATATTTTTGAAATGTTTTTTTTTTGAAAAGAAAACAAAAAGAAAATTACCTAATCTGAGCAACAAGATGAACCGTCAGTTGCCCAAACTCAAACAATCCCCGGCAACGGCGCCAAAAACTTGGTGTTGTTGCCGGATCAAACTTGGCACTGATGTTACCGGACCAAACTTCCGGGGCCCACTTGGTGTGTGTTTGGGCTGAGCTTGAGTGTTGTACGTGTAGAGGTCCTTCTTGGAGTTGAACGCCAGTTTTAATGCCAGTTTGGGCGTTCAACTCTGGTTTTTGCTCCTTTTCTGGCGCTGGACGCCAGATTTGGGTAGAAAGCTGACGTTGAACGCCAGTTTACGTCGTCTATTCTTTGCCAAAGTATGGACTATTATACATTTCTGGAAAGCCCTGGATGTCTACTTTCCAACGCCATTAGAAGCGCGCCATTTCGAGTTCTGTGGCTCCAGAAAATCTACTTTGAGTGCAGGGAGGTCAGAATCCAACAGCATCAGCAGTCCTTCTTCAACCTCTGAATCTGATTTCTGCTCAAGTCCCTCAATTTCAGCCAGAAAATACCTGAAATCACAGAAAAACACACAATCTCATAGTAAAGTCCAGAAATGTGAATTTAACATAAAAACTAATGAAAACATCCCTAATAGTAACTAGATCATACTAAAAACATACTAAAAACAGTGCCAAAAAGCGTATAAATTATCCGCTCATCACTTTGCCTACCTCGTACTAGTGACCCATGCGCCTGTCAGCAGGCAGAGGTAGCTATCTACTGCATGACTTTTGATTATGAGGCACTGAAGCGCGTGATTGCCACACCAGACGCCCCTTGGGTAATGGATTCTGGTAACAAGAAGCCCAAGGGGATGCTATTCACTTATCTGTCGAGAGAGGCTAAGACTTGGTAGCATATATTCGCCCATTACGTCTTGTCCACCACTCACTTCTCAGAGATTTTGATGGATATGCTAGTTCTTATTGGCTGTGTCATGGAGGGGAAGGAGGTAGACTTCCCCCGGCTGATCAGGCAGAGCATGTGGCGTACGCATATCCGTGGCCTCTTGCCATTCCCTACATTGGTCACCAGCATGATTGAGCTAGCTGATGTCCCGTGGGAGGATGACGACGTGACACCACCACCCCCAAATGACGATGACAAGGAGGTTACTATTCCGTGGGGTAGGTGGGTGCACGAGAAGCCTCCACCCAGACACCGTTCTCGAGCCAGAGTAGTGGTGGAGGCAGCTCAGCCTTCATCATCAGCAGCAGTAGCAAGACCCTCCTTTACTTCAACCGCATCATCCTTGCCACCACCACCTGCACCTGAGCCGACATACCTGTTGGTACAGCGCCTATTTCGCTTCATGGAGCGCAGCGAGCGTCGTATCATGCGACATCTCGATCGCATAGACCAGGTGTCCGTATCACAGGGTACCTCCGCTCCCAGACTCTCCTGCCTCCGACGAGCAGGATCAGGAGGAGGAGCATGTTGAGGAGCCGACTCAGCAGGAGGCACCACCAGAGACACAGGCCACCACAGAGGTTCAACAGCCCCCTGAGGACTCACAGCCAGTACCACAGCCTGAGCATGAGTCACAGCCACAGCCTGAGCCCGAGCCACAGCCCGGCGCAACTATTGACCCCCATCCCGAACTTCAGTAGTAGCATCGAGGACGATGCTTCATCCTAAAGTGTGGGGAGGTCACCGTTTGTGACCGGTGGATAGCATTTATGTGGTGAACTTTCAGACATTTATCTTCTAGTTCTGCTACTCTATTTTATTTTGCACTTTATCTTTGAGATCATTTTGGATTATTGTACATATTTGCTATTGTGGATACCCTTATTTTGGTTGTTGCGCACCTTTATTATATATGTATATATTGCATTTTCGCTTTTGATTGTGATTAGAAAAATATTTTGAATTGTTGAAACCTAGTTGACCCTTTTTGTATAAGGATTATGTTTTGATTGAAAAGGGGGTAAACGAGGAAATTTTTTTTAAAATTTCTAAATCACAACATTGAATTAGAATAAACTTAATCAATATGATGAAAACTTCCAAGAATTCCATTTCTAGAGCACCACTGCAATTGGTTGAAAAAAATTTTTTTTTAGAACTTGCTTGATTAATACACCATGTGGATCATGTTTTGAGCTAAGAACACAAGCATGAGAGTTTTGAGCCTAATTGTGTGGTTACATCATATAACCACTTATTTCTATTCTTGTGTGCATTATTCTCTTCCTATGATTGTAATCCTTGATTTGTTCGATTCTTTATGTCCATTATTTTGTGTATACATGCATTTATATGATTGAGGCCATGGTTTCAATTAGCTCACTTACCCAAATAGCCTACCTTTTATCTTCCATTGTTAGCCAATTTTGAGCCTATGCTTAACCCACTTATTCTTAATTGAAGCACATTACAAGCCTAAGTGAAAAACAATAAATGTCCCCTGTTTGGATCTTTGATTAGCTTAGGCTAGTGAGAGTGTTCATTACTTGATTTTGGGAAAGTTGGGTACATTGGGTAGAGATAAAAGTGTGTTTTCATGTTTATGTTAAAAATCTTGGGAATTGGGTACATACTCATGTATTAATCATGTGTAAACCATAGGCATTGAGGTTCTTGTATATAGTTTATGTTTTTATGTTAAAAAAAAAAGAATTGCAATAAAAAGGGGACAAAAATACCCCAAAGTTTAAAGCTTAATAATGATCAATGCATATGTGTGGTGACCAAAAGAGAATACATGAGTGTGTGTAAAAGTGAAGAATGGGTAGTTAGGATTGTTTAGAATTATATAGATAGTCATAAGTTAGGTGGGAAGTTTAAGTTAATCAAAGATTCAAAATTTTAACTCACTTGACCATATGCATCCTACCTTGACCCTAGCCCCATTACAACCTATGGGAAAGCCCTCATGATATTTGTATGCTTGCATAGAATAATTGTTGATTGTTAGATGAAAAAAAATTCTTGGAAAGCATGACTAGGGAAGAATCGAGTGAATCAACCCCATACAATTGAGTGCCTAGAGCGGATACACATCCGGCGAGGGTTCGATCGCTTAATTACATGTTTCCACCCATGATCATCTTTTCTTGCAAGTTTGTAAAATCTTTCAATGATTCAATCCAATTGTGGTTTGCTTGATTGCCATTGCCTTAGCCCTTGAGCTTGCATATGTATATTCTTGGAGATTGATTTATTTTGACTAAGCCAATGCATTCATAAAGATAGATTACATTTAGTTAGTTTGCATTGAATAAATGTTGATACCCTTTGCTTCTTTCTTGATTTTAGCATGAGGATATGCTTAGTTTAAGTGTGGGGAAATTTGATAAACCCCGATTTTGTGATTTATCTTGTGCTTAGTTTAGGGGATTTTATCACCTTTTCCCATATTTATTCAATGAAATAGCATGGTTTTGTAATACTCCCTTTAATTGTGCTTAAGTGTGAAAACATGCTTTTTAGGCCCTTAAATTGATGATTTTAATTCACTTTAATTCCATTCGATGCCTTGATATATTTGTTAAGTGATTTCAGGTTCATAAGGCAAGTATTGGATGGAAGAAATGAGGAGAAAAGCATACAAAGTGGAGAATGCATGAAGAAACAAGAATTGGGAATCCATTGATGGGCGCGCACGCGTACAAGGTGCGCGCATGCAAAAGTGGCTTCGCATAGAGGCGCGCACGCGTACATGACGCATACGCGTGGGTGAAGAAACAGCCAATCGACGTGGACGCGCACATGGCGCGTACGCGCCGATACTCTCACGTGACCCACTTAAAGGCAAAATGCTAGGGGTGATTTCTGAGCTACTGATAAACCACTATTTTATGGTTTATCTTGTGCTCAATTGAGTTGTTATCTACTCTTTACCCACTTATTCATACTATTTGCATGGTTTTACATTTGCCTTCCTAATTATGTGCTTTGATTGAAAACATGCTTCTTTGATCTTATATTTGCTTATTATTAATCCTCTCTTATTACCATTAGATGCCTTGATATGTGTGTTAAGTGTTTTCAGATATTATAAGGCAGGAATGGCTTGGAGGATGGGAAGAAAGCATGCAAAAGTGGAAGGAATACAAGAAGTTGGAGAAATTGCTAAGCTGTCCAGCCTGACCTCTTCGCACTCAAATGGCTATAACTTTGGCTACAGAGGTCCAAATGACGCGGTTCTAGTTGCAATGGAAAGCTAACGTTCGGGGCTTCGATTTGATATATAATATGCTATAGTTACCCTGACGCTAAGCGATGCGACCACGTGATCCATGCGGCCGCGTCGCAGTGACGAAAAACCAGCGTGGCAAAACTCGAAACCAGCGAATTCTGGACTGTTTTTGACCCAGTTTGCGGCTCAGAAAACACAGATTAGAGGCTATAAAGTGGGGAACTGCATCCATTCATAAGAAGGGCTTTCACATTCACAATTTTAGGAGTAGATGTAGTTTTTAGAGAGAGAGGTTCTCCCCTCTCTCTTAGGATTAGGATTTAGGACTTCTCTTAGTTTTAGGAGTGACTCTCAATCCCAGGTTCAATGTTCTTTTACTTTATATTTATCTCTTACTTTCAGATACTTTGATGCTTATATTAGTTATGTTGCCTATTTGGCTTATGCTACATTCATGTTATGATTTTCTTAATTAATATTATTTGAGGTATTTCAGATTTATGATTGCTTTCTTTTATTTATATAGATAATTTAGATTTTTCCCTTTTGGTCTTGGTTAAGAAATCAGTAACTCAACATTATCAAACTTAGCACAATTGATAATCGCTATCTTGCTAATTGAACTGAACTTCAATAATCCCAACTTTTTCTTAGGAAATAAATAGGATTCGAAGGTCAAACTAATTAGTCTCTTGACTTTCCTTTGCTTTAAAGGTTAACTAAGAGGAATTAAGATTCAACTTTCATTATTGTTGAGAGAGATAACCAAGTTGGACTTCCAATTTCTCATACCTTGTCAAAAGTTTATTTTACAGTTATTTATTTATTTTATTTGTCATTTAAATATACCTGTGCCCATTGCCCAAACTCAACATCCCCCAATTTACAAACTCATAACCAATAATAAGAACACACCTCCCTGCAATTCCTTGAGAAGACGACCCGATGTTTGAATACTCGGTTATCAATTTCAAAGGGGTTTGTTACTTGTGACAACCAAAATGTTTGTACGAAGGGATTTTTGTCGGTTTAGAGACTATATCTACAACGCGACTGTTTTTATGACATTCTTTACTGGCAAAAATCCTAACGTCAAAATGGCGCCATTGATGGGGAATTGCAAACGTGTGCCTTATTATTGGTTATTATAAATATTTTTTTGATTTTTGCTTGTTTATTTGTTTTTTATTTTTGTTTTTATTTTTTCTTTTTCCATAAATTAAGAGGTTATTGGTTTTTATTTAGTTATTAAAAAAAATTTTTTTTTTCAAAAAATTTGTTCTTAGTGTTCATCTTGATCTTCAAGTTGTTCTTCGCGTTCATCTTGACCTTCAAGCTGTTCTTAGTTGTTTTCTTCGTTTTGATCTAAAAATTTGAAATTTGATGTCATTTTATTATTTTTCTCTCTCCTCATTAAATTCAAAAATATTTTTTATTAATTTTTTTTCGAAAAAAAATTTTCAGATTTTTATTTTTAAAATTTTTATCTTATCTTATCTTGTTTCAAAAATCAAAGTTCAAAATTCAAATTTAAAATTTTTCAAAATTTAAATTTAAAAATTTTCAAATTTCAAATTTCAAAAAATTCAAATTTCAAAAATTTAAAATTCAAATTTCAAAATTCAAATTTCAAAATTTCAAAATTCAAATTTCAAATTTTAATTTTCAAATTCAAAATTTAAATAACCTTTTAATTTAAATTTATTTTTATTTTTGTTTTTAATTTTTTTATTTGCTACTATGAACTCTCACCCCTTTGGCTGTGAGTCTGGTTACAATAATGTTGCAGGAAGAAGAAATTACAATGAGAACAGGCATCAAGGTTGGAACAACCAAAGATGGGAGGAGCCACAAGGATTTGATCAACCTTCATGGCAACAACCACCTCCAATGGACTATCAACAACCACCACCATATGCCTATGAACCCTTTCCTCAACATAACTTTGAACTACCACACTCCCAAGCCAACTACCACCATTCACCTTCATATAACCCTAACCCACATCCACCATACCAACCACCTTATGAACCAAATGAACCATACATAGATCCACCCCAAACCTCCATGGAGAGAGCACTTACCGATCTAAACTCTACTATACGAGCTCTCGCCGCCCAAATCAGACCACCAAATACCTTTAACAATCAACCCTCAAGCTCTAGTGCACTTCCTTTTTAATCACAGAATGATCTCCCCATCCCACCACCACCTCAATATTTGCCATCTCCATATCCATCAATCCAAGAGTACTATGATCCTACCTATGATAACCGAGTGCATCAAGAGACAAAGGATCGTTTCAAGGAAACAGTGGATCGATTTCAGGCAACCACTCAACAACTGGAGCAAGCATTAATTCAATGGGCTTCAGGCGCTCAAATATACAAGGATCAGCCACAGCTCCATGTGGACAGTCTAGTGAAGAGCGTAGCATGAAGGAGATACCAGAAACCCCAGTGGACATGACAGAGCATGAATTCATACTAGAACAAGTAGAAGAAGTTGTCATTGTTCAAGAAGAAGAGTTGGTTGAAGACTTAGGAGATGCAGAACCTCCATGGGAAAGTCCAGTCATAGAACCCCCTCCCAAGATGTTTGAAATTGATGCTAAGGAGGGTGTACAACCTCCAAGGCATATCA
>NC_029793.2:66506361-66519779 GCF_000816755.2 Arachis ipaensis
CCACTTGAATATGGGCTACTGGAGACGGATGGTCAACTTAGAGCTCTTTGTGGCATTAAGAGTAAGAGGAAGATGGCCAGTGGTAAGAATTGTCAAGCAAGGTTCATTATGGTTGGAAGCTTTAAATTTAAACACAAAGGTTAGTATAAAGCTCAACTGAATGGGTCTAGGAAGCTGTTTGGATGTCTCAGTGAGAATTCTGACTGTTCACCACCCAAGTGGAAAAATGATGATGATCAATAAGAAGATGGGTGCAAAGGCAAGGTCTGGGACCCCGAAATCCAATCTAGAAATTAGCACTCTTGGGGCCTTGTCACATGCTTTAACTTACTTGAAGGCTTTCTGCGCCTAGTTTGGGACCCCGGAGGTTACTGGAATCACAAACATTGGTGGAGATTCCTGGATGAGTTCAAGCATAAGCCACCATAACAGGAAGCTCATCAAATGTCCAACTTAAGAACTTTAACTAAAAGTGCTAGGTGGGAGATAACCCACCATGGTATAATCGTTCCTTTTTCATTTTTTAGTTTTATTTGTTTTTGAGTTTTATTTTATTTTATTGAACCTAGAGTTTTGCATCACATCCATATTAACACTGCATTCTGCATTTTCTTTTCAGACTAAAAAAAAAAAAGCGAGCACGCGACGCGACCGCATCAGCGACGCGTCCGCGTCGCAAGGAGATGAGAGAATAATAAATTGAACAGAAAGTTACGCAGGAGCAGCGCTGGAGGCGTGCCAATGGCACAAATCACCCCACGCGACCGCGTCATATGGGAATAATGGCCTCTCACGCGACTGCGTCAACCACGCGGCCGCTTGTCCTGAAATCGGCGTAAAAAGGGTGTGTGGCCGAAAGTTGAGCTAGAGTTGGGCTGGACTCGTGCTGGTAGCCCAAGCCTCACCACGCGAACACGTGCCTCACGCGTCCGCGTCATTTTTAACAGAAAGGCCACTCACGTGATCGCGTCGACCACACGATCGCGTCACCCAGAATTTTGGCAAAAAGAGTTTCGAACAGAGAGTTGCGCGACAATGAGGCTGCACTCGCGCCAATCGCACAAAACAGGCCACGCGATGGCGTGACCCACGCGTCCGCGTCACCTGACCTTATCACGCACCATGCGACCGCGTCGCCAGCGTCGCACAACCTATCCAGATTAGTGCCAATTTTCTTATCTTTTCTTTTCTAATCCTAATTTCTTCCTTCTCTCTCCTTTCTCACTTTCTTTTTCTTCTCATCCTTTTTCCCTCTCATTCTATTTTATTTAATTTATTTGCATACTTTCATTCATTGCATATTTTTAAAAATTATTATTGGTGTTCAAATTTTCTTATTTAACTGTTGCATCTTCTCTTGAATTATTTTGGGTGCTTAGTGACTTGTTTTATTCTGGATAGGTAATATTATTTATATCAATGCCAACCTTTTATACTTATATTACTTTTACATTGACATAATTTTATATTATCTCTCCTTGCCCACACTCTCTTCCCTATTTTTGCAAATTTTTGCACTCTTGATTTGCCATGTACTTCTACTGTTTTCTCACTTGCATGTTGTAGCTACCATGTAATTGAGACCTTCATTATTTGGCATTAACCAACCCATGCTTTAATTGTTTCTTATCTTTATTTCTGGGTTACTGTTCTTCTTTTCCTCTTCTTTCAGGCTGGCCACCAAAGATGGCAAAAAAGAGAAACTTCTAAAAGGGAGAAAAACAAGTCCATCTGCAAAATATTTAGAGAAAAGCAAACAGTTGAAACAACCCGTCCACCTGCACATCTCAGCATGCACCGAGGACGGTGCAATCTTTAAGTGTGGAGAGGTCGATACCGATCTCCATGGGTTAGTACTTTCTTGTCTCAAACACCAATGTTTAAATTTTCTTTGTAGATTAGTTGTTGCATTTGTATGTTTGTTTGATTTTTGCATATTTTACCACTTGGTTGAAGTAATATTTTCTTTTTCAAGAAAATTTTTAGAGAATTTTACTAATTTGAATAAAAAAATTTAATGTTACACTTGTTTGAAGAAATATTATACTGGAACATGGTTTAGAGCTCGAACACACAAAACCTGTGAGATTTTTGAGCCTATTTGAATTGGTTGCATTTTTCAACCAATAATTTATTTTTGGTGTGTATTTTTCTCTCTAAAATTGTGATCTTTGTCTTGCTTAATTCTATATTTCCATTGTTTGATGTATACATGCACTTATATGATTGAGGCCCTTGTTTCACTAAGCTTACATACCCATATGGCCCTACCTTTTATTATCCTTTGCAAACCAATTTGAGCCTATTTTACCCCTTTGTTCTTTTTTTTTTAGCACATCATTAACTCTAAGAGAAAAACAATAATGTCCTTAATTTGAATCCTTGGTTAGCTTAGACTAGTGAGAGTGCTTATGATTTAAGTGTGGGAAAATTGGGTTTGGAAATATTTGGTTTGAGAATTGAGTATGTTAAAATTTTCTAAAAATGTGAAAGAAATGTTTAGGACATGTTCATGCATTCAATAAATTAATCATATGCATTGAGAAAAACAAAAGAAAAAAAATTATATATATATAAAAAAAAGAAAAGAAAAGAAAGAAGAGCAATTAAGCAAAAAGGGGACAAAATGCCCCAAAGTAAGTGGTGAAAGCAATGCATATGAGTTGTACTTGAAATTAGAATGCATGAATATGTGGAAAACATGGTTAATGGATGGTTAGATGTTGTATTATGATTACATGGATTGTCTAAAGTTAGGTGGAAAGTTTAAGTCAATTAAGGATTCAGATTTTTAGTCCACTTGGCCAAATACAATCCTACCTTGACCCTAGCCCCATTACAACCCTTAAAAGACCTCTTGATATGTGTATCTGTGCATTAAACTTATGTTGATTGTTAGATGAAGAGCAAGCCTTAGAAAGCAAGGTTAGTAGAGAATTGAGAGAATCGAACCTAAAACACTTGAGTGATTATAGTGTATACACTACCAGTAAGGGTTCGATGCTCAATTCCTTGTTCCCTACTTTCATGAGCTATTTTCTTCTTGCAAGTCTATTTGTACTTCATTATCATGACTTGAATTAGTGAAATCCAGTTCATATTTCCTCTTGAAAGATTTGTTTACTTTTAACTAAGTAGGTAGAATCATTTTGCATGTAGTTGTATTCATAGGATTGCATTTCATACATTCTACCATTCCTCTTCACTCTCTTATAGCTTCTCTTGAGCTTAGCATGAGGACATGCTAATGTTTAAGTGTGGGAAGGTTGATAAACCACTATTTTATGGTTTATCTTGTGCTCAATTGAGTGGTTTCTATCTACTCTTTACCCACTTATTCATACTATTTGCATGGTTTTACATTTGCCTTCCTAATTATGTGCTTTGATTGAAAACATGCTTCTTTGATCTTATATTTGCTTATTATTAATCCTCTCTTATTACCATTAGATGCCTTGATATGTGTGTTAAGTGTTTTCAGATATTATAAGGCAGGAATGGCTTGGAGGATGGGAAGAAAGCATGCAAAAGTGGAAGGAATACAAGAAGTTGGAGAAATTGCTAAGCTGTCCAGCCTGACCTCTTCGCACTCAAATGGCTATAAATTTGGCTACAGATGTCCAAATGACGCGATTCCAGTTGCGTTGGAAAGCTAACGTCCGGGGCTTCGATTTGATATATAATATGCTATAGTTCCCCTGACGCTAAGCGATGCGACCGCGTGATCCATGCGGCCGCGTCGCAGTGACGAAAAACCAGCGTGGCAAAACTCGAAACCAGCGAATTCTGGACTGTTTTTGACCCAGTTTGCGGCCCAGAAAACACAGATTAGATGCTATAAAGTGGGAGACTGCATCCATTCATAAGAAGGGCTTTCACATTCACAATTTTAGGAGTAGATGTAGTTTTTAGAGAGAGAGGTTCTCTCCTCTCTCTTAGGATTAGGATTTAGGACTTCTCTTAGTTTTAGGAGTGACTCTCAATCTCAGGTTCAATGTTCTTTTACTTTATATTTATCTCTTACTTTCAGATACTTTGATGCTTATATTAGTTATGTTGCCTATTTGGCTTATGCTAGATTCATGTTATGGTTTTCTTAATTAATATTATTTGAGGTATTTCAGATTTATGATTGCTTTCTTTTATTTATATACATAATTTAGAGTTTCCCCTTTTGGTCTTGGTTAAGAAATCAGTAACTCAACATTATCAAACTCAGCACAATTGATAATCGCTATCTTGCTAATTGAACCGAACTTCAATAATCTCAACTTTTTCTTAGGAAATAAATAAGATTCGAAGGTCGAACTAATTAGTCTCTTGACTTTCCTTTGCTTTAAAGGTTAACTAAGAGGAATTAAGATTCAACTTTCATTATTGTTGAGAGAGATAACCAAGTTGGACTTCCAATTTCTCATACCTTGCCAAAAGTTTATTTTACAGTTATTTATTTATTTTATTTGTCATTTAAATATACCTGTGCCCATTGCCCAAACTCAACATCCCCCAATTTACAAACTCATAACCAATAATAAGAACACACCACCCTGCAATTTCTTGAGAAGACGACCCAAGGTTTGAATACTCGGTTATCAATTTCAAAGTGGTTTGTTACTTGTGACAACCAAAACGTTTGTACGAAGGGATTTTTGTCAGTTTAGAGACAATATCTACAACGCGACTGTTTTTATGACATTCTTTACTGGAAAAAATCCTAATGTCAAAATGGTGCCGTTGCCGGGGAATTGCAAACGTGTGCCTTATTATTGGTTATTATAAATATTTTTTTGATTTTTTCTTGTTTATTTGTTTTTATTTTTGTTTTTATTTTTGCTTTTCCATAAATTAAGAGGTTATTGGTTTTTATTTAGTTATTAAAAATTTTTTTTTTTCAAAAAATTTGTTCTTAGTGTTCACCTTGATCTTCAAGTTGTTCTTCGCGTTCATCTTGACCTTCAAGCTGTTCTTAGTTGTTTTCTTCCTTTTGATCTAAAAATTTGAAATTTGGTGTCATTTTATTGTTTTTCTCTCTCCTCATTAAATTCAAAAATATTTTTTATTAATTTTTTTTCGAAAAAAAAAATTTCAGATTTTTATTTTTAAAATTTTTATCTTATCTTATCTTATTTCAAAAATCAAATTTCAAATTTCAAAAAATTCAAATTTCAAAAATTTAAAATTCAAATTTCAAAATTCAAATTTCAAAATTTCAAAATTCAAATTTCAAAATTTAATCCCAATTCAGACCACCAAATACCTTTAACAATCAACCCTCAAGCTCTAGTGCACTTCCTTTTCAATCACAGAATGATCTCCCCACCCCACCACCACCTCAATATCTACCATCTCCATATCCATCAATCCAAGAGCACTATGATCCTACCTATGATAACCGAGTGCATCAAGAGACAAAGGATCGTTTCAAGGAAACAGTGGATCGATTTCAAGCAGCCACTCAACAACTGGAGCAAGCATTAATTCAATGGGCTTCTAGGCGCTCAAATATACAAGGATCAGCCACAGCTACATGTGGACAGTCTAGTGAAGAGCGTAGCATGAAGGAGATACCAGAAACCCCAGTGGACAAGACAGAGCATGAATTCATACTAGAACAAGTAGAAGAAGCTGTCATTGTTCAAGAAGAAGAGTTGGTTGAAGACTTAGGAGATGCAGAACCTCCATGGGAAAGTCCAGTCATAGAACCCCCTCCCAAGACGTTTGAAATTGATGCTAAGGAGGGTGTACAACCTCCAAGGCATATCACAGTTGAAGACTTGGAAAAGGTTGATCAAGAGATGGAGATTCAAGAAGAAGAAGCACAACCTCCCATGCCCTTGGAAAGCAATGAAGAGGAGATTAAATTGGAAGAAAGCTACCAAGAGGAAGAGGTTGAAATTGAAGAAGCTTCAAAGAGGTGGTAATTATCAGAGAAGAGCACAAGGGAGTGGAGCTTGCAATTTCATTAAAAACACCTCCCCCTAAGTTGCCATCATCCTTCACAACATTCAAGTGGGTAAAATTCATATCCCATAGCTTTCTAATCCCACTTGAATATGGGCTACTGGAGACGGATGGTCAACTTAGATCTCTTTGTGGCATTAAGAGTAAGAGGAAGATGGCCAGTGGTAAGAATTGTCAAGCAAGGTTCATTATGGTTGGAAGCTTTAAGTTTAAACGCAAAGGTTGGTATAATTACTTGCTTGATTTACGCGTTTTGTCATTTAAATTCTTGCTCATTTAATTTCTTGCCCTCTTATTATCAAACCCCCCTTGCATTCTCATAGCCAATAATTGACCACTTCATTGCTATCCTCGTGAGACGACCCGGAGTCTAAATACTTCGGTTAATTCTTATTGGGGTTTGTACTTGTGACAAAACCATATTTTAATTTGATGTGAGAGTTGTTTGTTGGTTTGGAACTATGCTTACAACGAAATAATTCCTTTCTTTAAGAAGAAAATCTAGACCGACAACAATTTTCGTATCACAACCATCATGAACTTAGAGTGATGTTTCCAACCACTACACAACTCTCTTCTACTTTTAACTTCACAAAGAGCTCTAAGTTGACCATCGTTTTCAATCAAACTATATTCACGTGAGAAAGTAAAGCTTAGGGATAAGAATTTTACCCACTTGAATGTTGTGTAAGATGATGACTTAGGAAGGGGTGGTCCCAATGACCTTGCAAGCTCCACTCCTTTGTGCTCTTCCTTGAGTGTCTCCACCTCTTCGCAAGCTTCTTCAATTTCAACCTTTCCCCTTTGGTAGCTCTCTTCCTCTTCATTGCTCACCATGGGTATGGGGGGTTGTACACATTCTTCTATAATTTCAACTTCATGTCCAATGGGAAAGGATTCAATTGTAGATAGAAATTCATTCATGATTGAATCCATCTCTTGATAAACCTCTTTCAAGTCTCCAACTATGATATGCCTTGGAGGTTGCGCACCCTCCTCAACATCAATATCAAACTTCTTGGAAGAGTGCTCTATGATGCTACATTCCCATGGACTTTCAACATCTCCTAAATCTTCAACCACCTCTTCCTCTTCTTCAACAATCATGGCTTCCTCTAGTTGCTCCAATACAAAATAACATCCCTCGTTTCCCACCGGAGTTTCCAATCTCTCCTTCATGCTATGATCTTCAATTGATTCTTAACATGTGGCCACGGATGCACCTTGAGTGTTCAAGCATTGGTAGGCTAAAGTGTGCACTACCTTAGTCAAATTAGTCACAAACTCTAGGGTGGTCCTTTGCATATCCGCTTGTCCTTGAAGTAGCAAGGTAAGAGAATCATCTATTGGGGCTTGGGATGGATAAGAGGGTTCATCATTTTGGAGAGAGGGTTAATAGTAGAAAGGTGGTTCCTCTTGATAAGGGTATGGAGATGGTGAGTATTGAGGTGGTTCATGGTAGTAATCTTGATAGGGTTGTGGTGGTTCTAAAGGTTCTTGCTCATAATGGTCATAAGAATATGGTATGGGTGGTTGGTCATATAATGGATATGGATCATAGGAAGATGCTTGGTATGGAAAGGCTTGTGAGTATGGTTGAGGTTCATGTTGAGGATAAGAATCATAGGCATATGATGGTGGTAATTGATTGTCATAAAAAGATTCACCATAGCCATTGAATTGACATGCATTAGGATGGTGATTATACCTATAAGTATCTGGAGGTTGTTGCCAATAGGAGTGATCAATTTCTTGAGGCTCCTCCCATCTTGAAGTGTTCCATCCTTGATACATGTTGTCATTGAAGTTCACATCTCCTACAACACAATTAGAACCAAACTCATAGCCGAAGTGAGAATTCATGATAGCAAGAGAAAATGAAAATAAAATCAAATAAGAAACAAAGAAAACCAAATCCTAAAACTAGCAAGAGCTAACAAAAGTAAACATATTGACACTATTCACATATATACAATAACCAATAACATGACACCATTACAATTCCTTGACAACGGCGCCATTTTGATGATCGGATTTTTGATGGTTTAGAATTCACAATAAATTCTCATTGCAAGTATAGTTCCTAAACCAACAATAATCCTTTCATACAAAAATTTGTTTGTCATAAGTAACAAACCCCTAAAATCTATAAACCGAAGTATTAGAACCTCGGGTCATCTCTCAAAGGAATTGTAGGGTAGTGTTCTTGTTATTGGTTATGAGTTGTATATTTTGGGGTTTTGATTAAGGAACAAGAACAGTAAATGACAATGGAAATGTAAATGATAAAGCGGTCTTGGCAAGGTTTGGTGGTCAAGGATCTCTATCCTTATTACTAACCACAACATGAGAATTGGCAAGGATCAATCCCACTAAGTCATCCTATAACTAATAGTAAAGGAAAGTCAAGTGAGCTATATCAATCCAAGTCCATAAATCCTAGATCTTCACCAATTCAATTAGTGAGATCTAGCATTAATGGCTCCCAATCATCAATTACTTGGACATTAGTAACTCAAGAGTTTCTAACTTACCTTCCCAAGCCAAGAGCATAAAATTATATTCTAACATCCTTCCAAGCATTTCATCAAACACTTGGAAGGCACAAAAGGAAAACATAGTAAATTGACAACAAGAATAGAATCTAACAACAATTATTGCAAGGAATTAATAACAACAATCAAAAGAAACACAATTATCATGAATTACCTCAAATTGAATTGAAAGAAAATAGAATGAGCAAAAGTAGATCTATAACAAAGCATAGAAACAAAGTAGAAGAAATTATAACAAACAATAGAAGAATGATGAATGTAACAACAAAGAATTAAAGAGTAAAAGTAGATGAAAACATGAATTAAAACCTAGATCTAAGAACTAAACCTAATCCTAATCCTAATTCTAGAGAGAAGTGAGAGCTTCTCTCTCTAAAACTAACTAAAACTAAGCCTAAAGTGTAATGTGTGAGATAAAAAAATGTGAATGATCATCATTCCCCTTTAATCCTTGGTCCTTATATGCATTTTGGCGCCAAAGTTGGTTGTAAACTGGGCCCCACAACTCTCAGAAATCGCTGGGCACATTTTCTATTTAAAAATCACGTGCGGAGACTGGCGTGTATGCGTACAGCGCGCGTACGCGTCCATGGAGCATTTCGCGATCCACACGTAGGCGCATAGTGCACGCGCGCGTCCATGGCGGTTTTCCAAATCTTTGGCTTTTCATGATTTCTCCACTTTGCATGCTTTCCTTTCCATTCCTTTGATCCATTCCTAGCCTTTTCAATCTGAAATCACTAACAAACAAATCAAGGCATTGATGCTCACGAAAACTTGTCTCTCAACAAATTTTCTCCCTTCGGCAAGTATACCGAATTGTCGTCAAGTAATAACTCACAAAAGAGTGAGGTAGAATCCCACAGAGATTAATGGATTAAGCAATCAATGGTTAATTGATTATCCTAGTTAGACGAATCATATTGGAGTGATAAGTAACAAGGAAAGGTAAATGGCATAAAAGTAAAGAAAGCAATAGAGTGCAGAGAAGTAAAATGGCAAGAAAGGTAAATGTAAGAACTAAAAATAAAATGAACATTGGGATCAAGAGATATTGCAATCCTCTGGATCAAGTTCATTCTCATCTTCTTCCTCAATCAATGCATTCATTGATCTCCTTGGCAATCTTAAGTGATTGGATCCCTATTCTTTGGAATTCAATCTCTCAAATCTTGATCAATAGCCAATTCCTTGGTCAATTGCTCATGAGAAGAGATGAAGTATGGTCACTGATTATACCACATGCATTCCCAAATCAAGTGTTGGTAGGATTATAGTCACATATCCATCCAAACCCAATTTGGTCCAGCATGAGAAAGCATTTCTAGCATGATCTCTTCATTCCTCTTCCAAGGTTCAGAAGAGATCCAAGTATGAATAGCTTCTTTTCCAAGATAACTACCCAATTGGATGAAGATCGAAAGCTCTCTAGTAAAATCACGAGAAAAGATAGAAGAAGAAGAATGAAAACTAATATTGATCCATTGTATCACAATAGAGCTCTCTAACCCAATGAAAAGAGTTAGTTGATCATTGCTCTACCAAAATAGAAAAGAAAGAAGGTGCAGAAAAGTAAAGACGAAGATTAAAACTGAAAATAAAACTTCAAAGTTCATAAATAAAAATTACAACTAAAAGAAAGAGAAGGAAAAGTGTGTGAGGGGAGGGAGTCCGAAGACCCCTCTCTAATCCGCCATTCCAGAATGTCCCTCCATGTAAAAACTAAGGCCTTTATATAGGCTCTCATAAATTACAAAATGAAATTAAAAGCAAATTACAATTAAATGAAAATTCCTATTCTAGATGCTTCTTGTGGCCTTGATTGGTTGACACTTGTGGGCTTGCTTCCTTGAGGGTGGAGAAGTGAATCAAGTTGAGGTCCAGGTGCTAAAGTTAGTGCTAAAGTTAGCCACACTAACGCTACAAGTGTGGCGTTAGTGCTAAAGTTATTGTGGCTAACGTTGCACTTGCTGCCCAGTTGGTGTTTTTGGGGATTAAAAGATGCCTCTTGTTTGTACCCCAATTTCATGCCCACTATAGAGTATTATATATCGTTGGAAAGCTCTAAATGTCAGATTTCTAATGCAACTAAAATCACCTCAATTGGATCTCTATAACTCAAGTTATGCTCCTTTAAAGTGGACATGGTTGCTGGCATAGTCGCTAGCGTTAATGGAAAACGTGAGTCCCGATAACGCTAGCGACCAGGGGCTTAATAGTTCCAGGTTCTGGAGCTTAAAATCAATGTCAATCCCATACTATTATATATTATTGGAAATCTCTGGATGTATACTTTCCAACGCCTTTGGAAGCGCATCATTTGGAACTCTACAACTTGAGTTACACTTCTTGGAAGGTGAAGAGGTCAGCTGGCCTTACTATAGGTTGATACCATGTTCATCTTTGCACTTTTGGGGCAGGTTTACTCCCTGAAATTAAGTGGCAACCATGTATTGCCATATATGCTTGGAAAGCTCTGGAATCCTACTTTCCAATGCCACTGGAATCACCTCATTTGGAGCTTTGTGGCTCAAGTTATGCGTGTTTGAAGAAGGCATGGTCAGGCTGCCAGGTGGGACTTTTGCCCACGTTAACTACCACGTTAACTTAGTTAACGTGGGTCTTTTTGCTTCGCCAACGTTAGTGGCACTCACTTTTTCTAATAACATTGTCATCTCCCTTTCCTTCCACGTTAACTACCACGTTAACTTAGTTAACGTGGCTGTTAACGTGGGTCTTTTTGCTTCGCCAACGTTAGTGGCACTCACTTTTTCCACTAACGTTGGCATATACCCCTTTCGCAAGCGTTATTGGGGCTCACCTTCCCCATTAACGTTGCTTGGTGCCTTTGGTCCCTACGTTAGAGTTCACGTTAGTGTAGCTAACGTGACTCTTAACGTGGGTCTTCCTTGCTAACGTTCCATGCTCTCCTTCTTCAAAGTTAATGCTACTAACTTTGCTCACTAACGTTGGGGTTTTCCTTCCTTCCACGTTAGTGCCCACGTTAGTGTAACTAACGTAGCCACTAACGTGGCTCTTCTCTTCTTCTTTTGGCCTGAAATCAATCAAACAAAGTGCATCAAAGTCTTGCTCTTAATCATGGGATCATGCATCATCCAATTTATCATTCAATTTATGCATAATTCTCATGAAATCCTTCAAAATTCATAATGTTTGCTTGAATCATGGTATGAATGCATTTTCAACCAAATACTTGCTTATTTCCTAAGAAAATGCATGAAACCAACCTAAAGCATATAAAAAATGGCTAGTAAAACTAGCCAAGATGCCCTGGCATCACAACACCAAACTTAAATCTTGCTTGTCCCCAAGCAAGAAAAGAACTATGCACAAAGAATTCTCTTTAATTGGAATGTATTGAAGAATTGCTTATGATGCCTTAGTGGGTGAAGTGAATAAGTGACAGTGGGGTGAACTCTAATTTGTATGCTTATGCAAGGATTCCAATGCTCATTAGTCCTTACATTTTGGAAGTCTTAGATCTTAGAACTTTCATTCAAATGATATTATGGAAATCTCTTTATAGATTGTCACCTTGAAGCAGCACTTATTTTCTAGCATTTTTCTTTCTTTTTTGGAATTTGGCCTCGACTCTAGGTGTCATGTATCAAAGCGGATTTTTAAGATAGGCTTTCAATCAATACTCTCAAACCAGTTGGTCTAAGGTATTAGGTGTTGAAGCACCCCTTAGGATTTACTTGCTCAAGCCTCTCTCTTTGATACAAATCCACCACAAGCATTTAACTAGGACAATAACTCTTTGAGTTCTTGTTTCTTTCTTCTTCTTCCTAGTAATTGATGCTCAGAGCCTTGGGCTTGCTCTTTGTTTTTCTTTTTCTTTTGTTTTCTTTTGTTATTGCTTCTTGGATCAATAGATGTTTGAGAAATTCCATAATACTTCTCTAAACTTCATTTCCTGTCTATGAGCTCCCATGCAAGTTTTCACAAACATGCAACCTCGAGACACAATCATACAATCAGAACCTCCACTCCTCTTAATCTTTTGCTTGCCCCAAGATTTATAAAATTCTTCAACATTTTCCTTTCAAAAGAATGATTTCTTTGTTGCATTCTTAGAGATATTGGGTGCAAGTAAAATTCAAGATGATAATCATGATATCATAGCAACATGTTACAAATCAAATATCAAATTATGATTATTCACAAGGAGTAATCACACATGCATACAAAGAAAATAAAAGATAATCATGCAATTTAAAGTGCTGGAAATAAGTAAGAGGAAAAAGGAACTTTACCACCTTGTAGTTCATCTTCATTGTTGTTGCCCTTTTCCTCCTATTCTTCCCCTTCCCACACCAAATTTAGAATGATTGCTTATTGATGGGAAGCAGAAGCTGGTGAATTAAAAATTTATTAAAATGGTTACGTTGCAAGTATAGTTCTTAACTCACCGAAAATCTACCTATCAATTTAGAAATATGTCACAGAGAGTTTAAATTAAAATTACTGGGAGTTTTAAGTCCCAGGTTGTCTCCCAACGAGTTGCAGAAAAGTGTGCTGTTTTATTAATCAGATGTTCCAAGAAGTTGAGCTAAGTAAATTGGAATTTAAATTGAGGAATTTTAAATAATATAGATAAAAGCCTTGACTGGGAATTGATTAGTTAGAAACTCTATCATTGATGGAGTGATTTTTTTAGATTGATTTATAATTAACGGTTACTCTGTTTGGTTATCCTTTACTAGGTAAGGGAAAGTCAAACAAGTTGGACTGCTAGATCTATTCACGAGTTACAACCCACTTAGTTCAAAGGAATTGGCATTGGTGACAGGATAGCAATCCAACATTTAACCCAATTACAAATTTTCTTTCAATCCTTCCAACTCAAGAGTTCCTTTTAATCAACTCCCCATCAAGTAA
>NC_029793.2:66519807-66530185 GCF_000816755.2 Arachis ipaensis
TGATGAAGTCTTGATGAGGAAATAACTCTTCTCAATGTTCCAATGCTAAGATCAATTGAAAATTAAAATTCTAAAAACTAGAGAGAAAAACCTAAGAGAGTGAAAAAACTAGATCTAAAACTACTGAATGAATGTCTCTGTTGTTTCTGCATATTCTCTGACTCTAGTCTGCTGTTCCGAGCCGAAAACTGGGCCGAAATAAGGTCCAAAATTGCCCCCATCGAATTCTGCAGATTATGCAGATCGCACATGTCACGCGATCGCATCGTCCATGCGGGTGCGTCGCTTGCGCTTTTTCCTCTCCACGTGTTCGCGTCGTCCACGCTACCGCGTCGCTTGCGCTTTCCAATCTGCGCGGTTGAGCAAGCCATACGGCCGCGTCGCTGCGATTTGCGCTCCTTCACGCGGTCGCGTGAGCGATGCAACCACGTCATTTCTCGCTGGTTATCTCCTCAAATTCTTGTGTTCCTTCCATTTTTGCTAGCTTCCTCTCCAATCTCCATCTCATTCATGCCCTATAAGGCCTGAAACACTTGACACACAGATCACGGCATCGAATGGAATAAGGGAGAATTAAAAGTAAATAATTAAAGTCTCTAGGAAGCAATTTTCAAACATGTACTAAATTTAGGAAGGAAATCTAAATGCATGCTAAATTGATGAATAAGTGGGCAATGATCATGACAAAACCACACAATTAAACACAATATAAACCATAAAACAGTGGTTTATCATCCTCCCCACACTTAAACATTAGCATGTCCTCATGCTAAATTGAAGGAGACAAGGAAATAAGTATGAACATGCAGAAACTCATGAAATGCAATACAATCCTACGTATATAAATAAATGCAACTATATGATTATTGTCCACTTAATCAAAAGTAAATAAGCCCTTCAAAACAGTTACAAATCAAATTCCACTAATTCTATCATTATACAATAAAACCGATAAAAGTGCAAGAAGATAGCTTATGAAAGCAGGAAACATGAAAATTCAAGCATTGAACCCTCACTGATAATGTATGTACGCTCTAATCTCTAGTGTATAGGGTAATCACTAAATTCTTTTCTAGTCATGTTTTTTAACTTTTGTTTTTCTCTTAACCAATCAACAACAGTTAATATACCAATGCAAACATCATGAGGTCTTTTCAGGGTTGTAATGGGGCCAAGGTGCATATACATATGGCTAAGTGAGCTTTATAAATTGAATTTTTAATTAACCTAAGCTCTCACCTAATATACATATATTCTATATACTTTTAAATTCATGCTTAACTACCCATAATTCCCTTTTTCAACCCATACTCATGTTTCAACTTTGTATTTTAATTCTATCATATGTGCATTGATCTTTGAATTCTAATTTAACATTGGGGTAATTTTGTCTCCTTATTTATTTATTATTATTATTATTATTGAATAAATAAAGCTTATCAATGCACATAGATTTTTCATTCTTATATTTTCACATGAGTAGGTATCCAAATTCCCTTTAAATTTTCATGACATATTCCCTTAACAACTTTTGTTCCCGTAATTTCCCATACTTAACTAAGACACACAATTCTATCTTAAGCTAACCAAAGATTCAATTTGGGATATATAATTGTTTTTTTTTTTTTTTCGGTTTAAGGTTAGTAACGTGGTAAAATATCGAACAAATGGGAATTAAAGGCTCAAAGTGGTTAACAAAGGTAATTGAGAAGGGTAGGCTTGATTTGGATAATTGAGTTTAAACAAATAATGGCCTCAATCATGTGCAAGCATGTAAATATAATAAATACTGGACATATAAGATAAAACAAAATATAGATTACAATCATAGAGAAGTAAACACACAAGAATAAAATGATAATAATTTACCTCCGGAAGTCAGGTACTGACCGACCTCCCCACACTTAAGGCTTTGCACCGTCCTCGGTGCCATCTATCAGAAATAGGGGTGGGCTGGTAGCAGTATCTCCATAGTTGGGACCATCATGGCTCCCGGTGCTGGTAAAAGAAGTGGAGTCCGGAGTGTCTGAGTCCTTGAATTTGCCCATGATCAGCTCCTTGAGGTATGTGAATCGGCGCTTGTTACGGCGCTCTCTCATCTTAGCTTTCTGTTCATGCCGATCCAACTTTTCAAGTAACTGTTGGAGCAATTTATCGGTTGTAGATGCTTGTGGTGTTGAAGAAGGAATATCTTCAACTGGCTCAGTAGGCTGGCTTGTAGTGGCTGCTGAAAGTCTGAGGTATTTCCCGTGAGGGACATATTGATCATCCCGTGGAAGCATGGCTTTGGTGTCCCCAGCTCTGTAGGAGACTCCGGCTACTGAGACAAGATCTGAGACCAGGGCGGGAAAAGGTAGGTTGCCCGCGATTTGTACATGCTCCATAGCATTCCGGATGTGTCTTGAAAGATTCAGAGGTTGGTCTGTAAGGATGCACCATAGTAGAACAGCCATGTCTGCAGTGAAGGAAGACTCATGAGTGCTTGGAAAGACGTAATGGGACATGATCTGTGCCCATACGCGAGCCTCCAAGGTAAGTACGGAAGCCAGGATTCCCTTAGGGCGGGAACGGTGGTATCCGTAGATCCAACGGCTGCCAGGTAAAGCGATGACTCCGAGAACGGAGTCCCAGTCAAATTGGTATCTCTGGCGCTGAAGGGTGGCTTCTTGAAAAGCGTCCATTCCTGCAGGAATAGGGGAAAGACTCAGAACTTGCTGAATGGCTTCTTCTGTGATGGGGACTTGCTTTTGCCGGACATAAACAGACTGTAGGGTCGGCATGTAGAAGTTGGAGTAGAACTCAACTACCCAAGAAAGATTGACCTGCCTTGGCTGTTTCCGTAGGAAACCCCATTGTTTTTGCTCAATTTACGGCTCAACAAAGGTGGCAATATTGGACGGGAGTTTAAGAAGGTATTCATTGTTATAGTTCCTTTCTGCCAGGATGGGGAACATCTGCTCACAGTAGCGATTGGAAAATCGCGCAGCGTCCTTTGCTGGAAAGGCTTTCTCCTTTTCGTCAACCTTTATTATCCTCTTGACTCGTTTTGTTGAGGGCTTGACTGCGGTTGAAGAAGGTTCTGCCACTAATGCTCTTTTAGTTCCTCTTTTTGCTGGTGGTCTGGAAGTTGCTTTCTCCTTTCCTTTCTTGGTGGCCATCCTGAAAGAAGGGAAGAGAAAGAAAATTAAATGCAAAGAGAGATACAGCAAGGAAGGAAATGGAAAAGAGGGTGAATGATGCACAGTAAAATGTAGATGACATTAACACATGCTCTCGAGTACATATGAAAAGCCATCAATGGGAAATAGCTAGTGCATAAAAAGACAAGTGAATGCAAGGTGTTTATTGGCATGCTGGCAAAGGGCATGAGTAGCATAGACCAAGCATTACTTTATAACAAGCCATCACGTTTGTATTGACAATTAAATTCAATTAATAAGATAATAGGGGAAAGTTGTGAAAAGCAAGCATTGAATAATATAGGAACATAGAGAAGTGCATAATGCCACATGGGCTTTTTCACAAACACATAGCATGCATGTTAAACAAGATGTAAAAAGTATGAAATTGAACATGCAAGCAATCCCCAAAAAAATAATAATAATAATTGTCAAATAAATTGTAACAAGCCACAAGCATATAGTGGGGGATAATGACTCAAAAAAAATTTCTAACACCATTTAAAAAGGGAAAAGAAGAATAAAGAAAATAAAAGTTCAAAAAGAAAAAGAAAAGAAAAAGAAAATAATAATATATACATAATATAAAAAGAATGATAGAAAAGAGAAGAAGGAAGAAGAAGGTGAAACCTTGTTAAAGGAGGAGAGAGAGAGAGTGAGTGAGATAGAAAGGAGAAGGGGGAAAGAAGAAAGAAGGAAGAAGGAGGGAAAAGAAAAATTAGGATTTGGAGGAAAGAAAGATAAGAAAATTTGGCAATTGAGGTTTAATTGTGCGGCGCATGCGACGCGGCCGCCTGGGGCATGCGTTCGCATGGGGGCACGTCAGGGAAGGGGACGCGGTCGCGTCGGTCCCGCGGTCGCGTGACCTATGTTGCGCTGTTGGCGCGAGTGCAGCCTCGCTCCAGCACAACTCTCTGTTCGATTCATTTTAATTGCCAAAATTGGGTAATGCGATCGCGTGGGTCAGCCGATCGCGTGAGTGTGCGTCAGAAAATAATTAACGCGGCCGCGTCGGCGACGCGGTCGCGTGACAAGGATTGTGCTTCCAGCACCAATCCAGCACCACTCTCGCACAATACAGCATTGTGCACCCTTTTACATCGAAAATGCAGGGCACGCGGCCACGTGAGGCACGTGGTCGCGTGGAGTAATTTGTGCCATTGGCACGACTCCAGCGCTCCTCCTGCCACTCGGACGTGTCGCTGGTGCGATCGCGTCGCGCGGCAAATTTTTTTTTTTTTTTTTTAAAAATGATAAAGACATGTAATTGAAATAGCACGGAAGCACTAATAAAGAGAAGAGTTATTAAAGAAGAAAAACTAAAAGTGAAGAAAGGAACCATTATACCGCGGTGGGTTGTCTTCCACCAAGCACTTTGCTTTTACGTCCATAAGTTGGACGCTCCACTAGCTCAATCTGTTGCTATGTGGGGATCTTCCAAGTGGAAGATCTCAAGCTCCTTATTTCTCCGCACCTTCTCACCATGGTACAGCTTTAGGCGGTGTCCATTAACCTTAATAAGTTCAGAACTTGAAGGATGGCTTAGGTGATAGACTCCGTACGGTTTAGTCTTCTCTATTCTGTATGGACCTTCCCATTTTGATCTCAACTTACCGGGCATGAGCCTCAGTCGAGATTTGTAAAGGAGAACAAAATCTCCAGGTTGGAACTCTCTCTTCTTGATGTTTTGATCATGCACAGCTTTCATCTTTTCCTTGTATATTCTGGAGTTCTCATAAGCTTCTAGGCGAAGGTTCTCCAGTTCCTGTAGTTGCAACTTTCTTTCAGTTTCGGCTTTCTCAATTTCCATGTTGCACTCTTTAACAGCCCAGAAGGCTCTGTGTTCGATTTCAACTGGAAGATGGCAAGCTTTTCCATAAACTAAGTGAAAGGGACTCATCCCAATGGGTGTCTTGTATGCTGTTCTATATGCCCACAGTGCATCTTGTAGTCTGGTGCTCCAGTCTCTTCTATGAGGCTTTACTATCTTCTGTAGGATAAGCTTAATTTCTCTGTTTGACACCTCGGCTTGCCCATTAGTTTGGGGATGGTAAGCTGTGGAAACTTTATGGATTATCCCATGCTTCTTCATCAAGCCTGTTAGTCTCCTGTTACAAATATGGGTGCCTTGATCGCTCACGATCGCTCGTGGTGATCCAAAGCGGCATATAATATGGTTTCTCACAAAGGAAACAACAGTGTTAGCATCATCAGTGTGGGTAGAAATTGCTTCCACCCATTTGGAAACATAATCCACAGCTAACAATATATAAAAATATCCACTGGAATTTGGAAATAGACCCATGAAGTCAATGTCCCAGACATCAAAAATTTCACAGAAAAGCATATATTGTTGAGGCATCTCATCCCTCCTGGATATGTTACCAAATTTCTGGCATGGGTGACAAGATTTACAAAACTCAGCAGCATCTCTAAAAAGAGTAGGCCACCAGAATCCGCAATCTAAGATCTTTCTAGCTGTTCTTTGAGGGCCAAAGTGTCCTCCACTCACAGATGAGTGACAGGCCTCTAAAATGGACTGGAATTCTGATTGAGGTACACAACGTCTAATTATCTGGTCAGCGCCACATCTCCATAAATATGGATCATCCCACATATAATATTTAGACTTGCTTTTCAGCTTGTCTCTTTGATGTTTAGAGATGGCTGGCTCCAGTCTGGTCCTCTCACAATTGGAGCTTGAGTCAGGACGGTCTTCAGCTTATCAAATGCTTGTTTGCAATCATCATTAAACTCGAACTCAATATCCTTCTACAGTAATCTGGATAAGGGAAGTGCTACCTTACTTAAGTCCTTAATAAATCTCCTGTAAAAACCTGCATGGCCAAGGAACGAACGGACTTCCCTCACAGAAGAGGGGTAAGGTAGACTAGAAATAACATTCACCTTTGCTGGGTCTACAGAAATGCCATTATTAGATACCACATGTCCCAATACAATCCCTTATCTCACTAACGTTGGAGTGAACTCACAAGCCCCCAATAAGCCACGTTAACTCCCACGTTAACTTAGTTAACGTGGTAGTTAACGTGGGCAAAAGTCCCACCTGGCAGCCTGACCATGCCTTCTTCAAACACGCATAACTTGAGCCTCAAAGCTCCAAATGAGGTGATTCTAATGGCATTGAAAAGTAGGATTCCAGAGCTTTCCAAGCATATATGGCACTACATGGTTGACACTAAATTTGAGAGAGAAAACCTGCCCCGAAAGTGCAATGATGAACATGGTATCAGCCTGTATTTAGGCCAACTGCCCTCTTCACCTTCCAAGAAGTATAACTCGAGTTTTAGAGCTCTAAATGATGCGTTTACAAAAGCATTGGAAAGTAGACATCCAGGGCTTTCCAACGATGTATAATAGTATGGGGTGGACACTAAGTTTGAGCTTCAAAAACGGGAAATCGCTAGCGTTATTGGCAATCAACATTTCCAGTAACGTTGGCATATATGCCAGCGACCATGTCCAGTTTAAAGAAGCATAACTTGAGCTAAAGAGGTCCAATTGAGGTGATTTTAGTTGCGTTAGAAAGATGACATTCAGAGCTTTCCAACGATATATAATACTCTATAGTGGGCATGAAATTTGAGCAGAAACAAGAGGCATATTTTAAGCCCCAAAAACACCAACTGGGCAGCAAGTGCAACGTTAGCCACAATAACTTTAGCACTAACGCCACACTGGTAGCGTTAGTGTGGCTAACTTTAGCACTGACTTTAGCACCTGGACCTCAACTTAACTCACTTCTCTCTCAAGTCCACTTCCAAGCTCAAGCAAGCAGGCCCACAATTGTGAACCAATCAAGGCCACAAGAAGCATCTAGAATAGGAATTTTCATTTAATTGTAATTTGCTTTTAATTTCATTTTGTAATTTAGGAGAGCCTATATAAAGGCCTTAGTCTTTACATTGAAAAAGAGGCTTGAAAAGGAGAGTCTGGAAATTGGGGAATTGAGGGATGGAAGAGGGGTCTTCGGACTCCCTTCCCTCACACACTTTTCCTTTTCTTTCTTTGTACTTTTCATTTATGAATGTTAAATTTTCATTTTCAGTTTTTATCTTCATCTTTACTTTTCTGCACTTTCTTTCTTTTCTATTTTTGTAGAGCAATGATCAACTAACTCTTTACATTGGGTTAGAGAGCTCTATTGTGATTCAATGGATTAAGTGTAGTTCTTATTCTTCTTCTTCTTTCTTTCCTCTTGATTTTACTAGAAAGCTTTCGGTCTTCATCCAATTGGGTAGTTATCTTGGAAAAGAAGCTATTCATACTTGGATCTCTTCTGAACCTTGAAAGAGGAATGAAGAGATCAAGCTAGAAATGCTTTCTCATGCTAGACCAAATTGGGTTTGGATGGATATGTGACTATAATCCTCTCAACACTTGATTTGGGAAATGCATGTGGTATAATCAGTGACCATACTTCATCTCTTCTCATGAGCAATTGACCAAGGAATTGGCTATTGATCAAGATTTGAGAGATTAAATTACAAGAAATTGTAATTCAATCACTTAAGATTGCGAAGGAGATCAATGAGTGCATTGATTGAGGAAGAGATGAGAATGAACATGATCCGCAGGATTGCAATATCTCTTGATCCCAATGTTCATTTTATTTTTAGTTCTTACATTTACTTTTCTTGTCATTTTACTTTTCTGCACTTTATTGCTTTCTTTACTTTTCTGTCAATTTACATTTCCTTGTTACATATCACTCCATTATAATTCGTCTAACAAGGATAATCAATTAACCATTGATTGCTTAATCTGTTAATCTCTGTGGGATTCGACCTCACTCTATTGTGAGTTTTACTTGACGACAATTCGGTACACTTGCCGAAGGGAGATTTGTTGAGAGACAAGTTTTCTGTGCATCAGTCTTCCAAGTAGGATTGATGATGGCTTATCTGAATCATTATGGGGCATCTCCAAGATGTAAAAATCAGTGGGAAATGTGAGCCCTTTAATGTTCACCAAAACATTTTTAGCAACTCCAGCCACTGTAATAATGCTTTTATCTACTAACACAAAACGAGCTGCCGACCTTTTTAAGGGAGGGAGCCTTAAAACATCATATATAGACAAAGGCATTATACTGACACATGCTCCTAAATCACACATGCAATCATAAATTACTACACCACCAATAGTACAACTAACTATGCAAGGATCTGGATCACTACATTTTTCAGGTAATCCTCCCATTAAAGCAGATATAGAACTACCTAAAGGAATAGTTTCTAATTCATTAATTTTGTCTTTATGGATACATAAGTCTTTTAGAAACTTTGCATATTTAGGTACCTGCTGAATAACATCAAAAAGGGGAACAGTTACCTCAACCTTTTTGAATATTTCTACCATTTTAGGATCAGGTTCCAGCTGCTTCCTGGGCTTCCTTGCGAGTTGTGGAAATGGAATGGGAGTATTGTTTTCTGTGGTGCCTGCACCTTTTTGTGCTTCTTCCTGTGGTTGAGCTATCTCTTCTTCAGCTATGTCCTGTATGTCCTCTTCCTCTTCAACATCTTCGATTTCTACCACCTCTTCAGCTTAGGCGTATTCTGGTGAGCTTGGTTCCTCCTGATTCCTCTCCTGCAGTGTGGTTCTGGACCTCAGGGTGATGACATTAATGCCTCCCTTTGGATTGGGTAATGGTTGAGAGGGGATTCCAGTGGTGCTTGAAGGTTGGTTACTGGAATTTTGTGCTGAACCAAGTTGTGTCATAAGAGCTTGCAGAGTAGAGGTGAAACCATTCAGACTGGCGTTAATACTGTTCACGATGGTATTTTCCATGGCTAGTTGTCTTTTCTCAAAAGCTTGTAATAAATCTTCATTAGAAGATACTGAAGAATAAGTAAATTGAGAGGTTTGCTGCTGATTGTTTGGTGGTCCTTGGTTTTGCCTCAGGTGAGGTGCTCGATAAGGTTGATTTTGCTGCCTGTTATTGTTATTATTCTACCTCTGATTTCCCTGGTTATCTCTGTCTCCCCTATTATTGTTGTCTCTCCAATTCTGGTTTGAATTGTCCTGCCATCCATGGTTATTATTTCTACTGTGATTGTACCCTTGGTTGGGGCGGTCATAGAAGTTGTGAGTGGATGCCACCATGTTGTCTTCTTGTTGGAGCTGCGGGCATTCATCAGTGTAATGGCTGTAATCAGCACAAATTTTGCAAATTCTTTGTGGAACTAGTTGTTGGTTTTGCTGCGGTTAAGTTTGCTGAGCTTGTTGACTCAACTGCATTTGCTTCAGCAGGTTGGTTATCTCACAGATGCTTCGATTTAGAGCAGCAGTTTCTATGCCAAAAGATACTTCTACAACGGCTTTTGAACGGCCTTGCTTCTGTCTGTGGTTCCGAGTAGATTCAGCTAAATCACTGATCAATTGCCAAGCTTCATCAGTGGTCTTGTACTTCTTCATAGACCCATTGCTGGCACTTTCCAATGTGGTCTTATCTCGGGGTCTCATACCTTGTGTGATATAGCTGAGTAGCACGATCTTGTCAATCATGTGGTGGGGGCATGCTTCCAGAAGATTATTGAAGCGCTCCCAGTATTCAAATAGAGTCTCATTGTCGTCCTGAACAATTGTAGAGATATCCTTCCTCAGTTTATCAGTAACTTCAGATGGAAAGAATTTCTCCAGAAACTCCTTTCTGAGTGTATCCCAGTTGGATACATTTGCTAGAGGTTGAGTGTAGTACCACTCTCTTGCTTTTCCCTCAAGAGAGAATGGAAAAGCTTTCAGCAGAATTGAAGTTTCATCAGTGCCATCACGCCTGACAGTAGAACAGGCTGCCTGGAAATCTCTCAAGTGCTTGATAGGCTCTTGAGCAGGTAGGCCATGAAACTTGGGCATCAAATTTAGCAGTGCGGTCTTTATCTCAAAATCCGTAGCTATCGCTGGATGATGCGCTTGAAACGGTTGCATTGTAAAATCAGGAGCTCCTTCCTCCAGAATGGTAACTCTTCTAGCTGCCATGTTTTTTGCACGTAAAACAACCGAATCAGTAGAACGGGGGCTGGTTTCTTCCTCATATTCACTTTCAGATCCGCCCTCAGAGTGGGCTAACCTACGCTGTTCTCGCCTTATTCGTGAAATAGTCCTTTCAATTTCAGGATCGAATATTAGCAAGCGCGAATCAGGAAGTGAACGCGTCATTTAACGGAAGAAACATGCAA
>NC_029793.2:66530195-66538136 GCF_000816755.2 Arachis ipaensis
ACATGATTATTGGAATTGAAATTAAATTAAAGAGAAATAATCCTTGCATTAATTAATCATAAAAGTATCTGAATGACAAAATTGAACATAACAAAGAGCATGGAAGAATAAAACCAAGTTAAGAGAACAAACTAGAGTGATGAAGTCTTGATGAGGAAATAACTCTTCTCAATGTTCCAGTGCTAAGACCAATTGAAAATTAAAATTCTAAGAACTAGAGAGAAAAACCTAAGAGAGTGAAAAAACTAGATCTAAAACTACTGAATGAATGCCTCTGTTGTTTCTGCATATTCTCTTACTCTAGTCTGCTGTTCCGGGCCGAAAACTGGGCCGAAATAAGGTCCAAAATCGCCCCCATCGAATTCTGCAGATTATGCAGATCGCACATGTCACGCGATCGCGTCGTCCATGCGGGCGCGTCGCTTGCGCTTTTTCCTCTCCACGCGTTCGCGTCGTCCACGCTACCGCGTCGCTTGCGCTTTCTAATCCGCACGGCCGCGCAAGCCATGCGGCCGCGTCGCTGCGATTTGCACTCCTTCACGCGGTCGCGTGAGCGATGCGACCGCGTCACTTCTCGCTGGTTATCTCCTCAAATTCTTGTGTTCCTTCCATTTTTGCTAGCTTCATCTCCAATCTCCATCTCATTCATGCCCTATAAGGCCTGAAACACTTGACATACAGATCACGGCATCGAATGGAATAAGGGAGAATTAAAAGTAAATAATTAAAGTCTCTAGGAAGCAATTTTCAAACATGTACTGAATTTAGGAAGGAAATCTAAATGCATGCTAAATTGATGAATAAGTGGGCAAGGATCATGACAAAACCACACAATTAAACACAATATAAACCATAAAATAGTGGTTTATCACTTATACTCAAGCAACAATTAAAACAATGGTGATGGGGTCTATGATGGATCATGAGTGTCTTAGAAAGAAATGTGAGTATGCATGTGTTTCAGCAAGCAAGATTAAGGATACAATAAAGGCACAAGAGATACAAATAGAGAAATTTTGATTGCATTAATAAGTGGTGTTGGCATGGTACTTTGCATGAAAGTTAAGTGGCAACACCAAACTTAGTGTGACACTTTCAAATTAGAATGTTGCAAGTACCCAGTGAAGATTGAAAATCAAATTCTTGCATGGCAACACCAAACTTAGAATGCAATCATATGCCAAATTATTGAAAGTGAACTAAGCAAAGCAAGGAAATGTTACCTACGGTTGGATTGCCTCCCAACAAGCGCTCTTTTAATATCATTGGCTTGACATGTTGTTCATGACTTTCTTCCTCTTCTTCCAGTTTGTTAAGAGGAATGACCTCAAGAGGAAAGAGGAGCCAGTTAATGCCCCTTGTTTTGAGTGCTTCTCCCCAGCAAGCTTTCTTTTGTTGTTAGCTTGTGTAAACTTGCTTGTTGGGGTAAGGGTGGGATGGCTTTTAGTTGACCTTTTCTTCTTCATGGATATTGTCCTTCTTTTCTTGGTCACCATCCTCTTTTTAATGCTCATGTTGATTGCCTTCACCACCTTGATCTCAGGACTTGGGTGATGTATTATGGTTGGAGCATCCTCTTCATCAAGATCTTCTTGAATTGGTGGTTCAATGAACTCACCCTCTATGCAACTCTCTGTTTCATTGGAGTGTGGGTTCCCTTGATTGACTTCCTCCCTTATTCTTGACCTTTGAATGAACTCCTTTGTTTCTGGAGAGAGTGAAGTGGTCTCTCTTTGTGATCTCATCTCTTCAATGAATTGTTCTTCAGAATAGAGTTGTGCATTCTGCATCAATTTTTCTTCATGGTCCCTTTTTGCTATTTTTTCCTCTTTATTTGTCTTTATTATTTCTTCAAGGAGGAGTTCTATCCTAGCGAGTCTCTCTTCTTCTCTACTTTTTTTGAGTTCTTCAATGATGAGTTCCATCCTAGCAAGTCTATCTAAAGGAGGTTGGGTAGGTTGTAATGGTTGGTCGGGGTTGGCTTGTGAATGGAATTGGTTGTTTTGTGGTTGTGTGTTCTGAAAGTGGTATGACTCTTGTGGGTAGTGGATTGAGTTTTGTGGATAGTGAAATGAATTGTATGGATTTTGGATAGACTTTTGTGCTGAGGCATACTCAAATGATGAAGAATTTAGGCATGTAAAACTTGGAGGTGAGGTTGGATAATTGAGAGGTGATGGCTCTTGTTGAATGGGGTATGAATGAGTGAAATCTCTTTGATTATGATCTTTCCAGCCACAACTTGAGTAGTGATTAATTTCACCAAAATATGGACCATTTTGTGGCTGGGAAAAGTACCCCATTTCATGTTCTTGATACTTCCACCCACCATGAGCATAGTAAAGTGAATCATTCTGTGGTGGTGGAGAGTTTCCCATGAAGTTTGATTGACTAAAATATGATGGATGCTCCTTTCTTTCCTGCAGAAAGCTTTGTCTCAAACAATAATCACCAAAAGAAATTGGAATCTCCATTGTCACAGATGAAGAAATTCCCAGTGAGGCAATATCACAAACAGTTAGTTAGCAAAAGAAAATAAAGTAACAAAAGAAAACAAAGACAAAAGAAAAGTGTCTAATCTAGTAAATCAATCAACCGGTAGTTTGTTAATCACAATTAATCCACGCCAACGGCGTCATAAACTTGATAGCACGGAAACTTGTCTCTCAACAAATTTTCTCCCTTCAGCAGGTATACCGAATTGTCGTCAAGTAATAACTCACAAAAGAGTGAGGTCGAATCCCAAAGAGATTAACGGATTAAGTAATTAATGGTTAATTGATTATCCTAGTTAGACGAATTATATTGGAGTGATAAGTAACAAGGAAAGGTAAATGGCATAAAAGTAAAGAAAGCAATAGAGTGCAGAGAAGTAAAATGGCAAGAAAGGTAAATGTAAGAACTAAGAATAAAATGAACATTGGGATCAAGAGATCTTGCAATCCTCCGGATCAAGTTCATTCTCATCTTCTTCCTCAATCAATGCATTCATTGATCTCCTTGGCAATCTTAAGTGATTGGATCCCAATTCCTTGGAATTCAATCTCTCAAATCTTGATCAATAGCCAATTCCTTGGTCAATTGCTCATGAGAAGAGATGAAGTATGGTCACTGATTATACCACATGCATTCCCAAATCAAGTGTTGGTAGGATTATAGTCACATATCCATCCAAACCCAATTTGGTCCAGCATGAGAAAGCATTTCTAGCATGATCTCTTCATTCCTCTTCCAAGGTTCAGAAGAGATCCAAGTATGAATAGCTTCTTTTCCAAGATAACTACCCAATTGGATGAAGATCGAAAGCTCTCTAGTAAAATCAAGAGAAAAGATAGAAGAAGAAGAATGAAAACTAATATTGATCCATTGTATCACAATAGAGCTCTCTAACCCAATGAAAAGAGTTAGTTGATTATTGCTTTACCAAAATAGAAAAGAAAGAAGGTGCAGAAAAGTAAATACGAAGATTAAAACTGAAAATAAAACTTCAAAGTTCATAAATGAAAATTACAACTAAAAGAATGAGAAGGAAAAGTGTGTGAGGGGAGGGAGTCCGAAGACCCCTCTCTAATCCCCCATTCCAGAATGTCCCTCCATGTAAAAACTAAGGCCTTTATATAGGTTCTCCTAAATTACAAAATGAAATTAAAAGCAAATTACAATTAAAAGAAAATTCCTATTCTAGATGCTTCTTGTGGCCTTGATTGGTTGACACTTGTGGGCTCGCTTCCTTGAGGGTGGAGAAGTGAATCAAGTTGAGGTCCAGGTGCTAAAGTTAGTGCTAAAGTTAGCCACACTAACGCTACAAGTGTGGCGTTAGTGCTAAAGTTATTGTGGCTAACGTTGCACTTGCTGCCCAGTTGGTGTTTTTGGGGCTTAAAAGATACCTCTTGTTTATGCCCCAATTTCATGTCCACTATAGAGTATTATATATCGTTGGAAAGCTCTAAATGTCAGCTTTCTAACGCAACAAAAATCATCTCAATTGTATCTCTATAACTCAAGTTATGCAAATTTGAAGTGGACATAGTCGCTGGCATAGTCGCTAGCGTTAATGGAAAACGTGAGTCCCGATAATGCTAGCAACCAGGGGCTTAATAGTTCCAGGTTCTGGAGCTCAAAATCAATGTCCACCCTATACTATTATATATTGTTAGAAAGCTCTGGATGTCTACTTTCCAACGCCTTTGGAAGCGCATCATTTGGAGCTCTACAACTCGAGTTACACTTCTTGGAATGTGAAGAGGTCAGCTGGCCTTACTACAGGTTGATACCATGTTCATCTTTGCACTTTCGAGGCAGGTTTTCTCCCTCAAATTCAGTGTCAACCATGTAGTGCCATATATGCTTGGAAAGCTCTGGAATCCTACTTTCCAATGCCACTGGAATCACCTCATTTGGAGCTTTGTGGCTCAAGTTATGCGTGTTTGAAGAAGGCATGGTCAGGCTGCCACGTGGGACTTTTGCCCACGTTAACTACCACGTTAACTTAGTTAACGTGGGTCTTTTTGCTTCGCCAACGTTAGTGGCACTCACTTTTTCCACTAACGTTGGCATCTCCCTTTCCTTCCATGTTAACTTAGTTAACGTGGCTGTTAACGTGGGTCTTTTTGCTTCGCCAACGTTAGTGGCACTCACTTTTTCCACTAACGTTGGCATATACCCCTTTCGCAAGCGTTATTGGGGCTCACCTTCCCCATTAACGTTGCTTGGTGCCTTTTGTCCCTATGTTAGAGTTCACGTTAGTGTACTAACGTGACTCTTAACGTGGGTCTTTCTTGCTAACGTTCCATGATCTCCTTCTTCAAAGTTAATGCCACTAACTTTTCTCACTAACGTTGCGGCTTTCCTTCCTTCCACGTTAGTGCCCACGTTAGTGTAACTAACGTAGCCACTAACGTGGCTCTTCTCTTCTTCTTTTGGCCTGAAATCAATCAAACAAAGTGCATCAAAGTCTTGCTCTTAATCATGGGATCATGCATCATCCAATTTATCATTCAATTTATGCATAATTCTCATGAAATCATTCAAAATTCACAAAGTTTGCTTGAATCATGGTATGAATGCATTTTCAACCAAATATTTGCTTATTTCCTAAGAAAATGCATGAAACCAACCTAAAGCATATAAAAAATGGCTAGTAAAACTAGCCAAGATACCCTGGCATTAGGCATCTAGTGGAATCAAGGGTGAATTAAATTTAGCTAATTAAAGGCCTAGAAAGCATGTTTTCACACTTAAGCACAAATTGGAAGACAATCATGAAACCATGCTATTTCATTGAATAAATGTGGGTAAAAGGTCATAAAATAACCTAAATTAAGCACAAGATAAACCCTACAAATGGGGTTTATCAATAAGCCTTAGAACTGTCGTAACCTCTGATAAACCTTTGCTTTATGGCTAGAGGTAATTTTCAAATTTGGTTTGGAACTTTGGTTTAATTGATTGGTTTCAAAACTAGGGCGAAACTCTTTGATTTAAAAGAAAAGTGAGTTCTATGATTTTGCCAATTTGTAAACTTGGTTTCTAATTTATCTTGTCGAATGCGGATTTAAATTGAAAAGTTTTATTTGAGGGAACCGTGATTTCAAGTATTTGACTTACGAAGAAATGATTTTTGACTCCTTTGAAAAAGTGTTAACAATGAATTCTTTTAGATTGAACTTGTTTTAAAGGTTATGAAATGTATTACAAAATCGGTATTTGTTTTATGTAAAATTTCGGATTCTTAATGACAATAATCAGAGTGACGCAGCGGAAGTCGAAAGGGAGCATCGACACAGTAGAACGCTTCAAGGAGGATATATCGCGTAGTTCGAATTTTCGAGGGCGAAAATTTTTTTAGGAGGGGAGAATGTAAGAACAGGCAAAACTGTTTTTATAAAAAAAATAATTTTAAGTGCCTGAGATGGATTCAAAATTTAGAAGTTTTAATTTGAAAATATAAAGGTGAAATTTGGTTTTAGGGAATTTTCTGAGTCAGGAAATGTATTTTCTGCGAAAAATGAGAAAAACCGCGAACCGACAGCCGAACCAGTCAAACCGGTTTAAGCCTGTCCGGTACTGTGTTTTGAGAAAAATAATCTTTTGGAAAAATTGATTTATTGTTTTGAAAGGATAAAAATAATTTAGAATTGAAAACCGGGCACTAATCTTAAAGGTTTATGCCCAAAGTGGGCCAAACGGGCTAAAAACGCTAACGGGTTGGGCCAGGCCCAAATCGGGCCAAAGGCCCAACATATATAAGCTCATTTGATGCAAAAAGAGAGAGAGGGGCGCGGTTTAGAAGAAGAGAGGAGAAGACGCCATTGTCACTATTCACTTCCTCCTTCAAAGCTCCATATCTTTTGATCCGGAGCTCTGATTGACGAGCCGTTTACGGCCACGTGGTGCACGAAATTGTGATCTCAGGCAACGGTGCCAAAAACTCTGTACGCACGTCTTAATAAATCGTTTTTCATTCACAACTTCGATACAACTAACCAGCAAGTGCACTGGGTCGTCCAAGTAATAAACCTTACGTGAGTAAGGGTCGATCCCACGGAGATTGTTGGTATGAAACAAGCTATGGTCATCTTGTAGATCTCAGTCAGGCGGATATCAAATAGTTATGGAGTTTTCGAAAATAATAATAAATAAACAGAGAATAAAGATAGAAACACTTATATATATCATTGGTGAGAATTTCAGATAAACGTATAGAGATGCTTTCGCCCCTCTGAACTTCTGCTTTCCTGCTATCTTCATCCAATCAGTCCTACTCCTTTCTATGGATGGCTTTATGTAAGGACATCACCATTGTCAATGGCTACTTTTCATCCTCTCTGTGAAAATGGTCCGATGCGCTGTCACTGCATGGCTAATCATCTGGAGGCATCACCGTGGTCAATGGCTGCATCCTATCCTCTTGTGAAAATGGTCCAAATGCTCTGTCACAGCACGGCTAATCATCTGAGGTTCTCGATCATACTGGAATAGGATTCAGCCTCCTTTTGCGTCTGTCACTACGCCCAGCACTCACGAGTTTGAAGTTCGTCACAGTCATTCAATCCCAGAATCCTACTCGGAATACCACAGACAAGGTTTAGACTTTCCGGATTCTCATGAATGCCGCCATCAATCTAGCTTATACCACGAAGATTCTGATTAAGGGATCCAAGAGATAATCATTCAATCTAAGGTGGAACAGAAGTGGTTGTCAGGCACGCGTTCGTGGGGGAATGATGATGATTGTCACGTTCATCACATTCATGTTGAAGTGCGAATGAATATCTTAGAAGCGGAACAAGTTGAATTGAATAGAAAAACAGTAGTACTTTGTATTGATTCATGAGGAACAGCAGAGCTCCACACCGTAATCTATGGAGTGTAGAAACTCTACTGTTAAAAATACATAAGTGATGAAGGTCCAGGCATGGCCGAATGGCCAGCCCCCAAACGTGATCACAGGATCAAAAATACAATCCAGGATCTTCCAAAGATGAAAATACAATAGTAAAAAGTCCTATTTATACTAAACTAGTTACTGGGGTTTACAGAAGTAAGTAATTGATGCATAAATCTACTTCCGGGGCCCACTTGGTGTGTGCTTGGGCTAAGCTTTAGCTTTCCACGTGCAGAGGCTTCTTTTGGAGTTGAACGCCAGTTTGTAACGTATTTCTGGCGTTCAACTCTGGCTTGTGACGTGTTTCTGGCGTTTAACTCCAGACTGCAGCGTAGAACTGGTGTTCAACTCCCATTTACGTCCTCTAAACTCGGCCAAAGTATGAAATATTATATATTTCTGGAAAGCCCTGCATGTCTACTTTCCAACGCAATTGGAAGTGCGCCAGTTTGAGTTTTTTAGCTCCAGAAAATCCACTTTGAGTGCAGGGAGGTCAGAATCCAACAACATCAGCAGTCCTTCTTCAACCTCTAAATCTGATTTTTGCTCAAGTC
>NC_029793.2:66538316-66577644 GCF_000816755.2 Arachis ipaensis
CTTGGTTTAGCCGCTTAGGCCAGGATTTTATTCTTTTAGGCCCTCCTATCCACTGATGCTCAAAGCCTTGGGATCCTTTTTATTTACCCTTGCCTTTTGGTTTAAAGAGCTTTGGCTTTTTCTGCTTGCTTTTTCTTTTTCTTTCTATTATTTTTTTTTCTGCAAGCTTTGTTCTTTGCTGCTTTTTTTTGCTTCAAGAATCATTTTTATGATTTTTCAGATTATCAAATAACATGTCTCCTTTTCATCATTCTTTCAAGAGCCAACATATTTAACATTCTTAAACAACAACTTCAAAAGACATATGCACTTTTCAAGCATTCATTCAGAAAACAAAAAGTATTGTCACCACATCAATATAATTAAAATAAGTTCAAGGACAAATTCGAAACTCATGTACTTCTTGTTCTTTTGAATTAAAACATTTTTTTCATTTAAGAGAGGTGATGGATTCATAGGACATTCATAACTTTAAGACATAGTTACTAAATACTAATGATCATGTAATAAGACACAAACATGGATAAGCACTTAACATAAAGAAAACGAAAAACAGAGAATGTAAGAACAAGGAATGAATCCACCTTAGTGATGGTGGCGTTTTCTTCTTGAGGAACCAATGATGTCCTTGAGCTCTTCTATGTCTCTTCCTTGTCTTTGTTGCTCCTCCCTCATTGCTTTTTTATCTTCTCTAATTTCATGAAGGATGATGGAGTGCTCTTGATGTTCCACCCTTAATTGTCCCATGTTGGAACTTAATTCTCCTAGGGAGGTGTTGATTTGCTTCCAATAGTTTTGTGGAGGAAGATGCATTTGAGGCATCTCCGGGATCTCATGGTGATGAGCTTCATGCATCTCTTGAGCTCCATGAATGGGCTCTCTTGTTTGCTCCATCCTTTTCTTAGTGATGGGCTTCTCTTCCTCAATGGGAATGTCTCCTTCTATGTCAATCCCAACCGAATTGCATAGATGGCAAATGAGGTGAGGAAAAGCTAACCTTGCCATAGTGGAGGACTTGTCAGCCACCTTGTAGAGTTCTTGAGGTATAATCTCATAAACCTCCACCTCTTCTCCAATCATGATGCTATGGATCATGATGGCCCGGTCTATAGTAACTTCAGACCGGTTGCTAATGGGAATGATTGAGCGTTGAATAAACTCCAACCATCCTCTAGCTACAGGCTTAAGGTCCAGTCTTCTCAGTTGAACCGGTTTGCCTTTTGAGTCAATCTTCCATTGAGCTCCTTCCACACATATGTCCATGAGGACTTGGTCCAACCTTTGATCAAAGTTGACTCTCCTTGTGTAGGGGCGTGCGTTCTCTTCCATCATTGGCAAGTTGAACGCCAACCTTACATTTTTCGGACTAAAATCTAAGTAATTCCCCCGAACCATGGTGAGATAATTCTTTGGGTTCGGGTTCTTACTTTGATCATGGTTCCTTGTGATCCATGCATTAGCATAGAACTCTTGAACCATTAGAATTCCGAATTGTTGGATAAGGTTTGTTAGACCTTCCCAACCTCTTCTATGGATCTCATGTCGGATCTCCGGATACTCATTTCTCTTGAGTTTGAAAGGGACCTCGGGGATCACCTTCTTCTTGGCCACAACATCATAGAAGTGGTTTTGATGAGCTTTGGAGATGAATCTTTTCATCTCCCATGACTCGGAGGTGGAAGCTTTTGTCTTCCCTTTCCCTTTTCTAGAGGATTCTCCGGTCTTGGGTGCCATCAATGGTAATGGAAAAACAAAAAGCTTATGCTTTTACCACACCAAACTTAGAATATTGCTCGCCCTCGAGCAAGAGAAGAAAGAATAGATGAAGAAGAAGAAGAAAATATGGAGGAGAGGAGGGAGAGGTATATTTGGCCAAGAAGGAGAAGAGAGGGTTGTGTTGTGTGAAAATGAGGAAGAAGGGAGGGCTATATATAGGGAAGGGAGGGGGGGTAAGGTTCGGCCATAAGGGTGGGTTTTGGGTGGGAAATTGATTTTGAATTTTGAAGGTAGGTGGAGTTTATGAGGTAGGTTTATCGGGAAGAGTGGATGGATGTGAGTGGTGAAGTGGTGATAGGGAAGAGAAATTGAGGTGATTGGTGAAGAGTTTTGGGGAAGAGTGTTTATTGGGAAGAGAGGATGAACATTGAGAAGAGGGAAGAGAGTGAGTGGTGGTAGGTGGGGATCCTGTGGGGTCCACAGATGCTGAGATGATCCTGTTGGGTCCATAGATCCTGAGGTGTCAAGGAATTGCATCCCTGCACCAATTAGGCATGTAAAATGCCTTTGCATGCAATTCTGGCGTTTAAACGCCGAACTGATGCTTGTTCTGGGCGTTCAACGCCCAGATGCAGCATATTTCTGGCGTTGAACGCCAGCCAGATGCTTGTTTCTGGCGTTCAGCGCCAGCTCTTCTTCACTGTGCATTTCTGGCGTCTGGACGCCAGGATGCTGCTTGTTTCTAGCGTTCAACTCCAGATCCATGCTCTGTTCTGGCGTTGAACGCCAGCCAGATGCTCCTTACTGGCGTTTAAATGCCAGTAAGATCCTCCTCCAGGGTGTAATTTTTCTTCTGCTATTTTTGATTCTGTTTTCAATTTTTTTGATTTATTTTGTGACTCCACATGATCATGAACCTATAAGGACATATAACTAATAAAAATATAATTAAATAAAAATTGGGTTACCTCCCAACAAGCGCTTCTTTAATGTCAATAGCTTGACAGTGGGCTTTCATGGAGCCTCACAGATGTTCAGAGCATTGTTGAGACTCCCCAACAGCAAACTTAGAGTTTGGATACGGGAGTTCAACACCAAACTTAAAATTTGGTTGTGGCTTCCCAACACCAAACTTAGAGTTTGACTGTGGGGGCTCTGGTTGACTCTGTTTTGAGAGAAGCTTACTGTGCCTCTTTTCCATGTTTATAGAAGGATGTCCTTGAGTTTTAAACTCAAGGGAGTCCTCATTCAATTGAAGGACTAGTTCACCTCTGTTAACATCAATCACAGCTCTTGCTGTGGCTAGGAAGGGTCTTCCAAGGATGATGGATTCATCCTCATCCTTCCCAGTATCTAGGATTATGAAATCAGCAGGGATGTAAAGGCCTTCAACATTTACTAATATGTCCTCTACTTGTCCATAAGCCTATTTTCTGGAATTGTCTGCCATCTCTAATGAGATTTTAGCAGCTTGTACCTCAAAGATTCCCAGTTTCTCCATTACAGAGAGTGGCATGAGGTTTATTCCTGACCCCAGGTCACATAGAGCCTCCTCAACGGTCATGGTGCCTATGGTACAAGGTATCAGGAACTTTCCAGGATCCTGTTTCTTCTGAGGCAATCTCAGTTGATCCAATGCATTCAGTTCATTGGTGAACAGGGGAGGTTCATCTCCCCAAGTCTCATTACCAAATAAATTGGCATTCAGCTTCATGATTGCACCAAGGAACTTGGCAACTTGCTCTTCAGTAACATCTTCATTCTCTTCAGAAGAGGAGTACTCTTCAGAGCTCATGAATGGCATAAGGAGGTTCAATGGAATTTCTATGGTCTCTAGATGAGCCTCAGATTCCTTTGGTTCCTCAAAGGGAAACTCCTTATTGATCACTGGACGTCCCAGGAGGTCTTCATCCTTGGGATTCACGTCCTCATCTTCCTCTTTGGATTTGGCCATGATAGTTATATCAACGGCCTTGCACTCTCCTTTTGGATTTTCTTCTGTATTACTTGGGAGAATACTAGGAGGGATTTCAGTGATCCTTTTACTCAGCTGGCCCACTTGTGCCTCCAAATTTCTAATGGAGGACCTTGTTTCATTCATGAAACTTACAGTGGCCTTAGATAGATCAGAGACTAAGTTTGCTAAATTAGAGGTATTTTGTTCAGAGTTCTCTATCTGTTGCTGAGTGGATGATGGAAAAGGTTTACTATTGTTAAACCTATTTCTTCCACCATTATTAAAGCCTTGTTGAGGCTTTTGTTGATCCTTCCGTGAGGGATTATAGGTGTTTCCATATGGTTCACCCATGTAATTCACCTTTGCTATTGCAGGGTTTTCAGGATCATAGGCCTCTTCTTCAGAAGGCGTCAGAAGGACACTTTTTGGTCAGTTCCTTGTATCTCTCCCAAGCTTCATAGAGGGATTCACCTTCCTTTTGTCTGAAGGTTCGAACATCCACTCTAAGCTTACTAAGCTTTTGAGGAGGAAAGAACTTGGCTAAGAAAGCCGTGACCAGCTTATCCCAAGAGTTCATGCTATCTTTAGGTTGAGAGTCCAACCATACTCTAGCTCTGTCTCTTACAGCAAACAGGAAAAGCATAAGCCTGTAGACCTTGGGATCAACCCCATTGGTCTTAATAGTATCACAGATCTGCAAGAATTCAGTTAAGAACTGAAAAGGATCTTCTGATGGAAGTCCATGAAACTTGCAATTCTGTTGCATCAGAGAAACTAATTGAGGTTTCAGCTCAAAATTGTTTGCTCCAATGGCAGGGATTGAGATGCTTCTTCCATGTAAATTAGAATTAGGTGCAGTAAAGTCACCAAGCATCTTCCTTGCATTGTTGTTATTTTCGGCCATGTTTTCTTCTTTTTCGAAAATTTCTGTCAGATTTTCTCCAGAGAGTTGTGCTTTGGCTTCCCTTAGCTTCCTCTTCAGAGTCCTTTCAGGTTCAGGATCAGCTTCAACAAGAATGTTCTTATCCTTGTTCCTGCTCATATGAAAAAGAAGAAAACAGAAAAGAAAATATGGAATCCTCTATGTCATAGTATAGAGATTCATGTATGTGAGTATAAGAATAGAAGAATAGAAGAAGAGAAATTTGAACACCAAGAGGAAGAGAGGGTTCGAATTTTGAGATGAAGAGAAGTGTTAGTAAATAAATAAATAATTAGAAGGAGATAAGAGAGAGGGAATTTCAAAAATTAATTAAAAAGAAAAGAAAAATATTTTTGTTTTTAATTAAAATTAGAATTAAAATTCGAAAATTAAAAAGAAAAATAAAATTAAATTAAAATTAAAATAATTAATTAATTAAAAAGGAATTTTTGAAAAAGAGGAAGGTGATTTTCGAAAATTAGAGAGAAAATTAGTTAGATAGTTTTGAAAAAGATATGATTGAAACAAAAAGATAAGATTGATTGAAAAAGAGTTGAAAATTGTTTTTGAAAAAGATAAGAAGTTAGAAAAGATTTTGAAATTGATTTTGAAAAAGATATGATTGAGAGATATGATTGAAAATCATTTTGAAAAGGATTTGAAAAGGAAATTAAAAAGATTTAATTTTGAAAATTAAAGTTGATTACTTGACTAACAAGAAACTAAAAAGATATGATTTTAAGATTTAAAGATTGAACCTTTCTTAATAGGCAAGTAACAACTTAATATTTTTGAATCAATCACATTAATTGTTAGTGAGATTTTCGAAAATATGAAATAGAAGTAAGAAAAAGATTTTTGAAAATAAATTTTAAAATTTTCGAAAATAGTAAGGAGAATGAAAAATATTTGATTTTTGAAAAAGGATTTTGAAAAAGATAGAATTTTTAAATTGAAAATTTGATTTGACTCATAAGAAACAACTAGATTTTAAAAATTTTTGAAAAAGTCAACTCAAATTTTCGAATTTTATGAGTGAAAAAGAGAAAGATATATTTTTTATTTTTTTTTTGAATTTTAATGAGGAGAGAGAAAAACATCAAAAAGACTCAATGGATGAAAATTTAAGATCAAAATGGAAAATGCATGCAAGAACACTATGAATGTCAAGATGAACACCAAGAACACTTTGAATGTTAAGATGAACACCAAGAACTTATTTTTGAAAATTTTGAAGAAAAGAAAAACATGCAAGACACCAAACTTAAAGATTTTTAATTTTTAGACACTAACAAATTGAAAATGTATATGAAAAACAAGAAAAGACACAAAACAAGAAATTTTAAAGATCAAACAAGAAGACTTACCAAGAACAACTTGAAGATCATGAAGAATGCAATGCATGAATTTTCGAAAATGGAAGAAAAATAACAACATGCAATTTGACACCAAACTTAAAAATTGACACTAGACTCAAACAAGAAACATAAAATTTTTGGTTTTTATGATTTTATTAATTTTTTTGGATTTCTCAAAAATTAGTTTGAAAAGGAAAATAAGGATTTCAAAATTTTTTAATAGGAATTCCAGGAATCTTGCAATATTAGTCTAAAGCTCCAGTCCAGGAATTAGACATGGCTTTACAGCCAGCTAAGCTTTCAGTGAAAACTCCGGTTCAAAACACTAGACATGGCCAATGGCCAGCCAAGCTTCAGCAAGACATTACATGCATTGAAGTGATTAGTTGAAGCCTCAGTCCAAAAGAATTTAGACATGGCTTTACAGCCAGCCAGGATTCAACATGCTTCATGAAACACTAGAATTCATTCTCAAAAATTCTGAAGGACATAGAATAATTTATTTATATTTTTTTTTGAAAATTTTTTCGAAAATAAAAAGAATAAAAACAAAAAGGTTAAAATTAAAATAAAGTTACCTAATCTGCGCAACAAGATGAACTGTCAGTTGTCCAAACTCGAACAATCCCCGGCAATGGCGCCAAAAACTTCGTGTGCGAAATCGTGATCATTCCTTCCTTGGTAACGGCGCTAAAAACTCAATACGCACATTTATGTTCTTAATTCTGTTTCACAACTTTGTACAACTAACCAGCAAGTGCACTGGGTCGTCCAAGTAATAAACCTTACGTGAGTAAGGGTCGATCCAACGGAGATTGTCGGCTTGAAGCAAGCTATGGTCACCTTGTAAATCTCAGTCAGGCGGATTCAAATGTATTAAGAGATTATAGTGTACTAAAAGATAATTAAAATAGGATAGTGGTACTTATGTAATTCATTGGTGAGAATTTCAGATAAGCGTATAGAGATGCTTTCGTCCCACTGAACCTCTGCTTTCCTGTTATCTTCATCCAATCCTTCCTACTCCTTTCCATGGCAAGCTGTATATTGGGCATCACCGTTGTCAATGGCTACTTCCTGTCCTCTCAGTGAAAATGGTCCAAGATGCTCTGTCACGGCATGGCTATTCATCTGTCGATTCTCGATCATGCTGGAATAGGATCCATTGATCCTTTTGCGTCTGTCACTACGCCCAGCACTCGCGAGTTTTAAGCTCGTCACAGCCATCCCTTCCCAGATCCTACTCGGAATACCACAGACAAGGTTTAGACTTTCCGGATCTCAGGAATGGCCATCCATGGGTTCTAACTTATACCACGAAGATTCTAATATCTCGGACTCGGTCCCCTGTATTAGATATCCAAGAGATATCCATCCAATCTAAGGTAGAACGGAAGTGATTGTCAGGCACGCGTTCATAAGTTGAGAATGATGATGACTGTCACAACCATCACATCTATCATATTGAAGTGTGAATGAATATCTTAGAAGCGGAATAAGTTGAATTGAATAGAAAAACAGTAGTACTTTGCATTAATCTTTGAGGAACAGCAGAGCTCCACACCTTAATCTATGGTGTGTAGAAACTCTACCGTTGAAAATATATAAATGATGAATGTCCAGGCATGGCCGAATGGCCAGCCCCCATACGTGATCTAAAGATGAAACTAAAGATGTAAACATAATAGTAAAAAGTCCTATTTATACTAAACTAGTTACTAGGGTTTGCAGAAATAAGTAAATGATGTAGAAATCCACTTCCAGGGCCCACTTGGTGTGTGCTTGGGCTGAGCACTGAGCTTTACACATGTAGAGGTCTTTCTTGGAGTTGAACGCCAGTTTGTAACCTGTTTCTGGCGTTTAACTCCACTTTGCAACCTGTTTCTGGCGTTTGACTCCAGAATGCAGCATGGAACTGGCGTTCAACGCCCGTTTACGTCATCTATCCTTAATCAAAGTATGGACTATTATATATTGCTGGAAAGCCCTGGATGTCTACTTTTCAACGCAATTGAGATCGCACCATTTGGAGTTCTGTAGCTCCAGAAAATGCACTTTGAGTGCAGGGAGGTCAGAATCCAATAGCATCTGCAGTCCTTCTTCAACCTCTGAATCTGATTTTTGCTCAAGTCCCTCAATTTCAGCCAGAAAATACCTGAAATCATAGAAAAATACACAAACTCATAGTAAAGTCTAGAAATGTGAATTTTAATTAAAAACTAATAAAAATATACTAAAAACTAACTAAATCATACTAAAAACTATATAAAAACAATGCCAAAAAGCGTATAAATTATCCGCTCATCAGGAGCCTATATCTCTGGCGTGGTAGATGTTTCTGTCGCCTGATGATGAGTGAATTCTTTGATGGTATAGAATTTCACAAATAAATTCTCGTTGCAAGTATAATTCTACACCAACAAACAATACTCCCAATCAAAAATATTGGTTGTCTCAAGTACAAATCCCAATAAGAATTAACCGAAGTATTTAAACCTCAGGTCATCTCCCAAGGAATTACAATGAAGTGATCAATTATTGCCTATAAAGGGGGTAAGGGGTTTGGTTTTATGTTTCAAGAAAAGTAAATAACAAGAAAGTAAATGATAATTAACTAACAAAGAAAGGAAAAGAACTCTTGGTTAGACATAGGTAATTGAGATCACCATCCTTGTCTACAAACTAAATATTGATAATTATGAGGAACCAAGCTTATCAAATCTACTTCTATGCTTGAAGTATGTCAAATGGCTTGATCAACATCAATCCGTAAGTCCTAACCTAGCTACTAATTGACTTAGTAGTAGGCTAGTATCAATGGTTATCAAATTGACCACCAAGGGTTCTCAAATCACCAATTCAATGAAATCCGATGACTCAAGGTCACTCAATTCCCTTAGCCTAGGCCAAGAGTAAAGAAAACTACTCAAAAGCTAGTGGAAACATTTTATCGAACACCTAGTGTGCAAGAAAAGTAAACATCATAAAATGCAAGAATTAAAGGAACCCATCACCAACATAAGCAAGAAATCAATAATAGCAAGCAAGATCAACATAAAAGAAACATAGAAACATGAAATTGCATTAAAAGAAAATTAGATCCAACAATGGTTCATCAACATTAAAAAGAGCAAAATTAGAAATGACAAGTAAAACTAGAAGAACAAAGACAATAGAACACTAAAATATAATGAGAATTAAAATCAAAATAAGAATTGAAAGAGAAATTTGATAGTGGTTAATCTAACTTTACCCTAATTTCTTTCCTAAATCTAGAGTGAGGAGAGAGCCTCTCTCTCTAGAATTCTACCCTAAAATATCATGAAAACTAAACTATGACTACTTGTTTCATTTCTGCCTCAATCCTTGGGTTCAATAGCATCAGAAATGAGTTGGATTGGGTCCAAAATGAGCTAGAAATCGCTAGCCACGTTTTCTTCAAAATGACCCACGCTGATCTACCAATGCGTGCACGTAATGCATGCATACGCGTCCCTAAACGCCAGGAAAATATGAAAAAATTTATATCATTTTGAAGCCCTGGATGTTAGCTTTCCAACGCAACTAAAACCACCTCGTTTTGATCTTGTTAGCTTAAGTTATGATCGATTGAGTAGGAAGAGGTCAGACTTGACAGCTTTGTGATTCCTTCATTTTTTCATGAGTTCTCCCACTTTGCATGCTTTTCTTCATTCCTTCAATCCAATATTTGCCTTCTAAACCTGAAATCACTTAAAAAACATATCAAGGCACTGAATGGAATTAAAGTGAATTAAATTTAGCTATTTTAAGGCCTAAAAAGTATGTTTTCACACTTAAGCAAAAATTAAGGGAGAATTACAAAACCATGCTATTTCATTGAATAAATGTGAGAAAAGTTGATAAAATCTCCCAAATTAAGCACAAGATAAACCACAAAATTGGGGTTTATCAAACCTCCCCACACTCAAACCAAGCATGTCGTCATGCTAAGAATAAAGAAGGACAAGGAAAGGGGTTTAAACATTTATTCAATGCAAATAAACTATATGCACCTATCTATATGAATGCAACTAAATGTAAGATGATTCTACCTACTTAGTTAAAAGTAAATCAATCCCCAAGAACACATATGCACATGTAGAGCTAAGTAGTATGATGATTCATGAATCCTACGAATTTGAATATCAATATAAAGTACAAGTAGACTTGAAAGAAGAAAAGCTCATGAAAGCCGTGAAAAAGGAATTGAGCATCGAACCCTCACCGGAAGTGTATCCGCTCTAGTCGCTCAAGTGTATAGGGTCGATTCACTCAATTCTCTTCTACTCATGCTTTCTAAGATTTGTTTTTCATCTAACAATTAATAATTATTCAATGCATGCATACATTCATCATGAGGACTTGTTCATAGGTTGTAATGGGGCCAGGTCAAGGTAGGATGCATATGGTCAAGTGAGCTTGAAATTTGAATCTTTGATTAACCTAAGCTCTCACTAAACACATATAACAACCTATACAATTCTAATATAATACCTAGCTACCCATGATTCCCACTTTTTCACATACTCATGCATTTCTTTTTAATTCACATCCCATATGCATTGTTATTATTACTTTACTTTGGGGCATTTTTGCCTCCTTTTTATTGCATTTTTTTTTATATTTTTGTTTCTTTTATTTATTTTTTTTTCTATTATTTCTTTTATATTTTTTTCACAATTTTTTTTTTCAAAAGTATATACAAACGTATCAATGCATATGGTTTTACATATTTAATACATAGGCATGTACCCAATCCCATGATTTTTAACAAAAATACAAAATGCACTTTTACCTCAACCAATGTCCCAAGTTTTCCATACCCAAATGATACACACCCTCACTAGCCTAAGCTAATCAAAGATCCAAATTAAGGAATATTTATTGTTTTTCACTTAGGGGTAGTGATGTACTACAATTAAGAACAAAAGGATTAAATAGGCTCAAATTTGGCTAAAAATGATTGATGAAAGGTAGGCTATTTGGGTAAGTGAGCTAAATAAAATGATGGCCTCAATCATATAAATGCATGTATACATGGAATAATGGACATAAAGAATTGAACAAACATAGAAAGAGAATAATGCACACAAGAATGAAAATAAGTGGTTATATGATGTAACCACACGATTAGGCTCAAAACTCACATGCTTGTGTTCTTAGCTCAAAAACCATGTTCCAAAATAAATTCTTCAAGCAAGTTCAACAAATTTTTTTTTCAAATTGGTAGGGTGCCCTAAAAATAGTTTCTTGGAAAAGAAATCATCACCCTATCCAAGTAGTCCTAACAGAAAAAGAAGTGGTAAAATATGTACAAATTCTAGCTAACATGCAACCTATCATGCAATGCAACAACTAACTAACAAAGGATATCAAGAATTGGTATTGAAAAAAGAAAGTTGTTACCCATGGAGGTCGGTTGGACGACCTCCCCACACTTAGAAATTTGCACCGTCCTTGGTGTATGCAAAGAAGAGCAATGTGGACGGGTTGTTACAACTGATGGTCTTCCTCAAAGGATTGTGCAGGCGGACTTATTTGTTGCCCCATTTAGAAGCTTTTCCATTCCTTTCCTTCTTGGTGGCCATCCTAAAAGGAAAGAAAAAGAAAGAAAATTAAGCCCATAGCAAAGATATCAAACCAAATAGAACATAGGCAGGGGCTAATGCCAAATAAGAGTAAGGTTCTCACTACATGTTAGCTACGCATGTAAGTGAGAGAGCAACATAGGTGATGACAAGTCATCTTAGCCTAGTTTCACTAGCCTTTTTCTTTTGTTTTCAATTGAATTATGCACTTTCTTGAGCCATAAGCAAGCCAATTGGGTAGATTTTCATGCTTCCTTTGATTTAATCAACCATGTATGAATTCATGCTATTTCATGAGGTTTTATGCTATAATTGTCACATATTATGAAAGAATGAATATCTCATGATTTTGAGCATAGCTTTGATGTGTTTGGTTGATTAATGATAGGTGAAGAAAGCTTGGAGAAAGGTTGAAGCAAGGAGGAATGGCTAGGAGGAAGAGAGGACAAAAAGTTTGAGCAAAAGTTTGCCTCAAACTTTAGCTCAAACTTTTGGAATAAGTGAAAATGAACCAGGGAGCAAAAAGCTGGACCAAAAGTTTGCCTCAAACTTTTATGCAAACTTTTGGGCAAAAAGCTAGAGCAAAAGTTTGCCTCAAAATTTTGGGCAAACTTTTGGGCAAAAAGCTGGACCAAAAGTTTGCCTCAAACTTTTGTGCAAACTTTTGGGCAAAAAGCTGGAGCAAAAGTTTGCCTCAAACTTTTTGGCAAACTTTTGGCATCACAAATCAACACCCTGGAGAGCAAAAGTTTGCGCCAACGTTAGCCTCTAACTTTTTGGCAAACGTTGGCGCATGAACGACATACCCTGGAGAGCAAAAGTTTGCGCCAACGTTAGCCTCTAACTTTTTGGCTAACGTTGGCGCCATGAGTGTGGAAGGGGAGGCCAACGTTGGAGCAAAAGTTTGACCCCAAACTTTTGCCCCAACGTTGATATCAGCAAAAGAGGGTGGCTGATGTGAAAAGTTGGAGTAAAAGTTTGCCTCAAACTTTTACTCAAACTTTTACTCAAGCTTTCATGATTCCAAACCCGGTTCAATTCGGTTCTTCTCCAAACTCCAAGAGCAATCAACCAAGGCCTCTATCAACCCAATTCCATCAAGAGCAAAGGCCCAATTGAAGGCTTGAAGACCATTTGAAGAAAGTATATAAATAGCATAGGATTTAACTTTTTAAGGGAGCTTCCTTTTTAGAATTTTTTAATACATGCAGTAGAGAGTTTTCTTTTCGGTTTGATTAGTGCACTTAGTGCAGAGCTCATTAATTTACATTTCTTGTGTTCTAAGTTTCTGCCATTTAATTTCTTGTTCTTTAAGATTCAGCACTTTAAATTTCAGTTCTCTTTACTTTCATGCAATTCACCCACTCCCTTTACTTTCTCTGCAAATTAAATTCTGCAAATCACAATTCACTCAACCAAAACTTGATTCGCTTGACTAAATCAACCACTAAACTAAAATTTCTCAATCCTTCAATCCCTGTGGGATCGACCTCACTCCCGTGAGTTATTATTACTTGATGCGACACGATGCACTTGCCGGTTAGTTTTGGGTGTTTTGGAGAAATTCATTTTTCCACAAAAATACTCATCAAGTTTTTGGCGCCGTTGCCGGGGATTGAATAGATTGACAATGATTAAGTGAGGTGGTAGTTTAGCTCAAGCACTTTTTCTTTAATTTTGACTAACCTACTAACTGTTCGAGACTTTGTCTCTACTAACTCTAGCTGCACTCAAGTTACAGAGTGCTCTATTTTAGTTTCTGGTTCTATTTGTGTTTCTGATTTTGTGATAGGAGGAAAGAGCGATGAATCCACACCTTTTGATCCTGAAACATTTTGGAGGTTGAGGAAAGAGGCAAGAGATAGAGGGGAGAAATGCTGGGATTCAAAAAAAAATTCCCACTGAGAGTTTCTCACCAGGGGATAAAGTGATATTAAACACCCAACCAATGAAGGTGCCTCCACAATTATCTGAGTACTATACTGTGAACCGGATCCTTCCACATGAACACCTAGAGATCATCAAAGAGAAAACTGGAAGGAAGTTCACAGTAAGAAGAGAAAAGCTGAGGCACTATGATTTTCAGCCTCCATGATCAAAGAATGAAGGATGTCAAGCTAGTGACAATAAAGAAGCGCTTTGTTGGGAGGCAACCCAACCTGAGGTAGTTTTCTTTTCATAGCTATTTTAATAAAAAGGTTAATTAGTTTTATCTATATTGCAAGAAGCTAAGTTTGGTGTTGCACACCAAAACAATATAAGGGAGAATGAAGGATTCTAAGTTTGGTGTTCCACCAAAATCTCATTTAAAACATATTCTCACCTTTTGCATAATGCTAGCTTCAAGCAGCTAGATAAACTAGTTAACTATTTTGCTATTCTTTAGTTTTCAGTTTTGTCACTTTTGAAAAAGAAAAAAAGTTTTACACATGGTTAATCTGATGCATGAAAACCATTGGCAAGGTACTAAGTTTGGTGTTCCCACACCAAAGTAAGTACAAAAGCCCATAAATAAATCATGCATGCTAATCATTGTTTCTAAGTGCTTGGGGAACAAGCAACTTTCAATATCATTGCAGAGGTCCATACAAGTTTTTGGAAGGATTAAGCATCATCAACCAAAGAGATGAAAGAGGAATGTGTGGATCAGTGATGATGATGATGAGGAGTAAAGCAAGCGAACTCCAAAAGGTTGTATTGTTAAGTGATTGTTTTACATCAAACACTGCTATGATTGAAAGTGATATAATACCCCTGCCTATCTGCATAGTATAGTTCTTTATAATTCAATAAGCAAGATGCTTGATCATTCACAATATTTTTCTCTTTAAAACTTGTTTGCACTCAATATTCAAAAAAATGCATCACATGAAATTTCTTTGAAAAGAAGGATTGAGGAATTAAACAATTTTGAGGCGCTTGAGCAAGTAAATCCTTAGGGGTGCTTTAACACCTAATACCTTAAAACCAACTGGTTTAGGAGTATTGATTGAAAGCTTATCTAAAGAACCGCTTTGAGACATGACACTTAGAGTCAAGGCCAAAGCAAAGAAACTATAAGCTGCTTCAAGGTGATTACATATAAAGAGATCTCTATGATACCATTTGGATGAAAATCCTAAGACCTAAGACTCCCAATATGTGAGGACTAGTGAGCACTGAAGCCCTTGCATGCGCATATGATTTAGAGTTCACCCCACTGTTACTTAATCACTTCACTCACAGGACTTTACAAGTTGTTCTTCAATCCATCTTAATTGAAAGAACCTCTGAGCATAATTCATTTCTTGCTTGGGGACAAGCAAGCTTTAAGTTTGGAGTTGTGATGACAAGTCATCTTAGCCTAGTTTCACTAGCCTTTTTCTTTTGTTTTCAATTGAATTATGCACTTTCTTGAGCCATAAGCAAGCCAATTGGGTAGATTTTCATGCTTCCTTTGATTTAATCAACCATGTATGAATTCATGCTATTTCATGAGGTTTTATGCTATAATTGTCACATATTATGAAAGAATGAATATCTCATGATTTTGAGCATAGCTTTGATGTGTTTGGTTGATTAATGATAGGTGAAGAAAGCTTGGAGAAAGGTTGAAGCAAGGAGGAATGGCTAGGAGGAAGAGAGGACAAAAAGTTTGAGCAAAAGTTTGCCTCAAACTTTACCTCAAACTTTTGGAATAAGTGAAAATGAACCAGGGAGCAAAAAGCTGGACCAAAAGTTTGCGTCAAACTTTTATGCAAACTATTGGGCAAAAAGCTGGAGCAAAAGTTTGCCTCAAACTTTTGGGCAAACTTTTGGGCAAAAAGCTAGACCAAAAGTTTGCCTCAAACTTTTGTGCAAACTTTTGGGCAAAAAGCTAGAGCAAAAGTTTGCCTCAAACTTTTTGGCAAACTTTTGGCATCACAAATCAACACCTTGGAGAGCAAAAGTTTGCGCCAACGTTAGCCTCTAACTTTTTGGCAAACGTTGGCGCATGAACAACACACCCTGGAGAGCAAAAGTTTGCGCCAACGTTAGCCTCTAACTTTTTGGCTAACGTTGGCGCCATGAGTGTGGAAGGGGAGGCCAACGTTGGAGCAAAAGTTTGACCCCAAACTTTTGCCCCAACGTTGATATCAGCAAAAGAGGGTGGCTGATGTGAAAAGTTGGAGTAAAAGTTTGCCTCAAACTTTACTCAAACTTTTACTCAAGCTTTCATGATTCCAAACCCGGTTCAATTCGGTTCTTCTCCAAACTCCAAGAGCAATCAACCAAGGCCTCTATCAACCCAATTCCATCAAGAGCAAAGGCCCAATTGAAGGCTTGAAGACCATTTGAAGAAAGTGTATAAATAGCATAGGATTTAAGTTTTTAAGGGAGCTTCCTTTTTAGAAATTTTCAATACATGCAGTAGAGAGTTTTCTTTTCGGTTTGATTAGTGCACTTAGTGCAGAGCTCATTTTACATTCTAGCATTGTTGTTTTAATTCAAGAGAATTGGGGAGGAGAATTGATCTCTCTTATTCCTTGTTCTTGCCCAGCACTCTTTAATTTTCTTGCTTCGGATCTTGGGTGGAGAATTGAAGAACTTCAGTTTCAATCTCACCTTGGGATCTTGTTTAATTCTCTGCTTAATTAAATCTCAGTTTCAGTTAATTGCTTCTTCATCTACTTTCTTTGCAATCTACTTTTCCTTTGCAATTGTTCTTGTTGGATCTAGGAAGGCATTAAGATCAAGACTTGGCTTTCTAGTCTCTTGGGTCCTGAGATCCGGATTTCCCATTTCCCATTCCCTGTTTACTGTTTTCATGCTCATTTACTTTTCTGTTTTAGATCCGATTCGATCCAAGTCTTCTTCTATTTCTCTGTTCATTGCAATTTACTTTTCCTTGTTTAAATTCTGCAAATCCAATTCCCAATTCCCTTTACAATTCAAGCCATTTACATTTCTTGCAATTTAAGATTCTGTAATTTACATTTCTTGCGTTCTAAGTTTCTGCCATTTAATTTCTTGTTCTTTAAGATTCAGCACTTTAAATTTCAGTTCTCTTTACTTTCATGCAATTCACCCACTCCCTTTACTTTCTCTGCAAATTAAATTTTGCAAATCACAATTCACTCAACCAAAACTTGATTCGCTTGACTAAATCAACCACTAAACTAAAATTGCTCAATCCTTCAATCCCTGTGGGATCGACCTCACTCCCGTGAGTTATTATTACTTGATGCGACCCGGTGCACTTGCCGGTTAGTTTTGGGTGTTTTGGAGAAATTCGTTTTTCCACAAAAATACTCATCAATAGGCAAAGGGCATATCAATTAATACTTGATGCAAGAATAAAGTCAAAGCATAGGTACATGACATGAAGAGCATGTTGCATCAAGCTTAATCAACAATTGTCACAAACAAGATTAGTGATAAGCATGAGAGCATTTGGTCTCATCCTAACTCAATGATGATGAGGTATAAAAATAAGGGATCATGAGTCAGGAAAGACTAAAGCAATAATCTTGTGTGTAGAGCAAATATTATAATTAATACCAAACAAGTCATGAAGCACCAAGAGTAACCAAGAAATTCTCAACAATTGAGTAAGAGAATTCAACACCAATATTAAAATAAGAAACTTAGAAAAAAAATAGAAACAAGCTATAGAAAACAAAATTAAAATGCAATGAATAAGAGTATGCAAATGCAACATATAAAAGAAAATGAAAAATTAAAAAAATCAGAAGTGGAATTTTAAAAAGAGAAAAGTAAGAAAGTAAGAAATAAGAAAGAGGGAAAAAGAAAGAGGAGAAAGAAGAAAGAAGAAAGAAAAGAAGAGAAGAAAGGAGAAAGAAAACAGGGCAGAAACAGGTACGCGTCGCTCACGTGTGCGCACGGATGGCAAGATGAACAAGTGATGTGTAAGCGTCCTGTACGCTTGAGCATGGATGGTGAGAGTGTAAATTGACGCGTACGCGTGATGTACGCGTACGCGTGGGTGCAGCTGTGCATTTCGCACAGCGTACACATGGTGTTCACGTAACTCTCGGGTTCCGTGTATGGAGCCATGTTGACGCAGCGACGCGTAAGCGTCGGGCACACGTCCCCTTTTTTTTTTTACATATGAAAAATAGAAACAGGGCACTCTCCTAATCTACAAGAATTCTAAAATAATGAAAATTAAAATTTAACAACAAATCTTTTTGGTTTTTGAAAAATTTTCAAATACACTAAAAACAAAGCTTGTACTACAAGCAAAATGTAATCTAACAACAACTATTCTAATCAAAGCATGAATGCAACAAACAACCTATGAATAAAAGAAAAATGCATAAGAGTATAGAAACTTACAATGGCAACTCAATTCCTTCATTGGTTTTATTTACAAGAGAATGGAAGAAAGTTACCATGGTGGGGTGTCTCCCACCTAGCACTTTTATTTTAAGTTCTTAAGTTGGACATTTGGGAGGCTCCTTGTCAAGGTGGTTTATGCTTGTATTCGTCCTTGAACCTCCAAGAATGCTTGCTCCTCAATTGGTTGTCAGAATTTCTAACCATCTTCACCAATCTTGGGTGAGTTTCTTTCCAAGATATGAGCTCCCAAAGTTGGTCTTCATGTTGTTATCCAGGATCCCATATCTTATTTTCACACCCATCTTCTAATTGGTCATCATTGTTCCATCGGGGTGGTAAGCACATAGAATTCTCATGTGAGCACCAAAGCATTCTCCTAGACCCTTTTAGTTGAGAATTATACCAACCATTGCACTTAGAATTTAAATTTTCAACCATAAAGAACCTTGATTGGCATTTCCACCCACTAATCAATTTCCTTTTTCTCTTAACCCCACAAAGAGCTCTAAGTTGCCCATCATTTTCAATCAAACCATATTCAAGTGGGAAAATAAAGATTAGAGATAAGAATTTTACCCACTTGAATGTTATGTTGGATGGTGACTTAGGAAGGGACGTCTCCAATGGTCTTGTAAGTTCCATTCCCTTGCGCTCTTCCTTGAGTACCTCCACCTCTTGGCAAGCATCTTCCATGTCCTCTTCTTGACAAAGTTCTTCACATTCAACCACTTCTTCACTAACTTCTTCTAGCACTTCTCCACTCTTCACATCACCACTTGGAAGTAATGTGGAACTTACCTCAACATCTACCTCAATTTTAATAGGAGAAGATTCCTCAAATACCAAAGGATCATGTGTTGGTATGGGATCATCTTCAAGAGGATGAGTTGTTATTTGCTCACCTTCTTCCAATTCTTCATCATTCATTCTATGCCTTGGAGGTTGTGCATTATTCTCCTCAACACCAAATTCAAGCTGAATGGAAGAAGGTTCAACAACTTCCACAAGATCATCAATAACATCACTTGGTGTGGAAGTGTCTTCAAGCTTGAAATCCACCTCTTATTCAATTTCGCCTAGTTTATCAACCACTTCTTCTTCTTTAAAAGTCCCTTCACTCTCCACTTGTTGCAAGACATACCCCATCTCCTTGTCCTCATGTTAGGATTCTAGAATCTCCTTCATGCTCTACTCTTTGGTTGATTCCTCACATTCATCCGTGGAGATGCTTTGCTTGTTGTATGAGTCCCATGAGTCCAAGGCGGCTTTAATTTTGGCAAGGTTAGCCTCAATAGCTTCATGCGTCCTTTGGGCTTCCTCTTTCTCTTTTTGACAGATGATTTCTTGAAGCCGATCCATTGCTTCTTTGAGACGATCCATTGGCTCTTATTCTACTTAGCTAGTATAAGTAGGATCATATTGCTCTTGGATGGATGGATATGGGTATTCTTCCATAGAGGGTTGTGGTGGAAAGGGAAATTCATTTTGTGGTTGAAGGTTATCATACATGGGAGGTGATTCATCTTGGTAAGGATAGTGAGGTGGTGGTTCTTGAGGGTATTGGTGGTGGAATTGGGGTGGTTCTACATATGGTTCATATGGCTCATAACGTGGTTGGTATGGTGGGTAAAGATTAGGGTCATATGGAGGTGTTTGGTGAAAAGGGGGCTTGTGAGTAAGGTGGTTTAAAATTATGTTGAGGAGGTGGTTCATAGGCATATGGTGGTGGTTGTTGACAATCACAATAAGGGTTACCACATCCATTAGATTGATATGCATTAGGATTGGAATTATACCCATAAGAAACCGGAGGTTGTTGTTGCCAAGAAGGTTGATCAATCCCTTGAGGCTCCTCCCATCTTTGATTCCCAAATCCTTGGTACACATCCTCATTGAAGCTTCCATTTCCTACAACATAATTTGAGCCAAACTCATAGTCAAAGGGGTGAGAATTCATAATAGCAAATAAAAACAAAAGCTAACAAAAATAAGCAACAAAGTCCTAAAGCTAACAAAAACTAGCAAATAAGCAAAGGGCAAACCTATTCACAATATTCACAATAGCCAATAATATAACACCATTGCAATTCCTCGGCAACGGCGCCATTTTGATGAGTGAATTCTTTGATGGTATAGAATTTCACAAATAAATTCTCGTTGCAAGTATAGTTCTACACCAACAAACAATACTCCCAAGAAAAAATATTGGTTGTCACAGGTACAAATCCCAATAAGAATTAATCGAAGTGTTTAAACCTCAGGTCATCTCACAAGGAATTGCAATGAAGTGATCAATTATTAGCTATAAAGGGGGTAAGGGGTTTGGTTTTATGTTTTGGCAAGAAAAGTAAATAACAAGAAAGTAAATGACAATTAACTTACAAAAGAAAGGAAAAGAACTCTTGGTTAGACATAGGTAATTGAGATCACCATCCTTGTCTACAAACTAAATATTGATAATTATGAGGAACCAAGCTCATTAAATCTACTTCTATGCTTGAAGTATGTCAAATGGCTTGATCAACATCAATTCGTAAGTCCTAACCTAGCTACTAATTGACTTAGTAGTAGGCTAGTATCAATGGTTATCAAATTGACCACCAAGGGTTCTCAAATCACCAATTCAATGAGACCCAATGACTCAAGCTCACTCAATTCCCTTAACCTAGGCCAAGAGTAAAGAAAACTACTGATAAACCACTATTTTATGGTTTATCTTGTGCTCAATTGAGTGGTTTTTATCAAGTCTTTGCACACTTATTCATACTAATTACATGGTTTTACATTTTCCTTCCTAATCTTGTGCTATGATTGAAAACATGCTTCTTTGGCCTTCAATTTGCTATGTTTAACCCCATCTTATTACCATTCGATGCCTTGATATGTTTGTTAAGTGATTTCAGGATTTATAGGGCAGGAATGGCTTAGAGGATGGAAAGGAAGCATGCAAAAGTGGAAGGAATACAACAAATTGAGGGAATTGCTAAGCTGTCCACCCTGACCTCTTCGTACTTAACTGACAATAACATGAGCTACAGAGGTCCAAATGATGCGGTTCCAGTTGTGTTCGAAAACTAACATCCGGGGCTTCGAAATGATATATAATTTGCCCTAGCTTCCATTCTGTTAGGCAACGCACATGCGTGGATCATGCGTACGCGTGACCTAGAGAAAATTCAATCCACGCGTACGCGTGGACGACGCGTACGCGTGACAGTGCCACGTGCTGGACGTATAAGAAATCGCTGAGGGCAATTTCTGGGCTATTTTTCACCCATTTTTCGGCCCAGAAAATACAGATTAGAGGCTACAGAGTGGGGGAATCAAATCATTCATTCATTATTCACAATTTAGGTTTTAGATGATGTTTCTAGAGAGAGAGGCTCTCTCCTCTCTCTTAGGTTTTAGGATTTAGGATTTCTCTTAGGTTAGGTTTACTTCTTCTCCATTCCAGGTTCAATGTTCCTTTAATTTAATTTCTGTTCTACTTTTATTTATTCTAAAGCTTTGGTTCATCTATTTCTCTTGTTAGTTACTTATTTTCCCAATTTGGTTTATGAACCCCATGTTAGATTTGATTTCTTTATTTAATGTAATTTGAGGTATTTCAGATTTATGGTTGCTTTATTTAATTTATGTGATTGATGCTTTCAATATTTAGATTTCTCTCCTTTTGGCTTTGGTTGAGTAATTGGTGACACTTGAGTTATCAAACTCCCTTGTTGATTGATAATTAGAATTTGCTGGTTGATTTGGATCCCTCTAAAGCTAGTCTTTTCTTCGGAGTTGAGTAGGACTTGAGGAATCAGATTGATTAGTCCACTTGACTTTCTTTTATTTAGTAAGGGTTAACTACGTGGGAGTAATGAACAATTCTCATCACAATTGATAAGGATAACTAGGATAGGATTTTCAGTTCCCATACCTTGCTAAGAGCTTTATTAGTCATTACTTTAATTCTTGCAATTTACTTTTCCTGTTCATTATTCAAAAACCCTAAAAAGATAATCTTCCATAATCAATAATAAATACACCTCCCTGCAATTCCTTGAGAGACGACCCGATGTTTAAATACTTCGGTTATCAATTTTATTAGGGGTTTGTTACTTGTGACAACCAAAGTTTTTGTATGAAAGGATTATTGTTAGTTTAGAAACTGTACTTGCAATAAGAACTTATTTGTGAAATTCTTTACTAGCAAAAGTCCGTTCGTCAACTACTCAAAAGCTAGTGGAAGCATTTTATCAAACACCTAGAGTGCAAGAAAAATAAACATCATAAAATTCAAGAATTAAAGGAACCCATCACAAACATAAGCAAGAAATCAATAATAGCAAGCAAGATCAACATAAAAGAAACATAGAAACATGAAATCACATTAAAAGGAAATTAGATCCAACAATGGATCATCAACATTAAAGAGAGCAAAATTAGAAATGACAAGTAAAACTAGAAGAACAAATACAATATAACACTAAAATATAATGAGAATTAAAATCAAAACAAGAATTGAAAGAGAAATTTGAAAGTGATTAACCTAACTTTACCCTAACTGCTATCCTAAATCTAGAGAGAGGAGAGAGCCTTTCTCTCTAGAATTCTACCTTAAAACATCATGAAAACTATACTATGACTACTTGGTTCATTTTCCCCTCAATCCTTGGGTTCAATAGCATCAGAAATGAGTTGGATCGGGCCCAAAATGAGCTAGAAATTGCTGGCCACGTTTTCTTCAAAATGACCCACGCTGATCCACCGACGCGTGCGGGTGATGCACGCGTACGCGACTCTAAATGCCAGGAAACTATGACAAATTTTATATCATTTTGAAGCCCCGGATGTTAGCTTTCCAATTCAACTAAAACCGCCTCATTTGGACCTCTGTAGCTCAAGTTATGATCAATTGAGTAAGAAGAGGTCAGGCTTGACAGCTTTGTGATTCCTTCATTTTTTCATGAGTTCTCCCACTTTGCATGGTTTTCTTCATTCCTTCAATCCAATATTTGCCTTTTAAACCTAAAATCACTTAACAAACATATCAAGGCACCGAATAGAATTAAAGTGAATTAAATTTAGCTATTTTAAGGCCTAAAAAGCATGTTTTCACACTTAAGCACAAATTAAGGGAGAATTACAAAACCATGCTATTTCATTGAATAAATATGAGAAAAGTTGATAAAATCCCCCAAATTAAGCACAAGATAAATCAGAAAATTGGGGTTTATCACCTGACTTGTTGAATGTTGAGAGTGTGTGGGGCCTATATCCCCAGCGTAGTAGACTCCCTACTGCATGAGTGTGCAGGGCACTATATCTCTGACATAGCAGATTCGCTGCTGTATGAGTGTGCAGGGCACTATATCTCTGGCGTGGCAAAAAAGGCTACATCCGAGAGGATGTGTGATGAGCGGATATTTTATACGCTTTTTGGGGTTAATTTCATATAGTTTTGAGTATGTGTTAGTTATTTTTTAGTGTATTTCTATTAGTTTTTAGGAAAAATTCATATTTTTGGACTTTACTATGAGTTGTGTGTTTTTCTGTAATTTCAGGTATTTTTGCTGGCTGAAATTGAAGGAGCTGAGCAAAAATCTGATTCAGGCTGAAAAAGGACTGCTGATGCTGTTGGATTCTGACCTCCCTGCACTCAAAGTGGATTTTCTGGAGCTACAGAACTCGAAATGGCGTGCTTCTAATTGCTTTGGAAAGTAGACATCCAGGGCTTTCCAGCAATATATAATAGTCCATACATTGCACAAGGATAGACGATGTAAACTGGCGTTCAACGCCAGTCCTCTGCCCGATTCTGGCGTCCAGCGCCAGAAAAGGATCAAAAGCTGGAGTTGAACGCCCAAACTGGCATAAAAACTGGCGTTCAACTCCACAAATGGCCTCTGCACGTGAATTGCTTAAGTCTCAGCCCCAGCACACACCAAGTGGGCCCCAGCACACACCAAGTGGGCCCCAGAAGTGGATCTCTGCATCATGCATCATAGTTTATCCAATTTTTGTAAACCTAGGCTACTAGTTTAATATTTAAACAACTTTTAGAGACTTATTTTGTATCTCATGACATTTCAGATCTAAACTTTGTATTCTCTGACGGCATGAGTCTCTAAACCCCATTGTTGGGGGTGAGGAGCTCTGCTATGTCTCGATGAATTAATGCAAGTATTTCTGTTTTCTATTCAAACACGCTTGTTCCTATCTAAGATGTTCATTCGCGCTTAACTGTGATGAAGGTGATGATCAGTGACATTCATCATCTTCCTCAAACCATGAACGTGTGCCTGACAACCACCTCCGTTCTATATCTGATTGAATGAGTATCTCTGAGATCTCTTAATCAGAATCTCCGTGGTATAAGCTAGAATTGATGGCGGCATTCATGAGAATCCGGAAAGTCTAAACCTTGTCTGTGGTATTCCGAGTAGGATTCAAGGATTGAATGACTGTGACGAGCTTCAAACTTGTTATTCACAATTCAACTGATAAACATAATTGACTTCCTGACTAAGATTTACAAGATAACCATAGATTGCTTCAAACCAACAATCTCCGTGGGATTCGACCCTTACTCACATGAGGTATTACTTGGACGACCCAGTGCACTTGCTGGTTAGTGGTACGCGTTGTGAAAAGTGTGATCCACAATTCGTGCACCAAGTTTTTGGTGCCGTTGCCGGGGATTGTTCGTGTTTGGACAACTAACGGTTTATTTTGTTGCTTAGATTAGGAAAAATTTCTCTTTTTTGGTTTAGAGTCTTTTATTATTTATCCCTTGTTAAAACACTTTAAATTTATAACTCAGTTAGTTAGAACGTGGTGTTTATGTTCATGGTAATTGGCTATCATATTTTTTAAACCTTTTTCATAAATAATATTTTTTCTATTAAATCCTGTGCCAAACTTTAAGTTTGGTGTTTTCTTGTTGATTTTCCTTTGGTTTTCGAAAATTTTGGTTTGGTTTTCTAAAAATTTTAAGTTTGGTGTTCTTTCTTCATGTTCCTGTGTTCTTGTAAGTCTTCAAAGTATTCTTGAGTTTTCCTTGTGTCTTGATCTTAAAATTTTTAAGTTTGGTGTTCCTTGGTGTTTTCCCTCCAAAATTTTCAAAAACAAGGAGCATTAGATCTAAAAATTATAAATCTCGTACTATCTTATTGTTTTTCTCTCTCCTCACTAAATTCAAAAATATCTTTTCAAAATATCTTTTCTAACTTCCTAACTTCTTATCTTTTCAAAATTTGTTTCAACTAACTAAGTAACTTTTTGTTTGTTTCTTAACTTTTTCAAAACTACCTAACTAACATTTTAAATGATGCCCAGAAAAATTACACAACCACAGAAAAAGAACTACTTGCAGTGGTTTACGCCATTGACAAGTTCAGATCATACTTAGTAAGATCAAAAGTGATTGTGTATACTGACCATGCTGCTCTTAAATATCTACTCACAAAGCAGGATTCAAAACCCAGGCTCATCAGATGGGTATTGCTTCTGCAAGAGTTTGATATAGAAATAAGAGACAGAAAAGAGACAGAAAACCAAGTGGCTGATCATCTGTCCCGGATAGAGCCAGTAGAAGGGACGCCCCTTCCTTCTCTTGAGATCTCTGAAACGTTTCCTGATGAGCATTTATTCGCCATTCAGGAAGCACCATGGTTTGCCGATATTGCAAACTATAAAGCTGCAAGGTTCATACCCAAGGAGTACAACAGGACACAAAAGAAGAAATTAATTACTGATGCAAAGTACTACTTGTAGGATGAACCTTATCTCTTTAAGAGATGTGCAGACGGAATTATCCGTAGGTGTGTGCCTAGAGAAGAAGCACAGAGAATCCTGTGGCATTGCCACGGATCTCAATATGGAGGCCATTTCGGAGGTGAGCGAACAGCCACCAAGGTCCTCCAATGTGGCTTCTATTGGCCCACACTCTATAAAGATTCCCGAGAGTTTGTACGTAATTGTGACAGTTGCCAAAGAGCTGGTAATCTGCCTCATGGTTACGCCATGCCTCAACAAGGAATCTTGGAAATTGAGTTGTTTGACATATGGGGAATTGACTTCATGGGACCTTTCCCACCATCTTACTCAAACACTTATATTCTGGTGGCAGTTGACTATGTATCAAAATGGGTTGAGGCTATTGCCACACCCACCAATGATACTAAAACAGTGCTGAAGTTCCTCCAGAAACATATTTTTAGCAGGTTTGGTGTCCCTTGAGTACTAATCAGTGATGGGGGCACTCACTTCTACAATAAACAGCTTTACTCTGCCATGGTTCGGTATGGAATTCGTCACAAGGTGGCCACTCCATATCATCCACAAACCAATGGGCAGGCTGAAGTCTCTAACAGAGAATTAAAGAGAATCCTAGAACGGACAGTAAATACCCGTAGAAAGGATTGGGCAAGAAGCTTGGATGATGCTCTGTGGGCTTACAGAACAGCATTCAAGACCCCTATAGGGACCTCTCCATACCAACTGGTGTATGGTAAGGCATGTCACCTGCCCGTGGAACTAGAACATAAGGCCTACTGGGCAACCAGATTCCTAAACTTTGATGCCAAATTAGCAGGAGAAAAAAGATTGCTCCAGCTAAATGAGCTAGAGGAGTTCAGATTCACAGCTTTCGAAAATGCCAAGCTATATAAAGAAAAATAAAAAAAGATTGCTCCAGCTAAATGAGCTAGAGGAGTTCAGATTCACAGGATCCTGGAAGTGAGATTCGATCTGAAAGAAGTTGAATATCCGGAGATCCAGGAGCAAATTCGAATCAAGAACTGGGAAGTCCTAGCTAATCCTGAAACGAAAGTAGGAAGGAACATGGTCCAAGAGTTCTATGCTAATATGTGGTAGACTGACAAGCAAAGACTATCTGGAACTGCCTGCTACGAATTTCGGACCATGGTCAGGGGAAAGATTGTTCATACCACCCCTGACAAGATCAGAGAGATATTAAAGCTACCTCAACTAAAGGATGATCCAGACTCCTTCAACAGGAGGATGATGAGAGTAGACATTGGCCTGGATAAGATTCTAGAGGACACATGTATCCCTGGAGCCAGGTGAACCACCAACACAAAGGGCGTCCCAAATCAACTCAAGAGAGAGGATCTCAAACCAGTTGCCAGAGGATGGCTGGACTTCATTGGGTGTTCTTTGTTGCCCACTAGCAACCGTTCTAAAGTCACAGTTAAAAGAGCAGTGATGATTCATTGCATCATGACGGGGAAGGAAGTGGAGGTTCATCAGCTGATTTCCACTGAACTCTATAAGATTGCTAACAAAAATTCAAAAGAGGCCAGGTTGGCTTATCCAAGCGTGATTTCTCTGCTCTGGAAGGACGCTGGAGTCAAGATGGGAATAACTGAATATATCCTAATTGAAAAGTCAATCACCAAAGCATCAATGGAGAGACAACAAGCACAGGAGGATCTCATCAAGAAGAGAGTACAGGAATTCCTCCCAGAGATTCCTCAAGCGGAATATTGGGAATATCTTGAGACGGCTGTCACCAAGATACAGGAAGCGATCCGGTAGTAATACTGGAAAACAAAGTGCTTAGGGCCACGGCCAAGACTCATAAAGAAGCTGTGTTCAAGAATCATCACACTGAACTAGGAGAATCAATAACACTATCTTAGTTCTATGTTCCTATAGATGCCAATCACTCTGAGCTTCAATGGATAAAGTGAGATGCCAAAACTGTTCAGAAGCAAAAAGCTACTAGTCCCGCTCATCTAATTAGAATCTGAGCTTCACTCAAAAACTCTGAGATATTATTGCTTCTCAACTTATTAGTCTTCTATTTTATTTGTCTAAGTTGCTTGAGGACAAGCAACAGTTTAAGTTTGGTGTTCTGATGAGCGGATATTTTATACGCTTTTTGGGGTTAATTTCATATAGTTTTGAGTACGTGTTAGTTAGTTTTTAGTGTATTTCTATTAGTTTTTAGGAAAAATTCATATTTCTGGACTTTACTATGAGTTGTGTGTTTTTCTGTAATTTCAGGTATTTTTCTGGCTGAAATTGAAGGAGCTGAGCAAAAATCTGATTCAGGCTTAAAAAGGACTGCTGATGCTGTTGGATTCTGACCTCCCTGCACTCAAAGTGGATTTTCTGATTCGACCCTTACTCACGTGAGGTATTACTTGGACGACCCAGTGCACTTGCTGGTTAGTGGTACGCGTTGTGAAAAGTGTGATCCACAATTCGTGCACCAATGTGTCAGGTTGGCATTTATGGACCGACAAGTGATATCACGAGCCAATAGGATAGACATTCATCATATGCATCTCTTATGTGCTTGTTTGCTTTGATTATTTGAGTTTGCCTAAATGTATAACATGCCTACTTGCTTCTTGAATTACTTGCTCTAAATGAATACTATCTGTGTTTTACTTGCTTGCATTATCTTGTGTTTGTCTGTTGTTGAGGAGGTTAGGTAGGTGGTGGTGATGGGATCGCACGGAGGTTAGGTTGGCAAAGGCTATGGGATACAGCGGCGTGATTAGTATTAGTTAGAATTTTCCTAAGTTTAGATAACCTAGTTTATGGTTTAAGTTCTTTATTTATTTATTTATTTATTTCCTTTAAGCTTGAATATTTCGTATGTGATATGAAGTTCTAGGATTGCCTTTGGCGTCCCGGAGCCTTACATCTTACATTATTGGGCACTGTTACCATACTGAGAACCTCCGGTTCTCATTCCATACTTTGTTGTTGTTTTTCAGATGCAGGACGTAATTCACTTTGGTGAAATTACGGATATGGTGACAGAGCGGAGTATGGTTCCTCCTTGGTTTATTTCTGTTTTACTTGTAGTAGTTACTCTCACATCTCTTTGTATATTTATCTTTATGGCCTTAGAGGCTTATTTGAGAGAATAGTTGTATAAGCTTTTTTTAACTCCAAAACTCTGTGTGTCTGTATATACTAGTCAGCTTAAACACTGCGAGTCGTGGCTAGATCCTTATGATATTACACTATTATATTATGATATCTTCTTATATTGTATCTGTTTCTTGTGCGTTAAGTTAGAGGCTTCGTTAGTACATTTTGCGCTTTTGAAATTTTGTTTTTGAGCTTAATCCTTTGATGAGCGGATAATTTATACGCTTTTTGGCATTATTTTTACATAGTTTTTAGTATGATTTAGTTAGTTTTTAGTATATTTTTATTAGTTTTTAAATAAAAATCACATTTCTGGACTTTACTATGAGTTTGTGTGTCTTTCTGTGATTTCAGGTTATTTCTGGCTGAAATTGAGGGACTTGAGCAAAAATCAGATTCAGAGGTTGAAGAAGGACGGCATATGCTGTTGGATTCTGACCTCCCTGCACTCAAAGTGAATTTTCTGGAGCTACAAGGGTTCAAATGCCGCGCTCTCAATTGCGTTGGAAAGTAGAAATCCAGGGCTTTCCAGCAATTTATAATAGTCCATACTTTGCCCGAGTTTAGATGACGCAAACTGGCATTCAACGCCAGCTCTCTGCCCTATTCTAGAGTTAAACACCAGAAACAGGTTGCAAAGCAGAGTTAAACGCCAGAAACAGGTTACAAACTGGCGTTTAACTCCTAGAAAGAGCTCTACACGTGAAAGCTTCAATGCTCAGCCCAAGCACACACCAAGTGGGCCCAGAAGTGAATTTCTGCATCATTTACTCATTTCTGTAACCCTAGTAACTAGTTTAGTATAAATAGAACTTTTTACTATCATGTTAGGCGTCTGATCTTTGATTAGTTTTATGCTATCCTAGACCTTTATGGGGGCTGGCCATTCGGCCATGCCTGGACCTTGTTCTTATGTATTTTCAATGGTAGAGTTTCTACACACCACAGATTAAGGTGTGGAGCTCTGCTGTTCCTCATGAAGCAATGCAAAGTACTATTATTTTTCTATTCAATTCAAGCCTATTTCTTCTCTAAGATAATCATTCGCACACAAGAACATGATGAATGTGATGATTATGTGACGCTCATCATCATTCTCACTTATGAATGCGTGCCTGACAAACACTTCCGTTCTACACGCAAACAAGCTTGAATGTGTATCTCTTAGCCTTCTGATCGTGAGATCAGAGTCTTCGTGGTATAGGCTAGAACTATTGGCGGCCATTCTTGAGGTCCGAAAGTCTAAACCTTGTCTGTGGTATTCCGAGTAGGATCCGGGAAGGGATGGCTGTGACGAGCTTCAAACTCGCGAGTGCTGGGCGTAGTGACAGACGCAAAAGGATTACTGAATCCTATTCTAGTATGATCAAGAACCGACAGATGAATAGTCGTGCGGTGACAGTGCATCTTGGACCATTTTCACTGAGAGGATTGGAAGTAGCCATTGACAACAGTGATGCCCTACACAAAGCTTGCCATTGAAAGGAGTATGAATGATTTGAAGAAGACAGCAGGAAAGCAGAGGTTCAGGAGGAACAAAAGCATCTCTATACGCTTATCTGAAATTCTCACCAAGGAATTACATAAGTATCTCTATCCTATTTTATATTTTAATTATATTTTAATTATTAAAACCCTATAACCATTTGAATCTTCCTGACTGAGATTTACAAGGTGACCATAGCTTGCTTCAAGTCGACAATCTCCGTGGGATCGACCCTTACTCACGTAAGGTTTATTACTTGGACGACCCAGTGCACTTGCTGGTTAGTTGTGCGAAGTTGACAAAGTGTGTGAATTACGTTCCGAGCACCAAGTTTTTGGCGCCATTGTTAAGGATCACAATTTCGTGCACCAAGTTTTTGGCGCTGTTGCTGGGGATTGTTCGAGTTTGGACAACTGACGGTTCATCTTGTTACTTAGATTAGGTAATTTTATTTTAATTTTAAGCTTTTTGTTTTTATTATTTATATTTAAAAAAAAATATATTTTCCAAAAAATTTAATTTATGTTCTTCAGAATTTTTAAGAAGGAATTCTAGAGTTTCATGAAACATGTTGAAGTTTGGCTGGCTGTAAAGCCATGTCTAACTCTTTTGGACCGAGGCTTCCACTCATCAGCACAGAAGCAAGTTGAATGAAATATCAGCTGTTGTATGTCTGATTGGTATCTGCTAAAGCTTGGCTGGCCATTGGCCATGTCTAGTGTTTTGGACCGGAGCTTTTACTGAAAGCTTGGCTGGCTAGTGAGCCATGTCTAATTCCTGGACCGGAGTTTTAGACTAACATTGCAAGATTCCTGGAATTCCTATTAAAAATTTTGACATCCTTATTTTCCTTTTCAAAAGAATTTTTGAAAAATCCAAAAAAATTAATAAAATTATAAAACCAAAAATAATTTGATGTTTCTTGCTTGAATCTAGTGTCAAGTCATAAGTTTGGTGTCAATTGCATGTTTATCTCTTTCTTGCATTTTTCGAAAATTCATGCATTGCATTCTTCATGATCTTCAAGTTGTTCTTGGTAAGTCTTCTTGTTTGATCTTTGCATTTTCATGTTTTGTGTCTTTTCTTGTTTCTCATATGCATTCTTGCATTCTTAGTGTCTAAAAATTAAAAATTTCTAAGTTTGGTGTCTTGCATGTTTTTCTTTTCTAAAAATTTTCAACAATAAGTTCTTGGTGTTCATCTTGACATTCAAAGTGTTCTTGGTGTTCATCTTGACATTCAAAGTGTTCTTGCATGCATTATGTGTTTGATTCATAATTTTCATGTTTTGAGTCTTTTTATTCTTTTTCTCTTTCATCATAAAAAATTCAAAAATCAAAAAAATATCTTTCCCTTTTTTTTCCTCTCATAAAATTCAAAAATTTGAGTTGACTTTTTCAAAAATTTTTAAAATATAGTTGTCTCTTATGAGTCAAATCAAATTTTCAATTTAAAAATTCTATCTTTTTCAAATCTTTTTCAAAAATCAAATCTTTTTCATTTTTTCTTTCATAATTTCGAAATTTTCAAAATTTATTTTCAAAATCTTTTTCTTATTTCTATTTCATATTTTCAAAATTAATACTAACAATTAGTGTGATTGATTCAAAATATTTTAAAGTTTGTTACTTGTCTCTTAAGAAAGGTTCAATCTTTAAATTTTAAATCATATCTTTTTGTTTCTTGTTAGTCAAGTAATCAACTTTAATTTTCAAAATCAAATCTTGTAAGAACATTCTTGTTGAAGCTGATCCTGAACCTGAAAGGACTCTGAAGAGGAAGCTAAGGGAAGCTAAAGCATAACTCTCTGGAGAAAATCTGACAGAAATTTTTGAAAAAGAAGGAGACATGGCCAAAAATAATAATAATGCAAGGAAGATGCTTGGTGACTTTACTGCACCAAATTCCAATTTACATGGAAGAAGCATCTCAATCCCTGCCATTGGAGCAAACAATTTTGAGCTAGAGCCTCAATTAGTTTATCTGATGCAACAGAACTGTAAGTTTCATGGACTTCCATCGGAAGATCCTTTTCAGTTCTTAACTGAATTCTTGCAGATCTGTGATACTGTTAAGACCAATGGGGTTGACTCCGAGGTCTATGGTGCACGAAATTGTGATCATCAACAATGGCACCAAAGGACTTGGAGCTCAAACGTGAATCACACTTTGTCACAATTCCACACAACTAACCAGCAAGTGCACTGGGTCGTCCAAGTAATAAACCTTACGTGAGTAAGGGTCGATCCCACGGAGATTGTCGGCTTGAAGCAAGCTATGGTCATCTTGTAAATCTCAGTCAGGCGGATTCAAATGGTTATGGAGTCTAAGGTGATGAAAATAAACATAAAATAAAGATAGAGATACTTATGTAATTCATTGGTGGATTTCAGATAAGCGTATGAAGATGCTTTGTTCCCCTTGAACCTCTGCTTTCCTATTGCCTTCTTCCAATCATTCATACTCCTTTCCATGGCAAGCTTTATGTTGGGTATCACCGTTGTCAATGGCTACATCCCGTCCTCTCAGTGAAAATGGTCCTGATGCTCTGTCACAACATCGGCTAATCAGCTGTCGGTTCTCGATCATGTCGGAATAGGATCCATTGATCCTTTTGCGTCTGTCACATGCCCCACAATTGCGAGTTTGAAGCTCGTCATAGTCATCCCTTCCCAGATCCTACTCGGAATACCACAGACAAGGTTTAGACTTTCCGGATCTCAGGAATGGCCGCTAATAATTCTAGCCTATACCATGAAGGTTCCAATCTTAGATTAGAAACCCAAGAGATACACACTCAATCGAAGGTAGAACGGAGGTGGTTGTCAGGCACACGTTCATAGGTGAGAATGATGATGAGTGTCACGGATCATCACATTCATCAAGTTGAAGAACAAGTGATATCTTAGAGAAGAAGTAGGCGTGAATTGAATAGAAAAACAGTAGTAATTGCATTAATTCATGAGGAACAGCAGAGCTCCACACCTTAATCTATGGTGTGTAGAAACTCCACCGTTGAGAATACATAAGAACAAGGTCCAGGCATGGCCGTGAGGCCAGCCCCCAAACATGTCTAAGATAGCATAAGACTTCTCAAAGATTCAAAGTATGAAAATACAATAGCAAAATGTCTTTTTTATAGAGAACTAGTAGCCTAGGGTTTACAGAAATCAGTAATTAATGCAGAAATCTTCTTTCGGGCTCACTTGGTGTGTGCTTGGACTGAGCATTGAAGCATTTTCGTGTAGAGACTTTTCTTGGAGTTAAACGCCAGCTTTTGTGCCAGTTTGGGCGTTTAACTCCAGCTTTTGTGCCAGTTTTGAAGTTAAACGCCAGAATTCTTGAGCTGACTTTGAATGCCTATTTGGGCCATCAAATCTAGAGTAAAGTATGGACTATTATATATTGCTGGAAAGCCTAGAATGTCTACTTTCCAACGCAATTGAGAGCGCGCCAATTGGTTTTGTGTAGCTCCAGAAAATTCACTTTGAGTGCAGGGAGGTCAGAATCCAACAGCATCTGCAGTCCTTTTTCAGCCTCTGAATCAGATTTTTGCTCAGGTCCCTCAATTTCAGCCAGAAAATACCTGAAATCACAGAAAAACACACAAACTCATAGTAAAGTCTAGAAGAGTGATTTTTATTTAAAAACTAATAAAAACATAATAAAAACTAACTAAAATATATTAAAAACATACTAAAAATAATGCCAAAAAGCGTATAAATTATCCGCTCATCACAACACCAAACTTAAATTGTTGCTTGTCCCCAAGCAACTGAAAATCAAATAGGAAAAAAAAGAGAATATACAATGAATTCCAAAAACATCTATGAAGATCAGTATTAATTAGATGAGCGGCGCTTTTAGCTTTTTGCTTCTGAACAGTTTTGGCATCTCACTTTATCCCTTGAAGTTCAGAATGATTGGCATCTATAGGAACTTAGAATCCAGATAGTATTACTGACTCTCCTAGTTAAGTATGTTGATTCTTGAACACAGCTACTTTATGAGTCTTGGCCGTGGCCCTAAGTACTTTGTTTTCCAGTATTACCACCGGATACATAAATGCCACAGACACATAACTGGGTGAACCTTTTCAGATTGTGACTCAGCTTTGATAGAGTCCCCAATTAGAGGTGTCCAGGGTTCTTAAGCACACTCTTCTTTTTGCTTTGGACCTCGACTTTAACCGCTCAGTCTCAAGTTTTCACTTGACACCTTCACGCCATAAGCACATGGTTAGGGACAGCTTGGTTTAGCCGCTTAGGCCAGGATTTTATTCCTGTGGGCCCTCCTATCCACTGATGCTCAAAGCCTTGGATCCTTTTTATCACCCTTGCCTTTTGGTTTAAAGAGGTATTGGCTTTTTCTGCTTGTTTTTCCTCTTTTTTTTTTTTTTTGCAAGCTTTTCACTGCTTTTTCTTGCTTCAAGAATCAATTTTATGATTTTTCAGATCATCAGATAACATTTCTATTTTTCCTTTCATTCTTTCAAGAGCCAACAATTTTAACATTCATAAACAATCAAATTAAAAAATATGCACTGTTCAAGCATTCATTCAGAAAAATAATAGTATTGCCACCACATCAAGATAATTAATGAGGTTCTCTTGTTTGCTCCATCCTTTTCTTAGTGATGGGTTTGTCCTCATCAATGAGAATGTCTCCCTCTATGTCAATTCCAAACGAATTGCAAAGGTGACAAATGAGATGAGGGAAGGCTAACCTTGCCAAAGGAGAGGACTTGTCCGCCACCTTGTAGAGTCCTTGGGATATAACCTCATGAACTTCCACTTCCTCTCCAATCATGATGCTATGTATCATGATAGCCCGGTCTATAGTAGCTTCGGACCGGTTGCTAGTGGGAATGATTGAGCGTTGGATGAACTCCAACCATCCCCTAGCCACGGGCTTGAGGTCATGCCTTCTTAGTTGAACCGGCTTCCCTCTTGAATCTCTCTTCCCTTGAGCTCCTTTTTCACATATGTCCATGAGGACTTGGTCCAACCTTTGATCAAAGTTGACCCTTCTTGTGTATGGGTGTGCATCTCCTTGCATCATAGGCAAGGTGAATGCCAACCTTACATTTTTTGGACTAAAATCTAAGTAATTCCCCCGAACCATTGTAAGCCAATTCTTAGGGTCCGGGTTCATACTTTGATCATGGTTCTTGGTGATCCATGCATTGGCATAGAACTCTTGAACCATTAAGATTCTGACTTGTTGAATGGGGTTGGTGAGAACTTCCCAACCTCTTCTTCAGATCTCATGTTGGATCTCCGGATATTCGCCCTTTTTGAGCTTAAAAGGGACCTCGGGGATCACTTTCTTCTTGGCCACAACTTCATAGAAGTGGTCTTGATGCACCCTTGAGAGGAATCTCTCCATCTCCCATGACTCGGAGGTGGAAGCTGTTGCCTTCCCTTTCCTCTTTCTAGAGGTTTCTCCAGCTTTTGATGCCATAAATGATTACGGAAAAACAAAAAGCTTTAGCTTTTACCACACCAAACTTAGAAGGTTGCTTGTCCTCGAGCAAAAGAAGAAAGAAGAGAGTAGAAGAAGAAATAGAGGAGATGGAGTAGGCTTTGTGTTTTGGCCAAGGGAAGAAGTAGTGTTTAGGTTGTGTGAAAATGAAGGAGTGAAGATGGGTTTATATAGGGGTGAGAGGGGTGTGTATGGTTTTATGAAGGATGGATGTGAGTGGTGAAGAGAATGGTGGGATTTGATAGGTGAGGGGTTTTTTGGGAAAGAGGTATTGAGGTGATTGGTGAATGGGTGAAGAAGAAAGAGAGTGGTGGGGTAGGTGGGGATCCTGTAGAGTCCACAGATCCTGAGGTGTCAAGAATATCTCATCCCTGTACTAAGTAGCGTGCAAAACGCCCCTTTCTGCCAATCCTGGCATTAAACGCCAGGCTGCTGCCCATTTCTAGCGTTTAACACCAGCTTCTTGCCCATTCCTGGCGTTAAACGCCAGTCTGGTGCCCTTTTCTGGCGTTAAACGCCCAGAATGGTGCCAGACTGGGCATTTAACGCCCATTCTACTACCCTTACTGGCGTTTAAACGCTAGTAAGTTTCTCCTCCAGGGTGTTCTATTTTTCATTCTGTTTTTCACTTTATTTTTGCTTTTTCAATTGTTTTTGTGACTTTACATGATCATCAACCTACAGAAAATATAAAATAACAAAGGAAAATAGAAATTTAACATAGAATAGTAACGATTAGGTTTCCTCCCAACAAGCGCTTCTTTAATGTCAATAGCTTGACAGTGGCTCTCATGGAGCCTTACAGATGATCAGAGCAATGTTGGAACCTCCCAACACCAAACTTAGAGTTTGAATGTGGGGGTTCAACACAAAACTTAAAGTTTGGTTGTGGCCTCCCAACACCAAACTTAGAGTTTGACTGTGGGGGCTCTGTTTGACTCTGTATTGAGAGAAGCTCTTCATGCTTCCTCTCCATGGTGACAGAGGGATATCCTTGAGCTTTAAACACAAGGGAGTCTCCATTCACTTGAATGATCAATTCTCCTCTGTCAATATTAATCACAGCTTTTGCTGTGGCTAGGAAGGGTCTGTCAAGGATGATGGATTCATCCATACACTTCCCAGTCTCTAGGACTATGAAATCAGCAGGGATGTAATGGTCTTCAACCTTTACCAAGACATCCTCTACAAGTCCATAAGCCTATTTCTTTGAATTGTCTGTAATCTCTAGTGAGATTCTTGCAGCTTGTACCTCAATGATCCCTAGCTTCTCCATTACAGAGAGAGGCATAAGGTTTATGCTTGACCCTAGGTCACACAGAGCCTTCTCAAAGGTCATGGTGCCTATGGTACAAGGGATTGAGAACTTTCCAGGGTCCTGTCTCTTTTGAGGTAATCTCTGCCTAGTCAAGTCATCCAGTTCTTTGATGAGTAATGGAGGTTCATTCTCCCAAGAGGTTCATTCCCCCAAGTCTCATTACCAAATAACTTGGCATTTAGCTTCATGATTGCTCCAAGGTACTTAGCAACTTTCTCTTCAGTAACATCTTCATCCTCTTCAGAGGAAGAATACTCATCAGAGCTTATGAAAGGCAGAAGTAAATTCAATGGAATCTCTATGGTCTCAGAATGAGCCTCAGATTCCCATGGTTCCTCATTAGGGAACTCCATTGAGGTCAGTGGGCATCCATTGAGGTCTTCCTCAGTGGGAATCACTGCCTCTTCCTTCTCTCCAAGTTTAGCCATGTGGGTTGTGGTTATGGCCTTACACTTTCTTTTTGGATTCTCTTCTGTATTGCTAGGGAGAGTGCTAGGAGGGAGTTCAGTAATTTTCTTACTCAGCTGACCCTATTGTGCCTCCAAATTTCTAATGGAGGACCTTGTTTCAGTCATGAAACTTTGACTGGTTTTGATTAGATCAGAGACAATGGTTGTTAAGTCAGAGGGGCTCTACTTAGAATTCTCTGTCTGTTGCTGAGAAGATGATGGAAAAGGCTTGCCATTGCTAAACCTGTTTCTTCCACCATTGTTGTTGTTGAAACCTTGTTGAGGTCTCTGTTGATCCTTCCATGAGAGATTTGGATGATTTCTCCATGAAGGATTATAGGTGTTTCCATAGGATTCTCCCATATAATTCACCTCTTCCATTGCTGGGTTCTCAAGATCATAAGCTTCTTCTTCAGAGGAAGCTTCCTTAGTACTGCCTGTTGCTGCTTGCATTTCAGACAGACTCTGAGAAATCATAATGACTTGTTGGGTCAATATTTTATTCTGAGCTAATATGGCATTCAAAGTATCAATCTCAAGGACTCCTTTCTTCTGAGTTGTCCCATTATTCACAGGATTCCTTTCAGAAGTGTACATGAATTAGTTATTTGCAACCATTTCAATGGGTTCTTGAGCTTCTGCAGGCGTCTTCCTCAGATGAAGAGATCCTCTAGCAGAGCTATCCAATGACATCTTGGATAGTTCAGACAGACCATCATAGAAGATTCCTATGATGCTCCATTCTGAAAGCCCTTCTGATCAATTGCTTGTATCTCTCCCAAGCTTCATAGAGGGACTCACCATCCTTCTGTCTAAAGGTTTGGACTTTCACTCTAAGCTTACTCAATTTTTGAGGTGGAAAGAACTTTGCCAAGAAGGCATTGAATAGCTTTTCCCAAGAGTTCAGGCTTTCCTTAGGTTGTGAATCCAACCATGTTCTAGCTTTGTCTCTTACAACAAAAGGAAAGAGCATAAGTCTGTAGACTTCAGGGTCAACCCCATTGGTCTTAACAGTGTCACAAATTTACAGGAATTCAGCTAAGAACTGATGAGGATCTTCCAATGGAAGTCCATGAAACTTGCAATTCTGTTGCATTAGAGAAACTAATTGAGGCTTAAGCTCAAAGTTGTTTGCTCTAATGGCAGGGATAGAGATGCTTCTCCCATTGAAATCAGGAGTAGGTACAGTAAAGTCACCAAGCACCTTCCTTGCATTGTTGGCATTGTTGTTGTTTTCGGCTGCCATGGTTTCTTCTTCTTTGAAGAGTTCTGTTAGGCCCTCTAAAGAGAATTGTTCTTTAGCTTCTCTTAGATTTCTCTTCAAGGTCCTTTCAGGTTCAGGTTCATCTTGAACAAGTATGCCTTTATCTTTGTTCCTGCTCATATGAAAGAGAAGAGAACAAGAAAATAGGGAATCCTCTATGTCACAGTATATAGATTCCTTGAGGTGTCAGAGGAAAAGAAGAATAGAAGGAGGAGGTGGAGAAGAGGGAATTCGAACTTATCAAGAGGGACAGAGTTCGAATTGCACCTTGATGAGGAGTCTTAGTCCTTTAAATAAAAGGATGTGAGAAGAGGGGAAGAATTTTTGAAAATAATTTAAAAAGATTTTGAAATAATTAAAAAGAAATTTGAAAATTTGATTGAGATTTTCGAAAACTAGGATTGGGAAAGAAATAAAGTGATTTTTGAAAAAGATTTTGAAATTAGAAAAAGATATGATTGAAAAAAATTAATTTTGAAAAAGATGTGATTGAAAAGATATGTTTGAAAAGATATGATTGAAAATCAATTTAGAAAAAGAAA
>NC_029793.2:66577661-66582084 GCF_000816755.2 Arachis ipaensis
AGCAATGAAATCATCAAGAACAACTTGAAGATCAATGAAGAACAATATGTATAAATTCGAAAAATGCAAGAAGAAGAAAGTCATGCAATTGACACCAAACTTAAAAATTGATACTAGACTCAAACAAGAAACATAAAATATTTTTTTATTTTTATGGTTTTATAAATTTTTTTGTGATTTTCGAAACATATATGAAAAAGAAAATAAAGAGAATCAAAACTTTTAATAAGAATTCCAGGAATCATGCAATGTTAGTCTAAAGCTTCAGTCTAAAAAGGATTAGACATGTTTGGCCAAGCTTCAGCGGGACATTACATTCAATAGCTAAATTGATGAGAATCAATCAGCTTTTGTGATGGTGGGAACATCACCTTGAAACTCTAGAATTCATTCTTAAAAATTATGAAGAAAAGATACCTAATCTAAGCAACAAGATGAACCGTCAGTTGTCCAAACTCGAACCATCCCCGGCAACGGCGCCAAAAACTTGGTGCACGAAATTGTGATCATCAACAATGGTGCCAAAGGACTTAGAGCTCTCAAACGTGAATCACACTTTGTCACAACTCTGCACAACTAACCAGCAAGTGCACTGGGTCGTCCAAGTAATAAACCTAACGTGAGTAAGGGTCGATCCCACGGAGATTGTCGGCTTAAAGCAAGCTATGGTCAAGTTGTAAATCTCAGTCAGGCGGATTCAAATGGTTATGGAGTTTAAGGTGATGAAAATAAACATAAAATAAAGATAGAGATACTTATGTAATTCATTGGTGGATTTCAGATAAGCGTATGAAGATGCTTTGTTCCCCTTGAACCTCTGCTTTCCTATTGCCTTCTTCCAATCATTCATAGTCCTTTTCATGGCAAGCTTTATGTTGGGCATCACCGTTGTCAATGGCTACATCCCGTCCTCTTAGTGAAAATGGTCCTGATGCTCTGTCACAACATTGGCTAATCAGCTGTCGGTTCTCGATCATGTCGGAATATGATCCATTGATCCTTTTGCGTCTGTCATGTAACAACCCCGGTTTTCGAGAACGCGAAATCTTTTCTAAAAGTACGGATTTCTCCGGAAGATCAGTAAGGGAAAAACCTTTGATATATCATCAAGTATCTCAATCCTCATTGTCATTATGTCATCTTTAAGTTAGAAGCTTTTCCGAGACAAGCTCGATAATGCGGTCACGAAGAACCTGGTTTTTGAACCGTATCGGTTAGAAGTTTTTATTTGGTTTTTTGTAAATAGTCTCAGTTTGACGAACCGGACTCGATTTATGAGAGAAGAGAGATAATAGGATGATATTATCATTATATTAGTATTAGAAGCTTCTTGAAAAATATTATAAGGTTACCTGGTCAGTTTTAGTTAAAAACAGAAAATCGGTTTAAGCGGGTTTACGGTTTACTGGTGCAGCTTAGCACCAACACTCTCTGAATAATTTAGCAATGCTAAGGCCTCATTATACATGTACTATTCTCATAATAAATATTTTACTAGTGTCATTTATGCTAGTAGCTCAGAAAATAATTTTTAGAGATGTTTTTACGAGTGTTCCGATACACCTAGTTTTAGTAGTTGTACACCAGAGATATTTTAATATTATTTTAATCCACCTCCAAGCCAACCAATCACAACTCACCTTACACCCCCAAAACCTCCAAGGCTGTCTCATTTCATCATTTTGACCGAAAATAACAAGAGAGAAAAGAGAGAAACTTTCATGAACACTTAATCTTCAAAGCTTGATTTCTTCTGAACCAAAACTCAAATCAAAACTCCGATTTCACCAAAATGATCCTCTCTTCTTCCTCTACATAACCATGTGACTTATCAAGGCTGGAAATAAGGTGAGATTGCTGTCTCCCTCCCATTTCAATTCGGTTTTCAAGGAAAACCATGCAAAACATGTGTTTTCTTGATGTTCTTCCTTAGGAATCATGCTTAACTTGACTTGAGGGCCAAGAAAGGTAAATTTCCACTAAGTCTAAGGTGAGATATCTCTTCCTAACATACTGAGTGAGATTTGGTCAGTTGAGAGTTTTTGGATTTAAAGTTGTTCTTGATGTGATTTAGGAGGAAAACGTGCTTAAGGACCACCTGAAAGTTTAACCGAATTAGGAGCAGCAAAACCAGGTAGGGTGTCACGAAATTAATCTTGATTATTTGTATTTGAGTTGTGTGAATGTTGTATAAATTGGCTGTGCTAAAAATTGGTTGCATATTGATGAGATATTTTGGAGGAAATATAAATCTCTCCCAAAACAACCAAAACTAACCGGCAAGTGTACCGGGTCGTATCAAGTAATAAAAACTCACGGGAGTGAGGTCGATCCCACAGGGATTGAAGGATTGAGCAATTTTAGTTTAGTGGTTGATTTAGTCAAGCGAATCAAGATTTGGTTGATGGTTTTGTGACTTGCAGAATTAAATTGCATTGAAGTAAAGAGAACAAGAAATAAATTGCTGAAACTTAAAGAACAAGAAATTAAATGGCAAAAACTTAAAGTGCAAGAAATGTAAATTGCTTGAATCTTAAAGTGCAAGGAATGTAAATTGCTTGAAATGTAAAGGGGATTGGGATGTGGATTTGCAGAAATTAAACAAGGAAAAATTAAATTGCATCAAACAGAAGAGGAAAAGGGAATTGGGATTGAACCGGATATGAAGCAGAAAAGTAAATGAACATAGAAAGCAGTAAACAGGGAATTGAAATGGGAAATTTAGATCTCAGGACCCAGAGACTAGAAAACCAAGTCTAGATCTCAATGCCTTCCTAGATCCAACAAGAACAATTGCAAGAGAGTTGTAAATTGCAAAGAGAATAGATGAAGAGCAATGAACCGGAAATTAAATTCAATTAACAGTAAAGAAAGCAGAGAGATCCAAGATTGAAATTGAAACAGAATTTCTTCAATTCTCCAATCCAAGATCCAAGACAAATGTAAATGAAATTGAAAGCAATGAAAACAAGAAATTAAAGTTCACTCAAGTTCAAAAGCTCTCCGAAAACTATTATGAAAATTCTAAAAGGAAAGCTCCCCGAATAACTTGAATTCTATCCTATTTATACACTTTCCAAAATGATCTTCAAGCCTTGAGTTGGGCCTTTGTTCTTGGTGGAATTGGGTTGAAAGAGGCCTTGGTTGATTGCTCTTGAAGTTTGAAGAAGAACCAAAGTGAACCAATTGAACCGGTTTTGAAGTTAGCCATAGTTGGACCTAAAGTTTGAGCCAAAGTTAGGGGTCTAACTTTGGCTCCAACTTTTCATAGCAGCAAGCAAAATTTACTGGTATGCACGTTGGTGCCAACGTTAGGGGTCTAACTTTGACCCTAACGTTGGCCTTGCTTATATGCTAGTGGCGCCAACGTTAGCCTCCAAGTTAGGGGGCTAACGTTGGGGCTAACTTCATGCCTCCTGGTTCAATTTCACTTATTCCATTGTCCTCTCTTCACTTCTACCCATTCCTCTTTGCTTCAACCTTTCTCCAAGCTTTCTTCACCTATCATTAATCAACCAAACTCATCAAAGCTATGCTCAAAATCATGAGATATTCATTCTTTCATAATATGCAACAAATATAGCATAAAACCTCATAAAATGGCATAAATTCTTATATGGTTGGTTCAATCAAGGGAAACATGAAAATCTACTCAATTAGCTTGCTTGTAGCTTAAGAAAGTGCATAATTCTAATGAAAACAAAAGAAAAAGACTAGCTAAAATAGGCTAGGATGACTTGTCATCACATATATGATTGATTCTTGGTGAAAATTTGGTGAAATTTTGATGAAATTTGATGAAATTCAAGCTTTAAAGTTCATGTTCTTGGGCAGCTGGAAAAACGAAACCCTAGGCTTAAATTGAGGTTCAATTTGTGTTGAAATCATGTAGAAAATATGGGGTTTTAGTGGCTTCTAATTTATTATGAATTATGGTAAAAATCGGTTGCTGAAAAGACTGATAAACGGGTAAAAACAGAGAAAGAATTTGAAGAATTTACGAAGAACATGAAGAACACTTTGAGTGTGATGAAGAACAATTAAGAACACCTTTTTGATTCATAAAAGGGCAAGGAAGTAATTAATTTGGTGTTTGGGGGGTTATTTAGTAATTTCTGAAAGTTAGGGTGGTAAAAGTAGAAATATTAAAAGTTACGATCATAAATACTTTCATAAAACACTTAGGGAGTGGTAAAAACATATTAGTGAGGCAAAGATAAATAAAAGATAAAAAGTTGAAGAAAAGGTAAAAATCGAAGAAAAAGTCTGTAAAGTTTTAATGACAGAAAAACAGACAGAGACTAGTGAACGAACTAGGGCAACATAGTTAGTCCTGGAATTGCAAATAGGGTTAGGTATTATATGAAAAGTTAAACTGTTTCAGTATAGACTTAATGAACCTATACTTGGGACAAACTAACTC
>NC_029793.2:66582109-66589109 GCF_000816755.2 Arachis ipaensis
CATACGTTAAACAGAGAAATCAGAGCAGAGTAAAGAAACACAGAGAACAGAGTAACCAGAGCAGAATAAAGGGATACAGAGAAAAGAGTAATCAGAGCAAAGTAAAAAGACAAAGAGAAAAGAGTAATGTGATAAAGAGAAATGGTTTGAATTAAGATGTTGTAAAAGTGAAAGATGTAAAGTTTGTACAATATGATTGAACAGAGAAAGAAAGAGGTACTGCATAAGAATGTGAAAATGATGATGAATAATGAGAATGATGATGAATGATGATAATGAGAATGATTATGTGATGATTTGTTGCTTGAGGCAACCCAAGAGATATTTAATTGTTGCTTGAGGCAACCCAAGAGATGTGTTTATTCATTTGTTGATTTAAGGCAACTCCAGATATACTTGTATGATCATCTGCTACTGTGAGGCAGTCAGATAGATAATGGTGTGATCACTGAGAACGCTTTTCTACGGTACAGATCCATATTTTATTTCTGTAAGGCAGAGGGTTTATTTCGTGCTACAGAAGTACCGTGACCACCTGTTCTATTTCTGTAGTGGCAGAGGGGTTATTTCCTGTATACAGAAGGTGTGTCGGCATACATCCCTGCAGTGGCAGATGTGTTATTTTCTGCGTACAGTGGACCCTGTGGTGGTAGAAGGGTTATTTCCTGTACACATGGGTATAGCTAATAGGAAAGCCTTATCCAGACAGAGGTTGCTGGATAACGTCAGGAGCGGGTTAGTAACCGACAGATGAGCTCATTACCTGCACTAGGGCTAGACATGCATCATACTTGGTTGCGCATTTCCTTTGTTATGTTTGTGCTATGAATGTATGCTTTCCTTGTTTGTATTCCATTCTCTGCGCTTGTGATATTTTCTTGTATTCTTCTGTTTGTGTTCTGCTATCTATTTTCTCTATTTTTTCTACTTATCTATGTTTTCTAATTACTGCTTCCTTGTATTCTGCTAATAGTCTGCTAAACAACATAGAATTAATGAACATAACTAATTACCCCGACCCTACTAAGAACTCCCCAGTTCTTACCCCTTCTCTCTCCCTTCCTCCTTCAGATGGAAGTAAGAGTACCTTACCATAGTTCACTGATGACCGTTCGCAAGAAGAGGATTCTGCTATAGATAGTCTTCTGAGTCTAGGGTGAATATCGTTCTCTGATTATATGTAAATACTGTGAGACCAGCCAACGTCTGCACCCCTTCGTATGCGCACTTTAACCTAAATCCTGTGTACGAGATTCCAATTTTGTGGATACTTCATGAGGTACCAGAGAGACGTCCTGTGGAAAAGTCTGATTGTGCAGAGGAGTAGCAGATGATGTTCTATCTTTTGATGACGTTCCACCTGACTTGAGTTGTGAAGACTTAGAACGTACTTTCCCTCGCTTTAGTAGTTTAGAGGGACTAGGTGAGTATAGAGTCTAGGCTAGCCTAGGTGCCAGCTTAGGGACCTCTTGAATAGGTCAGGACCTGGGATGTTGTATGTATGTATATGTATATAGTTATTATCTAGCTATACCTTGGGTGTTCTATCTAAAGGTCTATACTCTAATAAAGGCTGGATAACTGAATGTTGCTAGCTACTTGTGATGTATTTATGCGTGGTTGCTTATAACTGTTTTATCTGTTATCAGCTATGAGTTGATTATGAATGATTCCGTCTATTAATCTAAATGTTTTAAAAAAAAAGTACCTCGCTAACTAACTACGCTTTTAACAACGAATCAGGCTCATATAATAAATAATAGATAATAATTAGGATGACAAATTGGTAGCACTCAATTTCTGGTATGTCTCAGGCGTACTGAAAATTGGGTCATTACAATTTGGTATCAGAGCAATTCGTTTCCCAGTAGAGCCTGGGGAGTGGACTGACTATGCTTCATTGCATACTCTGCTTGTGTGTCTCACGCCATTAGGGTATCTTTAAGATACATTTAGCATGAATGTCTATAAGTGCTCATTTCGGGAATGTTCGTGCCTTACTTGAAATATTAAGACTGATCACCTTAATGTTGATTGTTTGGTGCAGATAGGACCTTAATGACTGCGAATAGACATAGTTTAATCGAGTTCCGAATGACGAATCGATGCGAGGCACAGCTATCCTCATAGCTGTTATGATCTCCATGGTTATGGTTATGTTATATTTGGATGCTGTAAGGAACGAACGCTTATTTTACTTGTGAGGAATCTGGACACACAGCTAGGATGTACCCAAGAAAGTTTTTTCAAAATCTAGTGCGAACCCAGCAACAAGGTCGAGTGTTTGCCATGACTACTGATGATGCTATGCAATCAGACGCCCTGATCCAAGGTCAGTGTATTGTCAAAGATCGATTTCTAATTGTACTGTATGACTCGGGTGCATCGCATTCCTTTGTTTCTTTAACTGTTGCTCGTGACTAGATTTCTCTGAGTTGAACTTTGATCTGATTGTCCATACACCTGCATCCCAAAATGCTTTGACTAGTTTAGTGTGCCTGCAAGTACCATTCACTATTAGGAACAGAACTTTTATACGTGATCTAATCTGTTTGCCTCTATGTGGTTTAGAAGTTATTTTAGGGTTAGATTGGTTATCTAAGTATCATGTTTTTCTTGATTGCTATGAAAGAACTGCTGTTATTCCGTCTGATAGTTTAGATATTAAACCATTTCTGTCTCATACTTCATATCAGAATTCTGTAAGAGTTGCATTAGATGGGAGTGATTGTGAGGGGTACGTTCTATTAGCGGCTAGCTCGAATGATAGTGAACTAAGCTTAGAACGAATCAAGTGGTGAAGGAATTTCCTGATATTTTTTCGAATGACATACCTGAGTTTCCTCCTCAGCGAGAGATAGAATTCAGCATTGAACTTGTACTTGGAACCGGACCGATTTACATAGCACCGTACCAGATGTCACCACTGGAACTTGCAGAGTTGAAGAAGCAGTTGGATGAGCTACTTGGAAAAAAATTTATTCGTCCTAGCGCATCACCTTGGGGAGCTCCGGTGTTGCTAGTAAAGAAGAAGGATGGTGGAATGTGACTTTGTGTAGATTACCGACAGTTAAATAAAGTCACTATCAAGAACAAGTACCCACTTCCACGAATAGATGATTTGATGGATCAGTTAAAAGGTGCAACTGTGTTTTCGAAGATTGATTTGCGATCGGGCTATCACTAGATTCGAGTGAAAGAATCAGATATACCGAAGACTGTATTTAGAAATCGTTATGGTCACTATGAGTATACGGTTACGTCGTTTGGACTAACTAATGCTCCTACGATTTTCATGGATTACATGAATCGTATTTTCCGTCCATACCTTGATCAGTTTGTAGTAGTTTTTATAGACGATATTCTCATCTATTCGAAGATAGAAAGAGTGCATGAAGAGCATCTAAGGACTGTATTGCAGACACTGAGGACTCGAAAGTTATATGATAAGCTATCAAAGTGCAAATTCTGGACAGCGAAGGTGGATGGAGTTCCTGAAGAACTATGATTTTAAGTTAAGTTATCACCCAGGAAAAGCGAACGTGGTGGCAGACGCTTTGAGCAGGAAGAATTTGAATATCTCTTGGATGATGATAAAGGAAGAAAAGTTACTCGCGGAATTTGAGGACCTTAAGTTGGCTATGACTGAGACGTCAAGTGGAGTCCGTTTTGCCCAATTGCATATAACACCAGATTTTAAAATTAGGATTTAGCAAGCACAAGCACAGGATTCAGAAATGATGACGATGCTGAGACGGATGAAAGTAGAGGAACCAGAAGCTGTAAGACTAGATCGTAGCAGCCTCTGGAGATATAAGAACAGAATTTGTGTGCCTAGCTCTGGAGATTTGCGGCAAAGGATTCTAGCAGAAGCTCATCAAAGTATATTTTCTATGCATCCTGGAGTAACAAAGATGTATCAAGGATTTGAAACAAATGTTCTGGTAGCCGGGCTTGAAGAAAGAGGTAGCTGATTATGTCTCAAAATGTTTAACCTGCCAGAAGGTGAAGGTGGAACACCAGAAACCGTCAGGAACCCTGCAACCCTTGGAAATACCATAATGGAAATAGGAGCAGATCACTATGGATTTTGTCACGGGATTGCCAAGGACCTCAACAGGACACGATGCTATTTGGGTGATTGTGGACAGGTTAACAGAATCAACACATTTTCTTCCGATTCGAGTTGACTATACTTTAGAAAGGCTAGCACGGCTATATATTCAAGAAAACATACGACTACATGGGATACCTTCGTAAATTGTTTCAGATCGAGATCTGAGGTTTACTTCCAGATTCTGGGGAGCTTTCCAGAAAGCTTTAGGAATAGAATTACATACGAGTACAGCATACCATCCTCAGATAGACGGACAATCAGAGTGAACAATCCAGACATTGGAAGACATGTTAAGATCTTGTGTGATGGATAACCAGGGCAGTTGGGATAGGTATTTGCCATTGGTCGAGTTCGTCTACAACAACAGTTACCAACAAAGTATCGGAATGGCACCATATGAAGCTCTCTACAGAAGGAGATGTCAGACACAATTGTGTTGGAATGATGACGGAGAATCTAGTGTCTTAGGTCCAGACTTAGTGCAAGAAACTACTGAGAAGATAAAGGGGATTCGCCAGAAGATACAGACCGCACAGAGCCGTCAAAAGAGCTATGCCGATAATAGACGTGGACCCTTAGAGTTTAGTGAGGGAGATCATGTCTTTCTAGATGTAACTTCGATTACTAGAATAGGTAGAGCCCTTAAGACTAAGAAGCTTAACCCACGATACATAGAACCTTTCCAAATATTTAAAAGAGTCGGTCTAGTAGCTTATCAAATAGCCCTTCCTCCTTATTTATCAAACCTTCATGATGTTTTTTTTTATGTCTCGAAACTTAAGAAATATGTTCCCGATGATAGTCACGTTTCATAACCAGAAACAGTACAGTTATAAAATGATTTGACATATCAAGCATCACCAGTTCAGATTGTAGAAAGAAGTGATAAGCAGCTAAGAGGCAAGACTGTTCGCTTAGTCAAAGTAGCATGGGAACCAAGAGGAGAAGAAGAGCACACTTGGAAATTGAAAGATAAGATGAGAGCTGATTACTCGCATCTATTCTCAGGTAACTGAAATTTTGAGGGCAAAATATTCCTTTAGGAGGGTAGAATATAACAACCCCGGTTTTCGAGAACGCAAAATCTTTTCTGAAAGTACAGATTTCTCCGGAAGATCAGTAAGGGGAAAACCTTTGATATATCATAAAGTATCTCAATCCTCATTGTCATTATGTCATCTTTAAGTTAGAACCTTTTCCGAGACAAGCTCGATAACGCGGTCACGAAGAACCTGGTTTTTGAACCGTATCGGTTAGAAGTTTTGATTTGGTTTCTTGTAAATAGTCTCAGTTTGACAAACCGGACTCGATTTATGAGAGAAGAGAGATAATAGGATGATATTATCATTATAATAGTATTATAAGCTTCTTGAATAATATTATAAGGTTACCTGGTCAGTTTTAGTTAAAAATAGAAAATCGGTTTAACCGGGTTTACGGTTTACTGGTGCAGCTTAGCACCAACACTCTCTGATGAATTTAGCAATGCTAAGGCCTCATTATACATGTACTATTCTCATAATAAATATGTTACTAGTGTCATTTATGCTAGTAGCTCAGAAAATAATTTTTAGAGATGTTTTTACGAGTGTTCCAATACACCTAGTTTTAGTAGTTGTACACCAGAGATATTTTAATATTATTTTAAACCACCTCCAAGCCAACCAATCAAAACTCACCTTACACCCCCAAGACCTCAAAGGCTGTCTCATTTCATCATTTTGGCCAAAAATAACTAGAGAGAAAAGAGAGAAACTTTCATGAACACTTAATCTTCAAAGCTTGATTTCTTCTGAACCAAAACTCAAATCAAAACTCCGATTTCACCAAAATGATCCTCTCTTCTCCCTCTACATAACCATCTGACTTATCAAGGCTGGAAATAAGGTGAGATTGCTGTCTCCCTCCCATTTCAATTCGGTTTTCAAGAAAACTCAAATAACTCAAATCAAAACTCCGATTTCACCAAAATGATCCTCTCTTCTTCCTCTACATAACCATGTAACTTATCAAGGATGGAAATAAGGTGAGATGGCTGTCTCCCTCCCATTTCAATTTGGTTTTCAAGAAAAACCATGCAAAACATGTGTTTTCTTGATGTTCTTCCTTAGGAATCATGCTTAACTTGACTTGAGGGCCAAGAAACGTGAATTTCCAGTAAGTATAAGGTGAGATATCTCTTCCTAACATACTGAGTGAGATTTGGTCAGGTGAGAGTTTTTGGATTTAAAGTTGTTCTTGATGTGATTTAGGAGGAAAAAGTGCTTAAGGACCACCTGAAAGTTTAACCGAATTAGGAGCAGCAAAACCAGGTAGGGTGTCACAAAATTAATCTTGATTATTTGTATTTGAGTTGTGTGAATGTTGTATAAATTGGCTGTGCTAAAAATTGGTTGCATATATGATTGATTCTTGGTGAAAATTTGGTGAAATTTTGATGAAATTTGATGAAATTCAAGCTTTAAAGTTCATGTTCTTGGGCAGCTGGAAAAATGAAACCCTAGGCTTAAATTGAGGTTCAATTTGTGTTGAAATCATGTAGAAAATATGGGGTTTTATTGGCTGCTAATTTATTATGAATTATGGTAAAAATCGGTTGCTGAAAAGACTGATAAACGGGTAAAAACAGAGAAAGAATCTGAAGAATTTACGAAGAACATGAAGAACACTTTGAGTGTGATGAAGAACAATTAAGAACACCTTTTTGATTCATAAAAGGGCAAGGAAGTAATTAATTTGGTGTTTGGGGGGTTATTTAGTAATTTTTGAAAGTTAGGGTGGTAAAAGTGAATTTTAAAGGTTAAAAGTAAAAGTAAGTTAATTTTTGAAAATTTAATGATAAAATAATAAAAAATAATAAAATATTAAATAATAATATTTAAT
>NC_029793.2:66589162-66656776 GCF_000816755.2 Arachis ipaensis
CTTTGTTATGTTTGTGGTATGAATGTATGCTTTCCTTGTTTGTATTCCATTCTCTGCGCTTGTGATATTTTCTTGTATTCTTCTGTTTGTGTTCTGCTATCTGTTTTCTCTATATTCTCTACTTATCTATGTTTTCTAATTACTGCTTCCTTGTATTCTGCTAATAGTGTGCTAAACAACATAGAATTAATGAACGTAACTAATAACCCCGACCCTACTAAGAACTCCCCAGTTCTTACCCCTTCTCTCTCCCTTCCCATCTTCAGATGGAAGTAAGAGTACCTTACCATAGTTTGCTGATGACCGTTCGTAAGAAGAGGATTCTGCTTTAGATAGTCTTTTGAGTCTAGGGTGAATATTGTTCTCTAATTATATGTAAATACTGTGAGACCAGCCAACGTCTGCACCCCTTCGTATGCGCACTTTAACATAAATCCTATGTACGAGATTCCTATTTTGTGGATAGTTCATGAGGTACCAGAGAGACGTCCTGTGGAAAAGTCTGATCGTGCAGAGGAGTAGCAGATGATGTTCTATCTTTTGATGACAAGTTCCACCTGACTTGAGTTGTGAAGACTTAGAACGTACTTTCCCTCGCTTTAGTAGTTTAGAGGGACTAGGTGAGTATAGAGTCTAGGCTAGCTTAGGTGCCAGCTTAGGGACCTCTTGAACAGGTCAGGACCTGGGATGTTGTATGTATGTATATGTATATAGTTATTATCTAGCTATACCTAGGGGTGTTCTAACTAAAGGTCTATACTCTAATAAAGGCTGGATAACTGAATGTTGCTAGCTACTTGTGATGTATTTATGTGTGGTTGCTTATAACTGTTTTATCTGTTATCAACTGTGAGTTGATTATGAATGATTCCGTCTATTAATCCAAATATTTTCAAAAAAAAAAAAGTACCTCGCTAACTAACTACGCTTTTAACAACGAATCAGGCTCATATAATAAATAATAGATAATAATTAGGATGACAAATTGGTAGCACTCAATTTATGGTATGTCCTAGGCGTACTGAAAATTGGGTCGTTACATGTCACACGCCCCACAATCGCGAGTTTGAAGCTCGTCACAGTCATCCCTTCCCAGATCCTACTCGGAATACCACAGACAAGGTTTAGACTTTCCGGATCTCAAGAATGGCCGCCAATAATTCTAGCCTATACCACGAAGGTTCCAATCTTAGATTAGAAACCCAAGAGATACACACTCAATCGAAGGTAGAGTGGAGGTGGTTGTCAGGCACACGTTCATAGGTGAGAATAATGATGAGTGTCACGGATCATCACATTCATCAAGTTGAAGAACAAGTGATATCTTAGAGAAGAAGTAGGCGTGAATTGAATAGAAAAACAATAGTAATTGCATTAATTCATGAGGAACAGCAGAGCTCCACACCTTAATCTATGGTGTGTAGAAACTCCACCGTTGAGTATATATAAGAACAAGGTCTAGGCCTGGCCGTGAGGCCAGCCCCCAAACGTGTCTAAGATAGCATAAGACTTCTCAAAGATTCAAAGTATGAAAATACAATAGCAAAAGGTCCTTTTTATAGAGAACTAGTAGCCTAGGGTTTACAGAAATCAGTAATTAATGCAGAAATCTTCTTCCGGTCCCACTTGGTGTGTGCTTGGGCTGCGCATTGAAGCATTTTCGTGTAAAGACTTTTCTTGGAGTTAAATGCCAGCTTTTGTGCCAGTTTGGGCGTTTAACTTCAGCTTTTGTGCCAGTTTTGGAGTTAAACGCCAGAATTCTTGAGCTGACTTGGAACGCCTATTTGGGCCATCAAATCTCGGGCAAAGTATGGACTATTATATATTGCTGGAAATCCCAGAATGTCTACTTTCCAACGCAATTGAGAGCGCACCAATTGGGCTTCTGTAGCTCCAGAAAATCCATTTTGAGTGTAGGGAGGTCAGAATCCAACAGCATCTGCATTCCTTTTTCAGCCTCTGAATCAGACTTTTGCTCAGGTCCCTCAATTTCAGCCAGAAAATACCTGAAATAACAGAAAAATACACAAACTCATAGTAAAGTCCAGAAGAGTGATTTTTATTTAAAAACTAATAAAAACATAATAAAAACTAACTAAAATATACTAAAAATATACTAAAAACAATGCCAAAAAGCGTATAAATTATCCGCTCATCAGTCTACAGGCTTATGCTTTTCCCGTTTGCTGTAAGAGACAGAGCTAGAATATGGTTGGACTCTCAACCTAAAGATAGCCGGAACTCTTGGGATAAGCTGGTCACGGCTTTCTTAGCCAAGTTCTTTCCTCCTCAAAAGCTTAGCAAGCTTAGAGTGGATGTTCAAACCTTCAAACAGAAAGAAGGTGAATCCCTCTATGAAGCTTGGGAGAGATATAAGCAATTGACCAAAAAGTGTCCTTCTGTCATGCTTTCAGAATGGACCATCTTGGATATATTCTATGATGGTCTGTCTGAATTATCAAAGATGTCATTGGACCATTCTGCAGGTGGATCCATTCACCTAAAGAAAACGCCTGTAGAAGCTCAAGAACTCATTGACATGGTTGCAAATAACCAGTTCATGTACACTTCTGAAAGGAATCCTATGAGTAATGGGATGCCTCAGAGGAAGGGAGTTCTTGAAATTGATACTCTGAATGCCATATTGGCTCAGAATAAAATATTGACTCAGCAAGTCAATATGATTTATCAGAGTCTGAATGGATTGCAAGCTGCATCCAATAGTACTCAAGAGGCATCTTCTGAAGAAGAAGCTTATGATCCTGAGAACCCTGCAATAGCAGAGGTGAATTACATGGGGGAACCCTATGGGAATACCTATAATCCCTCATGGAGAAAGCATCCAAATTTCTCATGGAAGGATCAACAAAAGCCTCAACAAGGCTTTAATAATGGTGGAAGAAACAGGTTTAGCAATAGCAAACCTTTTCCATCATCCACTCAGCAACAGACAGATAATTCTGAGCAGAACCCATCTAGCTTTGCAAATATAGTCTCTAATCAATCTAAGGCCACTCTAAGTTTCATGAATGAAACAAGGTCCTCCATTAGAAATTTGGAGGCACAAGTGGGCCAGCTGAGTAAAAGAGTCACTGAAACCCCTCCTAGTACTCTCCCAAGCAATACAGAAGAGAATCCAAAAAGAGAGTGCAAGGCCATTACCTTGCTTGGTGTGGCCGAACCCAAAGAGGAGGAGGAGGACGTGAATCCTAGTGAGGAAGACCTCCTGGGACACTCAGTGACCAATAAGGAGTTTCCCTTCGAGGAACCATGGGAATCTGAGGCTCATCTAGAGACTATAGAGATTCCATTGAACCTCCTTCTGCCCTTCATGAGCTCTGATGAGTATTCATCCTCTGAAGAGGATGAAGACATTACTGAAGAGCAAGTTGCTAAGTACATTGGTGCAATCATGAAGCTGAATGCCAAGCTATTTGGTAATGAGACTTGGGAAGATGAACCTCCCTTGCTCACCAATGAACTAAATGCATTGGATAGGCAGATATTACCTTAAAAGAAACAGGATCCTGGTAAATTCCTAATTCCCTGTAACATAGGTACCATGACCTTTGAGAAGGCTCTGTGTGACTTGGGGTCAGGAATAAACTTAATGCCACTCTCTGTAATGGAGAAACTTGGGATCTTTCAGGTGCAAACTGCCAGAATCTCTTTAGAGATGGCAGACAACTCAAGAAAACAGGCTTATGGACAAGTAGAGGACGTGTTAGTAAAGGTTGAAGGCCTTTACATCCCTGCTGATTTCGTAATACTAGACACTGGGAAGGATGAGGATGAATCCATCATCCTTGGAAGACCCTTCCTAGCCACAGCAAGAGTTGTGATTGATGTGAAATGAGGAGAATTGGTCCTTCAACTGAATGAGGACAACCTTGTGTTTAAAACTCAAGGATCTCCTTCTGTACCCATGGAGAGTAAGCATGAAAAGCTTCTCTCACTGCAGAGTCAACCAAGGCCCCCACAGTCAAACTCTAAGTTTGGTGTTGAACCCCCACATTCAAACTCTAAGTTTAGTGTTGGTTGGTCCCAACAATGCTCTGAACATCTATGAGGCTCCATGAGAGCTCACTGTCAAGCTATTGACATTAAAGAAGCACTTGTTGGGAAGCAACCCAATGTTATTTAATTTTATTTATTGTTATTTTATGTTTTTGTTAGGTTGATGATCATGTGGAGTCACAAAAACTACTGAAAAATAAAAAAACAGAATGAAAAACAGCTTTAAAAATAGCTCACCCTGGAAGAAGAACTTACTGGCATTTATACGCCAGTAAGAAGCATCAAACTGGCATTTAACGCCAGAAAGAAGCATCAAGCTGGCGTTAAACGCCAGAAACAAGCACCAGACTGGCGTTTAACGCCAGAACAGAGCATGGAAGTGGCGTTAAATGCCAGAAACAAGCTACATTTGGGCATTTAATGCCAAAAACAAGAAGCAAGCTGGCGTTTAACACCAGACATGCATGCTAAGGGCGTTTTACACGCCTAATTAGAGCAGGGATGTTAAGTCCTTGACCCCACAGGATCCCCTCAGGATCTGTAGACCCAACAGGATCCCCACATTTTCTTCTCTCCTCTTCACACCTTTTCATAACTCCCTTCCACAAATACTCCTCACCGATCACCTCAATCACTCTTCCCCATCACCTTTTCACCACTCACATCCATCCTCTCTTCCCCCCACCTACCTCCAAAATTCAAACTCTTTTCCCTCCCAAACCCAACCCTAATGGCCAAACCCTAAACCTCCCCCCACTCCTATATAAACCCCTCATTCCTTCTTCATTTTCACACAACACAACCCTCTCTTCTTCCCCTTGGCCGAATACACACCTCTCTCCCTCTCCTCCATTTTTCTTCTTCTTCTCCTTGTTTCTTTCTTCTTTTGCTCGGGGACGAGCAAACATTTTAAGTTTGGTGTGGTAAAAGCATAGCTTTTTGTTTTTCCATAACCATCAGTGGCACCTAAGACCAGAGAAACCTCAAGAAAGAGGAAAGGGAAGGAAATTGCTTCCACCACTGAGTCATGGGAGATGGAGAGATTCATCTTAAAGGTCCATCAAGACCACTTCTATGAAGTTGTGGCCAAGAAGAAAGTGATCCCTGAGGTTCTGACGTTGGGATTTTTGCCAGTAAAGAATATCATAAAAACAGTCGCGTTGTAGATATAGTCTCTAAACCAACAAAAATCCCTTTCGTGCAAACATTTTGGTTGTCACAAGTAACAAACCCCTTAAAATTGATAACCGAGTATTTAAACCTCGGGTCGTCTTCTCAAAGAACTGTAGGGAAGTATGTTCTTATTATTGGTTATGGAGATTGTAAAATTGGGGTTTCAAGAATGAGGAACGAGTAATTTAATGGCGGGTAAATTAAATGGCAATTAAAAAATATAAATGAATACCATAAAACAAACTTTTGGTAAGGTATGAGAAATTAGAGATCCTATCCTAGCTATCCTTATCAATGATGATGATGGTTGAATCTTAATTCCACTCTGTTAACCTTTACTAAGATAAAGGAAGGTCAAGGGATTAATTGGTTTGATCTTCGAATCCTATTTATTTCCTAAGAAAAGATTGGGATTATGGAAGTTCAATTCAATTAACAAAGATAACAATTATCAATTATGATTGAGTTTGATAACTCCTGAGTTACTGATTTCTTAACCAAAAGTAAATCTACTGGAATAAAAATGTCTTCAGAGTAAAAGCAACAATAGCATAAATGAAAGAAATCAATATTAAACTGAAATACCTCAAATAACATTAATAAAAGAGTAATCTATAACATTAAAGGATTCATAAAATAGCTTGTAGAAGTAAATAAAAGGAATATTGAACCTGATCAAAAGAGATAATCCTGAAGGTGAATAAAAATCCTAAATCTAAATCCTAATCCTAAAGAGAGAAAGAGAATCTCTCTCAAAACTAAATCTAATTCATGGAAAGTAAAAATTGGCGAGCTCTCCCTGAATGGATGCATTCCCTCACTTCATAACCTCTGGTCTATGCCTTCTAGACTTGGATTTGGGCCAAAAAGGGCTTCAGAAATTGCTGGGAGCATTTTCTGTAATTTCTGGTGCGTGGCCTCTGTCACGCGTCCGTGTGGGTCACGCGGTCGCGTCATTCGAGGCTTTTCTTGCCACGCGATCGCGTCAGTCATGCGACCGCGTCATGTGTGTTCTGCTTAAGGCACGCGGTCGCGTCAGTCATGCGGCCGCGTCGCTGCTTCTTCGCGCTTGGCACGTGATCGCGTCGTCCATGCGATCGCGTGGATGCCAGTTTCTTCAAGGACTCCGTTTTGTGCTTTCCTTCCATTTTTGTATGTTTCCTTTCCATCCTTTAAGTCATTCCTACCTTAGAAGATCTGAAACTACTCAACACACTGATCACGGCATCGAACGGAAATAAAGGTAATTAAAATAATTAATTTTAAAGCATAGGAAACATGTTTTTCACATACATCACATAATAAGGAAGGGAAAGTAAAACCATGCAATTAACATGAATGAGTGGGTAAAGGATTGAATAAATCACTCAAATTAAGCACAAAATATATCATAAAATATGGGTTTATCAACCTCCCCACACTTAAACAATAGCATGTCCTCATGCTAAATCCAAAGTAATAAGTAAGGCTAAGGTGATGGAATGTTATGCAATGCAATCTAATCTAAATGCAACTACCTAAATGCAACATGCAATTCTAATTTATTCACTCATATATAAAGCTTACAGGTAGTTAAATTAATTCACATTCTTAAGGAGTCATATATATATATATATATATATATAGCCAAGCCTTAGATAATCAATAAGCACTTTTACAATTGAGATGGGAGAAAAAGCATTTTGTGAACTTGCAAGACAATTAGATAATTCAAACAGAGATAAATGTTAATGAGCTATTGAACCCTCATTGGATTTGTGTTTACTCTCTAGTCACTCAGTGTTTATTGGGTCAATCACTCTATTCCTCTTTTTATTCTTCCCTTCTATAACTTTGTTCTTCATCTAACCAATCAACAATTATAGAATACAGTCATATCAAAAATCATGAGGTCTTTAATTAAGGTTGTAATGGGGCCAAGGTAAAGGTAAGGATATATGTATAAGGCTAAGTGAGCTAATAAGTGAATCCTTAATTAGACTAAGATCTCACCTAACATACATACTTAGTAAAACAAAACTTATTTACCTATTTTCCCATATTTTTCCCACTTTTGGATGTTACATGCTCATGTTTCAACTTTTGTTCTTATTCCATGTGCATTTTTTTGCATTTGGGGAATTCTTTTGTATCCCCTTTATTAAATACTAAATTTTTTTAATGGACATGGTAATTTAATCACTTTGATTTCTCATGAGCATACTTCCCAGAATTTCTTATTTTGAGTTATTTTTATTCTTTTCAAAAAATTTTATTCTACCTCTTGTTCTTATCATCCATGTTCCCAATAGGTTTCCCATATTTAAACTATTCATAATTTGCTATCTTAAGCTAACCAAGGATTCAACTTGGGATTTTATTTTGTTTTTCTGCTTAAGGATAGTAATGTGGCTAATAGAATAAGAAGGGCATTTAAAGGCTCAAGGGGGCTAACAAGGGTGATGTAAAAGGTAGGCTATTTTGGGATAAGTGAGCTAAAATCAAATGATGGCCTCAATCATTCTTTTGGTATGTATCTATATTCTATATTCTATATTCTATAATTGGACATATAGATTAAAACAAAGTAAAGAACATCAGAATATAAAAGAAGGGCGGAACACACAGGAATAAAAATTATGGTTTGAATGTAACCATACAATTAAGCTCAAAACTCATAGGCTATGTGTTCTCTAGCTCAAAAATCATTTATCACTTATGTATGTCATGCAGGTTTAGTTAAAAATTCTCATTATTCTCAATGTAAAACTTATATTGAATGGCTTTAAAGTTCAAGTGTTTCTCCTTGATGAAGTGTTGTTAACTTAACTACATGATGTAATGCTATATATACAAGGTTTAATGATTTAAATCTGTTATGTTCAAGTTCCTAGCTTACTTCCTTTTTATATTTTCAATTTAAACTAAGCTATCTTATGATAAAAAGGGTAAACTATACTAATTAATCCACTAATAAGTTAGAATTGCAAACTAAACTAAATAACTAAGATATGAACTAAAGTGCAAAATGCATAAATAGAGTAAAAATACAGAAAAATATCCAAAATAAAAGAAAAAGAGTCTGTAGTGGTTCACCAAAATAATACACCAGAGATGGCGACCTCCCCACACTTAAAATGAAGCATCGTCCCTGATGCTCACTCAAGCAGGGTGTGAAGGGGTGTCATCACTGGAAGGGATGGTAGCTGGTGGCTCTGTGGTGGCTGGTTGGGGGTCTGGCTACTGTAGAGGAGGGGCTGTCTGAATGGGGATCTCAGGATCTGCAGCCTAGATCTGATGTGGGACTTCTGCCTGTGGTGCCGCCTGCTCGGTGTCTGCCTGGGGATGGGTCTCTGCCTCGGATGCATCCGCCTCCTCCTCAGATGCCTCAGAAGGTGTGTCAGGCTCGGAGGGGATGTTGCCGGATCGTATCATCAGCTTCAGGTGCTCATAGCGTCACTTGTTGCGACGCTCCATCTGGTCAAGTCGTTGAAACAAGCGGTGCACCAGATGATAGACAAGCTCTGTGGCAGGTGGAGGTGCAGGGGTGGTGGCAGGGGTGGATGGTGCAGCAGTGGAGGAAGAGGGACCGACAGATGGTGTAGTTGTATCATCAGCAGTGGCAGTCAGGAATGGAGGTCTGTATCCCAAGGCCAGGAAGTTCCTGCTGTGCGGGATAAGCTTCTTGCACTCTGCAGCAGGTGGCCTCCCATCAGCATCCTCCAATGGCACGTCAGCTCGATGGCCCAGCTGTGTAACCAGATAGGGAAAGGGAAGAGTGCCTCGGACGTGGACCCTGGCCATATAGTGCCGGATAAAGCGTGGCAGGTATAGGTCCTTGCCCTCCATCACACACCAAAGGAGGGTGATCATAGCGGCTGGTATCTCAGTCTCGTGAGAACTCGGCATAATGTAGTTGCTGAATATCTGATGCCATAGCCGAGCCTCATCGTTCAGGTAAATCCGCTTGATCCCTTTCGGCATGGTGGTGTTCTGACCCATGATCCAAGGAACTGACGGGTCAAGGGCAATCCGGGACTTGACTGCATCCCAGTCAAATCGCATATAGCGCATATCCTCCTCAGCTTTCTGATAGCCATCTGTCTGATCAGTCTTAGGCAGAAGTTTTAAAACCTCTTCTATTGCCTCCTCAGTAACCAGAATCTACTTCCCCCTGAGGTTCACTACATCTAGGGAAGTTTTGAAGTAGTTGCAGTAGAATTCTCTGACCCAAGATGCATTAACCTCAGTCAAAGGTCTCTCCAGAAAGAACCAGCCTCTTTGTTTGATCTGATGAGAGGTATATTGCTAGAGTTCTTCTGGGATCTTCAAAGTCCGCTACAGGTATAGGTTCCTGGAGTTTGCAAACACCGGATACTTCAGCTCACAGTATCGGTTTGCAAACTTTACTGGGTCAGTGGCGGAAAGTAGCTGGTCGGCCTTCTCCTGCGGGGTAAAGGCTTTCTCCCGCAAGGAGGCATCATGCATGAGGTCGATGATAGACACGGAGGCTTCTCCTCTTTTCCTTTTGCCAGAAGTGGCCTTGCCTTTTCCCCGTCTCTGGGAATCTGACATCCTGAAAAACAGAAAACAAGGATATAATAAAAATAGGAAGGCAAATCGGCAAATAATCAAAGAAAACACAAAGTGGCAAAGGAGTAATAGGATAATGAATATGAGTGAAGTAAAATGTGCATTTAGGATTGTATAGTAGTGAAAAGTCTGAAAAGAAGAAATCACAATCCAAAATGTAATTGAATGCAAGTTAAAAGAAAAATTAACATCATGCCTTGGTTATAAGCAAGAAAAAGAAGTTTTGAAAAGGTTAGGTTGGTTAGAGGTAAAATTAGTGAGTTAGCGAAAAATGGGTTAAAGTAAGAGGCATAATGAAAATAGTCCAAGTAACAAGTAATCACAGGTAGAAGCTATAGGTAACGTATATTCAAACAAGTAAAACAGTTTGATGATGATTCAAATAGAGATAAAGAAAGCAAAAATAGGAATCAAACATCAAAATTGGAGTTTATGAACCAGGAGATCAAAGAAAATAAAAATACGTGCCTAAGCATTCATGAATTGGTTTGGTGAAATTATAGGAAAGCACAGTTGAAAATGCCAAAACCAAGACATGAACAGAAATATTTTACAGAAATTTGGGCAGCATTCCGGCTAAAATAGGACTTTCCCAGAAAATAAACAGCAACCAAGCAGTTCATATGAATTTAAAAAAAAATCAAGTTGCAGTTACATATACGGAATATAAACATGAAAGTTCAATGTTTGCCCCTTGCAATATGAGCTATGGCCATTAGAATTGGGCCTCCAAGCCCCTCAAAACGTGAGTCACGTGCATTTTTAATGAAGAGATGTGCGGGTACTTGTGCGTACGCATAGACATGTGTGCAAGCACACTTGGCCGAAATCTCAGGTTGTGCGTACGCACAAAAGGCTGTGCGCACGCAAACTTCACGATACTTTGGATGATCGTGCGACACGCAAGATGCTGTGCGCTCGCACATTTTGCTTAGCTTTGCTACCTGTGCGTACGCACAAGAGGCTGTGCACACGCACACATCGCTTTGCTCTTCTCCTTTGTTTCTTCATGCTTCGTCCTCCTTACATGCTCCTCTTCCATTCTCACCAAGTCATTCCTACCTTATACATCTGAAATCACTCACAAGCAACATCAAGGTATCGAATGGAAGGAAAATGGAATAAAATAGGTTAAATTAAGCATAAAAGAGCATGTTTTCATAACCAAGCATAATTTAGGAGGAAAGCTCAAAAGCATTCTAATTAAGGGAATAAGTGTAGGTTTATATGATGAAATCCTCCCAATTTTAACAAAAAATTATCGTAAAATAAGGATTCATTATCCACCCCATACTATTAGATATTTTTGGAAAGTCTTAGATGTCTACTTTCTAATACTCTTGGAAGCGTATTATTTGGAGCTCTACAGCTCGAGTTATATTCCATGGAAGGTTAAGAGGTCAGCTGGCCTTACTACAGGTTGATACTATGTTAATCTTTGCACTTTTGAGGCAAGTTTTCTCCATCAAATTTAGTGTCCACCATGTAGTTTTATATATGCTTGGAAATCTCTAGATTCTTACTTTTCAATGCCATTGGAATCACCTCATTTGAAGCTTTGTAGCTCAAGTTATTCTTGTTTGGAGAGGACACGGTCAGGCTGCCAGGTGCTAGCGTTAGCACTGGCGTTAGTGGCACTAACATGGCCACTAATGCCACTAATCATCCTTAGTCATGTTAGCATTGGCGTTAGTGACACTAATGTTGCCACTAACGCCACACCTTCCTTGAAGCTATGACATCGCTAGCGTTATTGGGTGGCTAACGCTGCCACTAACGGCACTTTTCCTTGCCTCGCCCACGTTAGCACTGGCGTTAGTGGCACTAACGTTGCCACTAACGCCACCTTTTCTTCCTTTGCTTCACGTTGGCTGGTGTTAGTGTTCCTAACTTGCTACTAATGCCACCTTGTCCTCTGCTTATTCTCTTCTCTGCTTCACCTTTTAAGCTCTTTTCTTCTTTGATGCTTGTTTTGTGCTTTTTTCTTATTTTTCTACCATTTTCTACAAAATTGATCAAATCAAATATATCAAAGCATTATATGACTTAAGCACAAAAATACTCAATAATTAAGCATTATGAACTAATTTATGATATGAAAAAGCATAGAAAAACACAACATAATGCGCACGCATCACAACACCAAACTTGAACTTTTCTTGTCCTCAAGCAAATAAAAAATCATGCAATAAATTTTGACAAACCAAGGTGAGAAGAGTAGCAATTTTTTATGTTCATGGTTGGCTAGTTTCTTATGCATGCTACAATCACAAAAGAGATTCAAATGATTGATGCTTTTATCTAGCTCATTTTATGAAATCTTTTTCTTTATGTTTCTTCCTTGAAACAAGCTTTTTATTCTTTTCTTAGCTTCTTGGGTGCTTTTCACTATTTTGTTGAAAGCTACGACTCTAAAGCTTTGTTTTCAAGTATTACCACTTGATATATAAGCACCACAAGCATTTAATTAGAGCACTCTTTTAGCTCATTTGTTTCTTTTCTTTACTTCTCTAATCATTGATGCTCAGAGCCTTGAGCTTTGAGGGAGTGCTTTACACTTGAGCCTAGCCTTGACTCTAAGTGTTTTGTTTTCAAATTTTTTGCTTGAAACATAAACACAACAAGTACTTGACAAACGAATTGTCATTGGTACTCAGAGCCTTCAGCTTTCTCATTCTTCCATTTTCTTATTCTTGCCTTAATTGCATTTGCTTCTTCAAGGTTTTTATGATTTCAAAAATTTCATAAAATGTCCTAGATGAAAACTTCAATTAAATAAGTTCAAATGTAATTACCTTGTTTGTTTATGATCATGAAACTTAATTACTTTGACTCACAAAAGTTCAAGATGGTGATCATGATATCATAGCAACATGTTATAATTCAACAATGATGCTATGCTTATTCACAACACACATGCATACAGAGAAAATAAGAGACACTCATGCAATTGAATATTCTGGGAACAAATAAGAGGAAAATGAACTTTACCACCTTGTAGTTCATCTTCATTGTTATTGTCACTTTCCTCCTATTCTTCCCCTTCCCACACCAGATTTAGAATGCTTGCTTATCCTCAAGAAACAATTAAGACAGTGATGATGGGGTCTTGATGGGTGGAAAGACAATTCCACACCAAAACTCACCGGCAAGTGTACCGGGTCGTATCAAGTAGTAATTACTCATAAGAGTGAGGTCGATCCCACAGGGATTGATGGATTGAGCAATTTTAGTTAGGTGATGAATTTAGTTAAGCAAATGTTTGATGAATTGAGTGATTTTGATTGACAGAAGCTAAATTGCAAGTAAATAGAAGTGCAGAATGTAAATTGAGCAGAGAAATAGAGTGCAGAAGGTAAATTGACTGAATCTAAAGGTGCAGAAAGAGTAAATTGCATGAAACTTAGAGTGCAAGAAAGTAAACGAACTGAAACTTAAATTGCAAGAAAAGTAAATAGCTGAAACTTAAAGTGCAAGAAATGTAAATTTGCTGAATCTAAATTGCTGAGAGATGTAAATTGCTTGAAGAGTAAAAGGGAATTGGATGCTGGGATTTAAAATTCAACAAGAAAATGTAAATTGAAGCAAATCAGAAAGCTATTAGATGAAGGGGTTCAATTTAGTAGCAAAACAGAAAGGAAAGTTGCTTAGAGAAACAAACAGCAAGAAAACTTGATTCAATTATGAAATTCTTAAAGAGAAATTGAAGATCGAAGAAGAACAAAGAGATTAGAAAGTAGATCTAGATCTCACTTGCTCTCTTGATCCAGCAGAAAAGTAATTGCAAAAGAAATAAAAAGGAAGACAGTAAATGAAACTTAGATCCAATTATCCAATTCCCAAAACAGAAAAGTAGAAGTTGCAGAAGAAGAAAATGAAAATAGAAAACTAAACTCAGATCTAATTCTTAGAACAATTGAGAAGAGAGGCAAAGAGATGATTCTCAAACTTAGAATCAAAGAAGCTCTTCAATCTCAATTCAAATTCCAAGAACAGAAAAGTAGAAGTTGCAGAAGAAATGAAAATGCAGAAAGAAAAACTCAGATCCCAATTCCCCAAATTCAAAACAAATGAAAATTAAAAGTGAAAAGTAAAAATGAGCTAAAGGTCCAAAGGTAAAAGATCAGCCCCCCTACAAATCAAATTAACTACTATTTATACACTTTCTATTTTTGGTTTTCAAAAATTGGAGTGGGCTTTTCAAGTTGGTGAAGAAGTGGATCCAAGATGGTATTGTGATGGGAAGCAGAAGCTGGTGAATTAAAAATTTATTAAAATGGTTACGTTGCAGGCATAGTTCTTAACTCACCGAGAATCTGCTTATCAATTTAGAAATATGTCACAGAGAGTTTAAATTAAAATTACTGGGAGTTTTAAGTCCCAGGTCGTCTCCCAACGAGTTGCAGAAAAGTGTGCTGTTTTATTAATCAGATGTTCCAAGAAGTTGAGCTAAGTAAATTAGAATTTAAATTGAGGATTTTTAAATAATATAAATAAAAACCTTAACTGGGAATTGATTGGTTAGAATCTCTATCATTGATGGTGTGATTGTAAGATTAATTTATAATTAATGGTTGTTCTGTTTGGTTATCCTTTACTAGGTAAGGGAAAGTCAAACAAGTGGGAATGCCAGATCTGTTCACAAGTTGCAACCCACTTAGTTCAAAGGGATTGGCGTCGGTGACAGGATAGCAATCCAACATTTAACCCAATTACAAATTTTCTTTCAATCCTTCCAACTCAAGAGTTCCTTTTAATCAACTCCCCATCAAGTAAGGAAACTACTCACGCATTATAAATAAAGAATCCATAGCGCATGAAAGGGAATTAAAAGAAAACATGATTATTGGAATTGAAATTGAATTAAAAAGAAATAATCCTTGCATTAAATAATCATAAAAGTATCTGAATGACAAAATTGAACATAACAAAGAACATGGAAGAATAGAACCAAGTTAAGAGAACAAACTAGAATGATGAAGTCTTTATGAGGAAATAACTCTTCTCACTGTTCCAATGCTAAGACCAATTGAAAATTAAAATTCTAAAAACTAGAGAGAAAAACCTAAGAGAGTGAAAAACTAGATCTAAAAACTACTGAATGAATGTGTCCCTTGTTTCTGCATATTCTCTGACTCTAGTCTGCTGTTCCGGGCCAAAAACTGGGCCGAAATAAGATCCAAAATCGCCCCCATCAAATTTTGCAGATTATGCAGATCGCGCATGTCACGCGATCGCGTTGTCCATGCGGACGCGTCGCTTGCGCTTTTTCCTCTCAACGCGTTCGCGTCGTCCACGCTACTGCGTCGCTTGCGCTTTCCAATCCGCGCGGTCGCGCAAGCCATGCGGCCGCGTCACTGCGAATTGTGCTCCTTCGCGCGGTCGCGTGAGCCATGCGACCGCGTCACTTCTCGCTGGTTATCTCCTCAAATTCTTGTGTTCCTTCCATTTTTTGCTAGCTTCCTTTCCAATCTCCAACTCATTCATGCCCTATAAAGTCTGAAACACTTAACACACAGATCACGGCGTCAAATGGAATAAAGGAGAATTAAAAATAAATAATTAAAGTCTCTAGGAAGCAATTTTCAAACATGTACTGAATTTAGGAAGGAAATCTAAATTCATGCTAAATTGATGAATAAGTGGGTAAGGATCATGACAAAACCACACAATTAAACACAATATAAACTACAAAATAGTGGTTTATCATATTGCATTGAAAATGAGTCAAGGGCCACCTCTAGTGGAGTGCTCAGTGAAGATTCAAAATGTAGTGCTCCCTTTTGTGTGTCTCCCTTCGATCCATGAGGCTACCACTTTGGCTAACAATTTCCTTGTAGTAGTGCTCAATTTTGTGATGCAACGTAGCGCCTCTTGCTTCCTTGGTCTCCCTCTTTCGAACCTTGGCTGCCCCATTCTTGAGTGCTGTGCCTTGCTTTTCTTTATGCCAAGCCCAAAAAAGTGAAAATGTTTTAACGTAGCGCTCCATTCTTTGAGCGCTCCATTTGGTGCATTGAGCGCTATGCTTGAGCGCTTTGCTCTTCGAACCCTTGTCACTAGCGTTCAATTTGTGAACGCTCCGCTCAATTAGTGGGCGCTATGCTTGCTTCCTTGAGTGCTACGCTTTCATGGCTCTTTCTTTTCTTCATCATTTCTTCACCTACAAGTAATCAAACCAACCAAACAAAGCATTACCAAATTCACAAGATCTCTGCATTAATCATAAAATCAACTAATTCCAGCATGAATCCTATGATTTTGGGTCTATTAAATGATGGTTGATTGATTTAACATAACCATGTAAATCTACTCCAAATCACTTACTTATAGTGTAAGAAAGTGCATAAAACCTAATGAGACAAGTGAAAAATGCTTGAAAAGCTAGCATAAGATGACTTGTCATCACAACACCAAACTTAAATCTTGCTTGTCCTCAAGAAAGCACTAAACATAAGAAGAAATGGAATGAAACAAAGAAGCATACATGTCCTTATTTAGCAGATAATTGAACTTGGTTCATGGGATTTTATGCAGACAAATATAGCTCAATTATTCTTAGCTATCTGATATGGAATACCTCTTTGATGGTTCACTAGAGTTGCTGCTATAATGCCTTGCTTTTTGATTGATCCATATTAGCTTTTTCTTTCTTTCTTTTGCTTAGAAAGCCTATTTCTTAATGAAAGCTTAGTGGCAAGTGTTGCAGCAGCCTTTTGGCTAAATTTTTGCTCAACACTTCTTCACCACAGACACTTGGCTCACAATTTCTTCCTAGGAACATTGATTCCCAACATCTCTTTGGATCACTAAATGCTTTGTAACTAGGTTGCTCTTGATAATGGACTTTCGGTTGGCAATCCCAGATTAATTAATCCAAGTGGCCAAGCTTTAAAATACTCCTCATAACCTAATTGTCCAAGCATATCCTAGTACAAAAGCACCACAGGCATATGTCCTAAGGTCCAAGCTATTGGTGTCTAGCCTTATTGTTTATTTCTTTGCCAATTATTGGCTTTTCTTTTCTTTTTCTTTCTTACTTTGATCCATTCTCAAGGGATATTCATTGATAAAAGGATTTATAGCAGCAACCTAATTCACACTTCAAGGAACATTTTATTATGCAGCTTTTATTATTGAGCTAATTATTAAATCAAACAAGTACCACCACCGAATTTCATTCTAATTCCTACAATATTGGACAATCACTTTCTGTTTCAAACATTTTTCTTTTATTCATGCAGAGGGGAACAAAACAGAATTTAAGCAAGTGATTGATAACAAGTACAATGCAGGCTAGCATTCTTAGCAAACATCTCCACTTACACCTAATTGAACACTTCAGCAAGACATATAGGAATCTTCAAGTTAAAACACAGCAAAAAGGATTAAATGTCTATACAACCAGGGAATGTCTCTCAGCTTTTCTTCTGTCATCATTATTTCTCTCTGTTGTACCTCCTTGGGATGATGATACAGATTAATTCTCAAGGTTGAATGTTTTCCTATATAATCCTTAGAAGTTGCTTATTTCCCAAGCCCTTAGGTGAATGGTTAATATGCATAATCTGTTTGTAGGCTTTTGAACTTACTTTGGTGTATGAACACCAAACTTTGTTCCTTGCTAATGTCTCTTATGCAACAAGTCAACCATTTATATGAAACATTATGCCTTTGCTGAGGGTCTAAAAACTAGAAAACAGACAATGGCTGAGTAGTTTCTCTGATTGCTTGGAGCTAGCAACTATTTATGCAGAAGGTGAAAATATGTTTTCAAATGAGATTTTTGGTGGAACACCAAACTTAGCATCCTTCATTCTCCCTTAAATTGTTTTGGTGTTCAACACCAAACTTAGCTCCTTGCAATATAGATAAAGCTACTCAACCTTTTTATTGAAATAGTTAGTAGAAGAAAACTACCTCTGGTTGGGTTGCCTCCCAACAAGCGCTCTTTTGATGTCACTAGCTTGATATTCCTCATTCTTGCTCAACTTAATTCTTGAACCTCCTTCTCTTTGTTCCAAGGGCCTCCCAAATAATGCTTTGCTCTGTGGCCATTTGCTGTGATTGTGTCCTTTGTAGCCTCATCCAAAAGTTCAAGGCTTCCATAAGGGTGAACCTTTGTGATCAAATACGGGCCAGTCCATTTAGACTTGAGCTTGCCTGGGAAAATCTTGAGCCTGGAATTATATAGGAGTACTTGTTGTCCTGGTTTGAACTATCTTTTCAAAATTTTCTTGTCATGCCACTTTTTAGCTCTCTCCTTGTATGGTTTGCATTCTCATAAGCTTCCAGTCTAAAGTCATCTAGCTCATTGAGGTACAACAACCTTTTCTCTCCTACTGCTTGGGGATCAAAATTGAGGAGCTTAGTGTCCCAGTAAACTTTGTGTTCTAGCTCCACAGGAAGGTGGCATGATTTTTCATAGATCAACTGAAATGGAGACCTTCCTATAGGAGTTTTGAATGCTATTTTGTACGTCCACAAGGCATCATCCAGCTTCCTGGCCCAATCTTTCCAAGTGGTTCTCACAGTTTTCTCCAAAATCCTCTTCAACTCCCTATTTGCAAGCTCTGCTTGGCCATTGTTCTGTGGGTGATATGGTGTGGCTACTTTGTGCATCACCCCATATTTGTGAAGTAATTTCTCCATCTGTTTATTGCAAAAATGACTACCACCATCATTGACAAGACCCTTAGGCACTCCATATCTAGTAAAAATGTACTTCTTAAGGAATTGGAGGACAATTTGTGCATCACATGTGGTTGTGGCTATAGCTTTCACCCACTTTGAGACATAGTCCACTGCTACCAGAATGTATTTGAAGGAGTATCAAGGAGGAAAAGGGCCCATAAAATCAATGCCCCAAAGATCAAATAGCTCTACTTCAAGAATGAAATTTTGAGGCATTTCATTTCTTTTTGATAGTCCTCCAGCTCTTTGGCACTCATTACACTGATGAACGAACTCTCTGGCATCTTTGAATATAGTTGGCCAATAGAATCTGCTTTGCAATACTTTGGCAGCTGTTCTCTCTGGTCCAAAGTGTCCACCATAGGCTGAACCATGACAATGCCACAATATGTCTCTCATCTCAGTTTTAGGGATACACCTCCTAATCATTCCATCCAGAGATCTTTTGAACAAAAATGGTTCATCCCATAAAAACTTCCTAGCTTCACTGAGTAGCTTTTTCACTTGTTGCTTGGAGAGTTCTTGAGGGATCTTTCTTTCCACCTTGTAGTTTGCTATGTCAGCAAACCAAGGTGCTTGTTGGACTTGGAAATGATGTTCATCAGGAAATTTCTCATTCACTTGCTGTGGTACATCTTGATTGGCCTTTTGTGGCACTCTTGACAAATGATCTGCCACCTAATTTTCGCTCCCCTTCCTATCTCTTACTTCAATGTCAAATTCTTATAGCAGCAGCACCCATCTGATGAGTCTGGGCTTTGCATCCTGTTTAGACATAAGATACTTGAGAGCAGCATGATCAGTATACACTATAACTTTTGAACCAATCAAGTATTGTCTAAACTTATCAAATTCATATACAATGGCCAGTAGCTCTTTCTCTGTGGTTGTGTAATTCTTTTGTGCCTCATTTAACACCTTACTGGTATAGTATATGACATTATGCAACTTGTCTTTCTTTTGCCTCAATACAGCACCAATTGCAACATCACTTGCATCACACATAAGCTCAAAGGGGAGTCCCCATTCTGGAGGTGTGATGATTGGTGCTGTAGTGAGTTTTCTTTTTAAAATTTCAAAGGCATGTTTACAATTGTCATCAAAATTGAAAGGATTTTCAACCACTAGCAAATTGCTCAATGGTTTGGCTATTTTTGAAAAATCTTTGATGAATCTTCTACAAAATCTAGCATTCCCAAGAAAACTTCTCACTGCCTTTACATTGACAGGTACAGGGAGTTTTTCAATGATTTCTATTTTAGCACTATCAACCTCTATACCCTTGTTAAAACTTTATGCCCAAGAACAATACCCTCTGGTACCATGAAATGGCATTTTTTCCAATTTAAGACTAAATTTGTTTCTTGGAATCGTTTCAATATAAGAGTTAGATGTTGCAAACAATTTTTAAAAGAATTGCCAAAAATAGAGAAATCATCCATGAAGACCTCTAAGAATTTTTTAACCATATCTGAGAAGATGGAGAGCATACACCTTTGAAAGGTAGCTGGGGCATTATATAGCCCAAATGGCATCCTTCTGTAGGCAAAAACTCCAAATAGACATGTGAAAAAGGTCTTCTCTTGGTCCTTGGGCTCAACCACTATCTGATTATACCCGGAATACCCATCCAGGAAGCAATAATAAGCATGGCCAGCCAACCTCTCCAGCATTTGATCAATGAAAGGGAGAAAAAAGTGATCTTTCCTTGTTGTCTCATTCAGTCTCCTATAGTCTATGCACATCCTCTAACCAGTCACTGTCCTTGTAAGGATCAACTCATTATTCTCATTGGAGATCACAGTCATCCCTCTTTTCTTTGGCACAACCTGAACTGGGCTCACCCAAGAGCTATCAGAGATTGGATATATGATTCTAGCATTCCATAGCTTCATTACCTCCTTTTGAACTACCTCCTTCATGGTTAGGTTGAGTCTTCTTTGAGGTTATACTACAGGTCTTGAATCCTCTTCTATCAAGATTTTGTGCATGTAGATGGTAGGGCTTATGCCCTTTATATCATCAATTGTCCATCCTAAAGCTGTCTTGTGAGCTTTCAATATTTCAACCAGCTTTGCCTCTTCTTCCATGCTTAAGGAGGAATTGATGATCACTGGCAGAGTCTCTCGTCCTCCCAGAAATACATACTTGAGATGAATAGGTAGAGGCTTTAATTCTTGTTTTGGCACCTCCTCTGTCTTGTCTTGTTCCAGTTCCACCTCTTTCTCATTGGAAATTTCAGCTACTTGTTCTTCCATTGTCTCTTGATCTCCTTCTCCTTCTTCTTCCTGTTGCTCATGATAATTGGCTTCCAACATTTCTTCCACCAAACCTTATATCATATCCACTCTCATGTAGTTCTCTTGCTTAGGGGGATGTTGCATTGATTTGAAAACATTGATGACCATTTGCTCATTGTGCACTCTGAACATCATTTCTCTATTTTCTACATCAATAATAGCTCTTGCTGTGGCTAGGAATGGTCTTTCCAGAATAATTGAGTTGTTTCCTTCCTCTTCTGTGTCCAAGATCACAAAGTCTGCAGGGAAGATAAACTCTCCAACCTTCACTAATAGATTTTCCACAATTCCATTGGGTGTGTTGATTAATCTATCTGCCATTATGATGCCAGGGCATTTTGGCCAGTTTCACTGACCTTTTCTTTACTGTTTTAGGGTAGTTTCATGCATTTTCTTAGGAAATAAGCATGTTTTGGGTAGAATTTCACTTACATCTTGATTTAAGCATACATTGAGCACTTTACATGATTTCATGAGAATTTTGCATGAATTAGATGACAAATTGGATAATGCATGTCTCATGATGTGGATTAGGAAGCAAAAGAGAAGCCAACGTTAGTGACACTCACCTTTGTCACTAACGTTGGCCAAGCTACAATGAGCCACGTTAGTTGCCACGTTAACTTAGTTAACGTGGAAGCCAACCTGGAGAAAGCAAGTGATCGCCAATGTTAGTGACACTTACCTTTGTCACTAACGTTGGGATGTACCACCACAAGTCATTATGAGCAACGTTAGCTCCCATGTTAACTTAGTTAACGTGGGAGCTAACATGGATAAAGGAGATGATAAGCCAACGTTAGTGACACTCACCTTTGTCACTAACGTTGGAGATGGCTATCATTACCACGTTAGAAGCCACGTTAACTTAGTTAACGTGGACTCTAACGTGGGAAGTAGGGGCACCTTGGAACGTTAGTGACAAAGGTAAGTGTCACTAACGTTCTCGAAGAATTGGCAAGCCTACGTTAAGAGCCACGTTAACTAAGTTAACGTGAACTCTAACGTAGGGAGGGAGGACTCTCAACGTTATTGGAAATGTTGAGTCCCAATAACATGTGCGAAGGACCAAGAGGCAACGTTAGTGGTCACGTTGGTGCCACTAATGTTGAAGTTAACGTGGATCATCCCCGGGAGAGGAACGTTAGTGAAAAAGGTGATTGTCACTAACATTCTCGAACCTACACTCTCACTTAACGTTAACACCACTAACGTCCTGAGCTAAAGACCCTTCCTACTTCACACTTTCTCTCTGCAAGTAAAGCTAAGCCCACTGCAGAAGATAACTGCTTCAAACTCAAGATCCAAAGGCCCATATCCAAGACTTGAAGAATCAACTAGAAGATCAGAAGAGCAGTATATATATGGGTAGTTTTGAATCAGAAAAAGAGAGCCTTTTGGGGGATTGGAAATTGAGAACTACTCTCTGTATAATTTACTCTGCACTTCTAGTTCTAGTTTTCATGATGTATTCTCCATCTTTGTTTTCCATTTCAAGAGCTATGAACAACTAAACCCCTTTCATTGGGTTAGGGAGCTCTGTTGTAATTTGATGGATCAATACTAATTTTCATTACTCTTCTTCTATCTTTTCTCTTGATTTTACTAGAAAGCTTTCAATCTTCATCTAATTGGGTAGTTATCTTGGAAAAGAAGCTATTCATACTTAGATCTCTTCTGAACCTTGGAAGAGGAATGAAGAGATAATGCTAGAAATGCTTTCTCATGTTGGACCAAATTAGGTTTGGTTGGGTATGGTGACTATAATCCTACCAACACTTGATTTAGGAATGCATGTGGTATAATCAGTGACCATACTTCATCTCTTCTCATGAGGAATTGACCAAGGAATTGGCTATTGATCAAGATTTGAGAGATTGAATTACCAAGGAATTGGAATTCGATCACTTAAGATTGCCAAGGAGATCAATGAATGCATTGATTGAGGAAGAGATGAAAATGAACTTGATCTGGAGAATGCAACATCTCCTAAGCCCAATGAATCCCCATTTCTGATCTTACCCATTCTCTTTAATTTCTGCAATTTACTTTCATGAGCATCTTCCCCATTCCCATTTACAATTCTGCAATTTACTTTCCGTCATTTACTTTCAGCTCTTTACTTCCAGCATTTATATTTTCTGCTATTTACTTTCCCGCCATTTAATTTCCTGCAACTCTCAAACCAAATTCTGCTTCGCTCAACTAGAACATTCCTCTAATTAAAGTTGCTTGACCAATCAATCCCTGTGGGATTTGACCTCACTCTATTGTGAGATTTTACTTGAGGACAATTCGGTATACTTGCCGAAGGAAAATTGTTGAGAGACAAGTTTCCGTGCTATCACATTATAAGTGACATCTTGGTGGGTTTGATTTCTTCTATGGCAAGCTTTCTCATCATTGAGAGGGGCATCAAGTTGATGCTAGCACCTAGATCGCAGAGAGCATTCTCCAATGTCATCTTGCCTATAGTGCATGAAACTACAAAACTCTCTGGATCTTTAAGCTTTGGTGGAATGCCCCTTTGAATTACTGCATTACATTCTTCAGTGAGCATGACGGTTTCCTTCTCATGCCAGCTTCTCTTCTTATTGATGAGCTCCTTCAAGAATTTAGCATACAGAGGCATCTGCTCTAATGCTTTAGCAAGTGGGATATTAATCTCCAGCTTCTTGAAGACCTCAAGGAACTTGGGGAATTGTTGATCCTTGAGTTCTTTTTGTAGTCTTTGAGGATATGGCAAAGGAGGTGTGTAAGCCTTCACAACCTTCTTCTGTTCTTGTGATGATTCTTCCATGACTTGCTTCCCTTTCCTTGAAGATTCTGGCTGCTCATCTTTCTCTTTAAGCTTCTCCTGTTCTTGCTCGTCTTCTTCATTGTTGCTGGCTTCATCTTTCTTGCTGCTAGCCTTGTCATTGTCCATAAGCTTCTTGTTGACTTCTTTGTCATTCACCAAGGTTCTTCCACTCCTTAATTGGATAGCTTTGCATTATTCTTTAGGATTCGGAATGGTATCAATTGGGAGTGAGCTTGTTGGTCTCTCAATCATTGCTTGCTTAGACAGTTGCCCAATCTGCCTTTCTAGGTTTCTCATTGAGGCTTCATGATTCTTGCTGGTCATCTCTTGATGTTTCATCATTGTTTCCTTCAATATCTCCAAGTTTGAAATCCTTTGAGCATCTTGTGGTGTCTGTGGCTGATTGTGGGATGTTGAGGGTGGATGATAGTTGTTTTGGTTAGTGGCTGGGTTATTGGGTGGATAATAGCTGGAATTGGGGTAGTTATTTTGGGGTTTTCTGTATGGATCGTGATTAGTGTTTTGCTTGTTGCTATGGTTTGTATTTCTTGAGTTGTTTTGGTTTGAATTTTTCTGCCAAGGTTGCTGGCTGTGGTTGTCTCCCCACCTTAGATTTTGATGGTTCTTCCAAGAGGGGTTGTATGTGTCTCTATGGAATTCATTCTGGCTGGATCATTGGTTGTGCATGTAGTTTACTTGTTTCTTCTGCTGATCTTCACAATTTTCCTCATTTTGTCCCCACCCAGCTGGTGGTTGATTGGTGACATTTACTGATGCAACTTACAGACTATCAATCCTCTTAGCAATCTGCTCAAATTGTTGCTGGATTTGCTGAGCATCCCCTTGTTTTGAGCTAGAATAGTATCCACACCTTCCAACTCTAGTACACACTTTCTCTGGTCTTGTTGGTATTGTCTTTGATGAGTAAAGAAGTATTGATTGTTTGCCACCATATCAATGAGGTTTTGGGCTTTCTGTGCTATTTTCATTAATTACAATGAGCCTTCTGCTGAATGATCTAATGCTTCCTGAGCTTTTAGAGTCAATCATTCATAGAAATTCTGAAGTATGTCCCATTCAATGAACATTTCAGGGGGGCATTTTCTAATCAAGGCCTTGTATCTCTCCCAAGCCTCATAGAGGGATTCTGCATCCATCTGTGTGAAGGTTTGCACCTCTATCTTCAATCTGATAATCCTTTGAGGTGGGTAGAACATGGCTAGGAATTTGCTCACTAGATCCTCCCAGCTAGAGATGTTTTCTTGTGGAAAGGTTTCCAGCCATTGAGCAGCCTTGTCCTTCAATGAAAATGGGAACAGCAAGAGTTTATATGTCTGGATACACACCATTGGATTTCACTGTGTCACAGATCCTTAGGAAGATAGATAAATGCTGATTTGGATCTTCTAGTGGGCTTCCTCCAAAGGAGTAGTTGTTTTGTACTAAAGTGATGAGCTGGGGCTTCAATTCAAAGTTGTTTGTATTAACATTTGGGGTAAGGATGCTACTCCCACAATGCCTAGGATTAGCAAATGTGTAAGAAGCCAAGACTCTCCTCTGGGGTTGACCATTGTTGTTGGCCACTCCCACTGGTGGATTTGTTGGATTCTCCTCCATATCTTGGTATTCTTCTTCAGAAGCTTCTTTACTAATGACCCCCTTTCCTCTGGCTTCCCTTCTCAGTCTTTGAAGAGTTCTCTCATCACGATCACCAGAGGTGGAGACCTCTCTCATTGCTTCTGTCATACAACCAAAATAACAAGAAACACACAGAGCACTCTGTAGCTTGAGTGCAGTGAGAGTTAGTAGAGACAAAGTCTCAAATAGTTAGTGTGCTTATCAAAAATAAAGAAAGACAAAGAAAAAGTGCTTAATCTAGACCACCACCTTACTTAATCATTGTTAATCTAGATCAATCCCCGGCAACGGCGCCAAAAAACTTGATGGGTGGAAAGACGATTCCACACCAAAATTCACCGACAAGTGTACCGGGTCGCATCAAGTAGTAATTACACACAAGAGTGAGGTTGATCCCACCGGGATTGATGGATTGAGCAATTTTAGTTAGGTGATGAATTTAGTTAAGCAAATATTTGATGAATTGAGTGATTTTGATTGACAGAAGCTGAATTGCAAGTAAATAGAAGTGTAGAATGTAAATTAAGAAGAGAAATAGAGTGTAGAAGTTAAATTGACTAAATCTAAAGGTGTAGAAAGAGTAAATTGCATGAAACTTTGAGTGTAAGAAAGTAAACGAACTGAAACTTAAATTGCGAGAAAAGTAAATAGTTGAAATTTAAAGTGCAAGAAATGTAAATTTGCTGAATCTAAATTGCTGAGAGATGAAGGGGTTCAGTTCAGTGGCCAAACAGAAAGGAAAGTTGCTTGGAGAAACAAACAGCAAGAAAACTTGATTCAATTATGAAATTCTTAAAGAGAAATTGAAGATCGAAGAAGAACAAAGAGATTACAAAGTAGAGCTAGATCTCACTTGCTCTCATGATCCAACAGAAAAGTAATTGCAAAAGAAATAAAAAGGAAGACAGTAAATGAAACATAGATCTAATTCTCCAATTCCCAAAATAGAAAAGTAGAAGTTGCAGAAGAAGAAAATGAAAACAGAAAACTAAACTCAGATCCAATTCTTTGAACAATTGAGAAGAGAGGCAAAGAGATGATTCTCAAACTTAGAATCAAAGAAGCTCTCCAATCTCAGTTCAAATTCCAAGAACAGAAAAGTAGAAGTTGCAGAAGAAATGAAAATGCAGAAAGAAAAACTCAGATCCCAATTCCCCAAATTCAAAACAAATGAAAATTAAAAGTGAAAAGTAAAAATGAGCTAAAGGTCCAAAGGTAAAAGATCAGCCCCCTACAAATCAAATTAACTCCTATTTATACACCTTCTATTTTTGGTTTTCAGAATTTGGAGTAGGCTTTTTAAGTTGGTGAAGAAGTGGATCCAAGATGGTATTGCATTGAAAATGGGTCAAGGGCCACCTCCAGTGGAGCGCTCAGTGAAGATTCAAAACGTAGCGCTCCCTTTCGTGTGTCTCCCTTCGATCCTTGAGGCTACCACTTTGGCTAACAATTTCCTTGTAGCAGCGCTCAGTTGTGTGATGCAACATAGCGCCTCTTGCTTCCTTGGTCTCCCTCTTTCGAACCTTGGCTGCACCATTCTTGAGTGCTACACCTTGCTTTTCTTTGTGCCAAGCCTGAAAAAGTGAAAATGTTTTAACGTAGCGCTCCATTCATTGAGCGCTTTGCCTTGCTAATTGAGCACTCCGTTTGGTGCATTGAGCGCTATGCTTGAGCGCTTTGCTCTTCGAACCCTTGTCACTACTGTTTAATTTGTGAACACTCCACTCAATTAGTGGGTGCTATGCTTGGTTCCTTGAGTGGTATGCTTTCATGGCTCTTTCTTTTCTTCATCATTTCTTCACCTACAAGTAATCAAACCAACTAAACAAAGTATTACCAAATTCACAAGATCTCTGCATTAATCATAAAATCAACTAATTCCATCATGAATCCTATGAATTTGTGTCAATTAAATGATGGTTGATTGATTTAACATAACCATGTAAATCTACTCCAAATCACTTACTTCTAGTGCAAGAAAGTGCATAAAACCTAATGAGACAAGTGAAAAATGCTTGAAAATCTAGCATAAGATGACTTGTCATCAGGTCTATAATGGATCATGAATGTCTTTACAATGAAGTGTGAGTAATGCATGTGCTTTAGCAAGTAAAATTAAGGATACACTAAAGGCACAAGAAAGACAATAGAAGCAAAATTAAGGGGTTGTACATGGTACTTTGCACGAAAGATAAGTGGCAACACCAAACTTAGTGTGACACTTTCATTTTAAAATGATGCATGTACCAGTAAAGATTGAGAATCAATTTGTTGCATGGCAACACCAACTTAGAATGCAATCATATGCTAAATTATTGAAAGTAAATTAATCAATGAAAGAAAAATGTTACCTACGGTTGGGTTGTCTCCCAACAAGCGCTCTTTTAATGTCATTAGCTTGACGTGTTATTCGCGACTTTCTTCCTCTTCTTCCAGTTTGTTAAGAGGAATCACCTCAATGGGAGAGAAGAACAAGTTAGTATCCCCTGTTTTGGCCTCTTCCTAACCAGCTTTCTTTTGTTCTTGTCTTGAATGAACTTGCTTGTTGGATCAGGGGTTGGATTGCTTGTGGTTGGCCTTTTCTTCTTCATGGTTATGGTCCTTTGTTTCTTGGTCACAATCCTCCCTTTGGTACTTTTGTTAGTTGCCTTCACTTCTTTGATATCAAGAATTGGGTGTGGTATGATGGTTGTAGTGTCCTCTTCATCAAGAGCTTCTTGGATTGATGGTTCACTTAAGTCATTTTTCATGCAACTTTCTGCTTCCTGGGAACGAAGATTCCCTTGGTTGTTTTCCTCCCTTTCTTTTGTAGGATTTTGCATTACTTCCTTTGGGAGTGAGTTTGCATGTTGCTTTGTCAAATCAAGTAGCCTCTGTGGATATGGAATCCTAGGCTCATCTGCCTCCACCACCTCCTTCTTCATTGGGATTTCACTTGGTACAGGGGCCTCATCATCTTGCTCTCCCACTTCCTTCCTTATACGCACAAATTGGTCTTCATCCTCCTTGGTCAGCAATCCTAAGTTTTTCCTTATTTGCTCTAAATTCTCTTCTATCTTTTTGTAAAGGATTTCTTGTTCTTTGTAACGACCCAACTTCTGGTATCCCATGGTCATATAAGAAGCTAAGTGTTACCAACTTGTTCTTCCTAATTATTAACTATTATTTAATATATGAGCCTGTTCTTTGTTAGAACGTTGCCAATGTTATGAGTAACTTTTTTTTCTTAACTTTTATCGTTGCGAGCGATGAAGTAATACAAACAAGCATACATAGGCAGAAATATAAAGGAAGCATAAGGAAACATAGCACACAGCTGATAATTTACATCACGTACACTATAAAAAAACATGTAGCATTTACAAAGGCCATGTTAGTTTACGTCCTCATCGAACCTACGTAGATAATATATACATGCACTCCTAGGGCTTGGCCCATACAAAAAGCCGCTAAGCTGGTGCCCAGGCTAGCCTAACCACTCTACAGCTCCTTGCTCTTGGGTGTACTAATACAAGTGAGAGACTAACTAAAAGACAATGTCATACTAGAGTGTCATCAAAAGAATACCCCTACTGTTGTCAGACTATATCTACATGTGGCCGTTCGGAAGATCGTCACAAGTCTCGCCCATTTCCTCATCCTGCTCTATCTCTATCTCAGGACCCTCCTCCTCTCCCTCGTCCGCAGCTACAGTTATACCCTCAGACCCACCAGAAGCACTGCTGTCACTATGTACAAAATCATTCGCGAGCATAGGTCCGTTCGCATATATAGGAGCTATCCCGTTATCCGGTAGTGCCGGCTCATCAAGCTCTGGAAAGTCAGGGATCGGCTCAGGGGTAAAATCCCACTCTGGTGGAATCACAGGTACATACTCTCCAGCTATCTCGGGCTCATCAGGAATGATAGGCTCGGGTGCCACCACATTCAAGGGATGAGCTGGTATAGGGTGTCAGGGACCATCGGGAAAAGGATGTCTAGGTGCATCAGGTTGTGTAACCAGGATAAGGGAAAGTCATAAGGAGCATCGGGGTCAAAATGTGGGCTAGACAGAGGATGTTGAAAAGCTCAATTCTGTAACTCACATCGTCTAATACGAGGCTCCAATCCCAAAATGAAGTAACTGTGATGTACTGGATCTTCGTAGATGTAAAGGTCCTCGAACTTATAGAATATTACACCCGTCTCCATCTGGAGGGGAGTGACGTTAGGGTTTTTACCAGTAAAGAGATTCATAGAAACAGTTGCGTTGTAGATATAGTCTCTAAACCGACAAAATCCCTTCGTACAAACGTGTTGGGTGTCACAAGTAACAAACCCTGTTAAAAATTGTTAACCGAGTATTCAAACCTCGGGTCGTCTTCTCAAGGAACTGCGAGGAAGTATGTTCTTATTATTGGCTATAAAGGTTGTAATCGGGGTTTAGAAGATGAGAAGCAAGTAATTTAAATGACAAGTAAAGTAAATGGCAATTAAAATAAATAAATACTGTAAAGCCGACTTTTGGCAAGGTAAGGGAAGTTGGAGGTCCAACGTAGTTATCTCTCCCAACTATAATGAAAGTTGAATCTAAACTCCACTTGGTCAACCTTTACTAGGGCAAAGGAAAGTCAAGGGATTAATTAAATTGACCTTTGAATCCTATTTATTTCCTAAGAAAAGATTGGGATTACTTAAGTTCAGCTCAATTAGCAAGATAATGATCATCAGTTATGTTGAGTTTAATAACTGTTGAGTTACTGAATTCTTAACCAAGACCAAAAGGGGAAAAAGTAAAATTACTGGAAAAATAAAATGTCCTTAGATGGGAAGCAATGATAACTTAAATCAAAGAGAACAATCATAAACTGAAAATACCTCAATTATCATTAATTCAAATAACAGTCTGCAACATGGAAGAATTCATAGATTCATTGATTAATTCAAGTGCTGGAATAAATAAAAATAAAAGGAAGCTAAAACAAAGAAACATAAAACCTGGATTGAGAGTCACTCTTAAAACAAGAAGAAATCCTAAATCCTAAGAGAGAGAGAGATAAGATCTCCCTCTCAACTAAATATAAATCATTGAAAAATAAAATATGCGAGCTCTCCCTTTGAATGGGTGCATTCCCACACTTTATAACCTCTGGTCTATGCTGTCTGTACTTGGATCTGGGCCAAAAAGGGCTTCAGAAATTGCTGGGGGCGTATTCTGTAAATTCTGATATGTGGCCTCTGTCACGCGTCGGCGTGGGTCACGCGGTCGCGTCATTCGGAGCTTTTCCTTGCCACGCGGTCGCGTCGGTCACGCGTCCGCATCGTACGTGTTCTGCTAAAGGCGCGCGGTCGCGTCAGTCATGCGGCCGCGTCACTGCATCTTCGCTTCTGGCACGCGATCGCGTCATCCATGCGATCGTGTGAATACCAGTTTCCTTCAATGCTCCGTTTTGCCTTCTCCTTCCATTTTTGTATGTTTCCTTTTTCATCCTTTAAGTCATTATGCCTTAGAAAATCTGAAACTACTCAACACACTAATCATGGCATCGAATGGAAATAAAGGTAATTAAAATAATTAATTTTAAAGCTTAGGAAACATGTTTTTCACACACATCACGTAATAAGGAAGGAAAAGTAAAATCATACAATTAATGTGAATAAGTAGGTGAAGGATTGTATAAATCACTCAAATTAAGCACAAAAGAACTCATGAAATATGGGTTTATCAACCTCCCCACACTTAAAGACTAGCATGTCCTCATGCTAAATCCAAGGTAAATAATTAAGGTTAAAGTGATGGAATGTCATGCAATGCAACCTAATTTTAATGCAACTATCTAAATGAATGATGCATCATGCAACTCTAACTTATTCACTCATATATAAAGCTTACATGTAATTAAGTTGATTCACATTCTCTAGGAGTCATGTATATATGTATAGCCAATCCCTTAAATAATAAAGCTTTTTAGCAAATGAGATGGGAAAGAAAACATTGTACAAACTTGCAAAACAATTAGTAAATTTAAGCACAGATATATGTTGATGAGTTATTGAACCCTCACTGGATTTTGTGTTTACTCTCTAGTCACTAAGTGTTTATTGGGTTTATTCACTCTATTCTTCTTTTTATTCTTGCTTTCTATAGCTTTGTTCTTCATCTAACCAATCAACAATTATAGAATATAGTCATACCAAAAAGTCATGAGGTCTTTAATTGAGGTTTTAATGGGGTCAAGGTAAAGGTAAGGATTTATGTATAGGGTCAAGTAAGCTAATAAGAGAATCCTTAATTAGACTAAGATCTCACCTAACATACATATTTAGTAAAACAAAATCTCTTTACCTATTTTCCCATATTATCCCACTTATTGTTACATGCTCATGTTTCACTTTTTATTATTATTTTTTTTATTCCATGTGCATTGCTTTTATTTTGCATTGGGGAATTTCTTTTGTATCCCCTTTTATTAAATGCTGAAATATTTTTTTTTCAAGGCACATGGCAATTAAATCACTTTGATTTTCTCATGAGCATGCTTCCCAAATTTATTTTATTTCTTTTAGCTTCTCTACCCTTTTGTTTCTATTACCCATGTTCCCAAAAGGTTTCCCACATTTTACTCTATTTATAATTTCTTATCTTAAGCTAACCAAGGATTCACTTGGGGTTTTCTTTTGTTTTTCTGCTTAAGGCTAGTAATTTGGCTAAATAGAATAAAGGGGTTTTAAAAGGTTCAAGGGGGCTAACAAAGGTGATGTAAAAGGTAGGCTAATTTGGGGTAAGTGAGCTAAAATCAAATGATGGCCTCAATAATTCTTTTGGTATGTATCTATTCTATATTCTATAATTGGAAATATAGATTAAAGCAAAGTAAAGAACATCAGAATAAAAAGAAGCGAAACACACAGGAATAAAATTATGGTTTGAATGCAACCATACAATTAAGCTCAAGACTCACAGGCTGTGTGTTCTCTAACTCAAGCATCATATATCATTCATATATGTTATGCAGGTTTAGTTAAAAATTCCCATTATTCTCATAAAAAAATTATTTAGGGTAGCTTTTAAAGTTTTAATGTTCCTCCTTGATGAAATGTTGTCAGCTTAACTACATCATGTAATGCTATATACAAGGTTAATGGATTTAAATCTGTTATGTTCAATTTCCTAGCTTACTTCCTTTTTATATTTTTTTTCAATTTCAACTATACTATCTTATGCTAAAAAGGGTAAACTATACTAATTAATCCACTAATAAATCAGAATTGCAAACTAAACTAAATAACTAAAAATATGAACTAAAGATGCAATATGCAAAAATAGAGTAAAAAAACATAAAAGCAATGTATAAGTACTCAGAAAATAACAGTAAAAAGAAAAATACAGAAAAATATTCAAAATAAAAGAAAAAGTATGTAGTGGTTCACCAAAATAAACGCCAGAGATGGCGACCTCCCCACACTTAAAATGAAGCATCGTCCCTGATGCTCAATCAAGTCGGGTGTGAAGGGGTGTCATTACTGGTAGGGATGGTAGCTGGAGTCTCAGTGGTGGTGGGATGGGAGTCTGGCTACTGTAGAGGTGGGGCTGACTGGATCGGGATCTCAAGATCCGCAGCCTCAATCTGATGTGGGACCGCTGCCTGTGGTGCGGCCAGCGCTGCCTCTCCCTGGGGATGGGTCTCTGCCTCGGGTGCATCCGCCTCCTCCTCAGATGCCTCGGATGGTGTGTCAGGCTCGGAGGAGATGTCACCGGATCGTATCATCAGCTTTAGGTGCTCATAGCGTCGCTTGTTGCGACGCTCCATCTGGTCAAGTCGTCGAAACAAGCGGTGCACCAGATGATAGACGGGCTCTGTGGCAGGTGGAGGTGCAGTGGTGGTAGTAGGGGTAGGTGGTGCAGCAGTGGAGGAAGAGGGTCCAGCAGACGGTGGGGCCGTCGCATTAGTAGCAGTGAATAGTGGTGGTCTGTGGCCCAAAGCTAAGAAGTTCCGGCTGTGTGGAATGATCTTCCTGCAATCCGCTGCTAGTGGTCTCTCATCGGCATCCTCCCATGGCACGTCAGCTCGACGGCCAAGCTGTGTAACTAGATACGGAAAAGGGAGGGTGCCTCGGACGTAGACCTTGGCCATATAGTGCCGAATGAAACGTGGCAGATAAAGGTCCTTACCCTCCAGCACACACCAAAGGAGGGTGATCATAGCAGCCGGAATCTCCGTCTCGTGAGTACTCGGCATCACAAAATTACTCAAGATCTGGTGCCATAACCAAGCCTCATCATTTAAGTACGCTCTCTTGATCCCTCGAGGCATGGTGGTGTCCTGACCCATTTCCCAAGGAACTGTCGGGTCGAGAGCTATCCGTGCCTTCACGGCATCGCAATCAAATTGCATCTGACGCATGTCCTCCTCAGCCTTTGAATAACCATCAGGCTGATCGGACTTGGCTAGGAGCCGAAGAATGTCCTCTAAGGCCTCCTCAGTGACCAGAATTTGTTTTCCTCTCAGGTTCACTGCATCTAGGGTGGTGAGGTAGTAGTTGCAGTAGAATTCCCGTACCCAAGATGCATTTACCTCTATCAGTGCTCTTTCCAGAAAGAACCAGCCTCTTTGCTTGATTTGTTCAGTGGTGTACTGCTGGAGTGCTTCTGGAATCTTCAGAGTTCGCTCCAGGTATAGATTTCTGGAGTTTGCAAAAGCCAGGTACTTCAGTTCACAGTACCGGTTTGCAAATTTTATTGGATCATTTGCAGGGAGCAGCTGGTCAGCTCTTTCCTGCTGTGTGAAGTTCTTCTCCCGCCATGAGGAATCGTGCATGAGGGCAATGATGGACTGGGAGGAATCTCCTCGCTTGCGCTTGCCAGTAGCCTTGCCTTTTCCTTTCCTTTGTGAGGCAGACATCCTGAAAAACAGAAAACCAGGATATGGATAAAAATAGTAAAGCAAATAGGCAATTAAACAAAGGAAATTCAAAGCGGCAAAGGAGAAATAAAATAAGGAAAATGAGTATATGGAATGTGATTGAATTTATGTTAAATGGAAAAATAATCAATATGCCATGGTTAGAAAGTTAGAGGAAAGTGAAAATAATCAGAAAAGAGATCAAAAGGGTTAGTATGGTTCGAATTTGAAGAAGAAATTAGTAAATTAAAATTAGTTGAGTTAGTAAAGTGCGGGTTAAAGTAAGTGGCATAGAGAAAAATTCCATATAACAAGGATTCACAGGTAAGAATAGAAGTACTCATAATCGAACAGGGAAAACAGGGTGATGCTGATTCGAATAGAAATAAAGAAAGCAAAAATTGGAATCAGTGAATCACAAATGCAGTTTATGAACCAGGAAATCAACGAGGATAAGAAGGTCTGCCATAGCATTCATGAAACGGTTTGGGTAAAGCAGAGTAAACAGAGTTCAGAAATGCCAAACCAAAACATGAATGAAAACAATTTACAAAAAATTTGGGCAGCATTCCAGCTAAAATTAGATTGTCCTGGAAAATAAACAGCAATCATAGCAGTTCATATGAATTAAAAACTTGCTGCAGTCACTTATAATTAATAGAAACAGGAGAATTCAGAGTAACAAGCAGCAAATGCAAGAGATCACAGCATATGAACGAGGTCACAAAGAAGAGGGTTGGGGGTGGGGGGCTGCGCGATTGATAGGGTTCGCGTGGCTGGGGGGGTTATATTTTCGAATCCACGCGGCCGCGTGGGGCACGCGGTCGCTTGGTTGGGGTGAAAATGGGAGTGACGCGATCGGGTGGGGCGCGCGATCGCATGAGAGGGGGGAAGAGGGGTGACGCGATCGCGTGGGTCGTGCGATCGCGTCGCTGGAATTCGTGCTAAACGTACGACTCCAGAGGCGTTTTAGCACAACTCTCTGTCTCCTTTTGTGGTGATGTGCAATCCATGCGACGCGATCGCGTCGCTCACGCGGTCGCGTGGAATTGGTATTGTGCAAGTGACGCGATCGCATGGGGCATGTGATCGCGTGAGCCAATTTGTGCGAAACGCACAAGGGCCGCACGATTCCAGCCTAACTTTCTGTTCGTTGGATCCCTACGCCGATATATATATATATATCACGCTGCCGCGTGGGTCATGCGGTCGCGTGGGTGGTGTTTCTCGCAATATGATGCGATCGCATGGGGCATGCGGTCGCGTCGTGCACCCCCTTTTTTTTTTATATATATATATATGCATGAAAAATGCAGAATGCAATTATTAACATGAATGCTATGCATGATTCCAGCTTTAATAACTTAAAATGAAAAAGGAAAAATGAAAGCAATTAACAAGAAATAAATTGAAAAAGAAGCGACCATACCATGGTGGGTTGTCTCCCACCTAGCACTTTTAGTTAAAGTCCTTAAGTTGGACATTGGAGGAGTATCCTGTTATGGCGGCTTATGTTTAAATTCATCCAAAAATCTCCACCAGTGTTTGGAATGCCAATAGCCTCCGGGGTCCCAAACTAGGCATGCAAAGTTTCCGAACAGCTTTAAATATATTGTTAGGCTCCCGGGATGACAAATGTCAGAATAAACTCCAGGATTCCAAGCCTTGCTTTTAAATCTGCCTCCGTCTTGATCTACATGTCTCCATCCGGGCGGTTTAAAAAGTAGAATCTCACCGTGGTGACCAAACGTTCTCCGTGATCCATGCAATTGAGCATGATACCAATCCGTTTACTTCGAGGTGAAGCGTGGAACCTTATTGAACCTTGTGCACTAGCTCTGAGTACGAGCCATTTCCCTCTTACTCTTAAGGCCGCAGAGAGCTCTAAGCTGACCATCTGTTTCAAGCAAACCATATTCAAGTAAATAAGTAAAGTTATAAGTTAAGGATTGTACCCACATGAAGCTTGTATTAGGTGGTAATGGCCTTGGGATAGGTGTTTTTGGTGGTTCTGCAAGTTCCATTTCTTTGTGCTCTTCTGTGAATTCCTCCACTTCTTTGCAAAGATCTTTAATTGTATCTGTGTCCTGGTCAAAGTCTTCGGTGTCTTCCTCATCACTTGAGTCATACATTGGAGGTTGAGTGAAATCTACCTCTACATCATCTTCATATTCACTTGGGGAAGATTCTTCGATCTCAGAGAATTCACTTGTGGATGCAAGTTCATCACCAAGAGAGCTAGACTTGTGACTATCATCATCAAGGGAAATTGCTTCTTGGATTATTCCGTCTGATTCCTCATAAACGTCTTGCCTTGGAGATTGTACGGTATCCTCCTTAGCATCAACTGTAGCATCCTGGACGGAGTTTTCTTCAATTCTGGATTCCCATGGAAGTTCAGCATCTCCTAGGTCTTCAACCAACTTTTCTTCTTGAGCGATGACAGCTTCTTCTAATTGTTCTAGTACAAATTCATTCTCTGTCTTGTCCACTGGAGTTTCTGGTATTTCCTTCATGCTCTGCTCTTCATTGGACTGTCCACATGGAACTGTGGCTGATCCTTGTGTATTTGAGCACCTAGAAACCCATTGAATTATCGCTTGCTCCAGTTGTTGAATGGTTGTTTGAAATTTTTTTACTGTTTTCTCTTAGGAGAGCCTCTGCTTCTCGGGTTGCTGGACTTGGACATGATACAAAGGAAAGTGGTGGTGATTGGGAACGATCGGATTGGTATTGGGGTAAGGAAGGATCATATGGTGGTGAATGGTGAAGAGAAGCTTGTGAGTGTGGTGGTTCGAGGTTATGTTGAAAGGATGGTTTATATGCACGGGGTGGGGCTTGTTGGTAGTTACAAGGTTGTCCACCACGTCTTTCAGCTGGGTACTATTTCCCTTAACAATATTAGAACCATACTCAAAGCGAGAGGGGTGAGAGTTCATAGATAAAAAGGAAAAACAAAAATAAATAAACAAGCAAAAGAAAAATATTTACAATAACCAATAATAAGGCACACGTTAGCAGCTCCCCGGCAACGGCGCCATTTTGACGTTAGGGTTTTTACCAGTAAAGAGATTCATAGAAACAATTGCGTTGTAGATATAGTCTCTAAGCCGACAAAAATCCCTTCGTACAATCGTGTTGGGTGTCACAAGTAACAAACCCCTTTAAAAATTGTTAACCGAGTATTCAAACCTCGGGTCGTCTTCTCAAGGAACTGCGAGGAAGTATGTTCTTATTATTGGCTATAAAGGTTGTAATCGGGGTTTAGAAGATGAGAAGCAAGTAATTTAAATGACAAGTAAAGTAAATGGCAATTAAAATAAATAAATACTGTAAAGCCGACTTTTGGCAAGGTAAGGGAAGTTGGAGGTCCAACGTAGTTATCTCTCCCAACTATAATGAAAGTTGAATCTAAACTCCACTTGGTCAATCTTTACTAGGGCAAAGGAAAGTCAAGGGATTAATTAAATTGACCTTTGAATCCTATTTATTTCCTAAGAAAAGATTGGGATTACTTAAGTTCAGCTCAATTTGCAAGATAACGATCGTCAGTTATGTTGAGTTTAATAACTGTTGAGTTACTGAATTCTTAACCAGGACCAAAAGGGGAAAAAGTAAAATTGCTGGATAATAAAATGTCCTTAGATGGGAAGCAATGATAACTTAAATCAAAGAGAACAATCATAAACTGAAAATACCTCAATTATCATTAATTCAAATAACAGTCTGCAACATGGAAGAATTCATAGATTCATTGATTAATTCAAGTGCTGGAATAAATAAAAATAAAAGGAAGCTAAAACAAAGAAATATAAAACCTGGATTGAGAGTCACTCTTAAAACAAGAAGAAATCCTAAACCCTAAGAGAGAGAGAGAGAAGATCTCCCTCTCAACTAAATCTAAATCATTGAAAAATAAAATATGCGAGCTCTCCCTTTGAATGGGTGCATTTCCACACTTTATAACCTCTGGTCTATGCTGTCTGTACTTGGATCTGGGCCAAAAAGGGCTTCAGAAATTGCTGGGGGCGTATTCTGTAAATTTTGATACGTGGCCTCTATCACGCGTCCGCTTGGGTCACGCGGTCGCGTCATTCGGAGCTTTTCCTTGCCACGCGGTCGCATCGGTCACGCGTCCGCGTCGTACGTGTTCTGCTAAAGGCGCGCGGTCGCGTCAGTCATGCGGCCGCGTTGCTGCATCTTCGCTTCTGGCACGCGATCGCGTCATCCATGCGATGGCGTGAATACCAGTTTCCTTCAAAGCTCCGTTTTGCCTTCTCCTTCCATTTTTGTATGTTTCCTTTTCCATCCTTTAAGTCATTCTGCCTTAGAAAATCTGAAACTACTCAACACACTAATCACGGCATCGAATGGAAATAAAGGTAATTAAAATAATTAATTTTAAAGCTTAGGAAACATGTTTTTCACATACATCACGTAATAAGGAAGGGAAAGTAAAATCATGCAATTAATGCGAATAAGTAGGTGAAGGATTGTATAAATCACTCAAATTAAGCACAAAAGAACTCATGAAATATGGGTTTATCAGGGAGGAAGGGAGAGAAAGGGGGTAAGAACTGTGGAGTTCTTAGTAGGGCCGGGGTTATTAGTTACAATTATTTATTCGGTTTCGATTAACAGACGAATAATAGAATACAGCAAAGCAGTAAACAGAAGATAAAGAAAGATAGGGAAAAGAGAGGAAACAGAAAACAGAACACAAATGGAAGAATACAAAAGAATAAAACACGGATATAGCACACAAGCAGACTAAGATGGAGAAATAGATCACAAAGAAGAAGAAATGCAATAGAGAATGATGTGCAGACAAAAATGATGCATGTCTAGCCCTAGTACAGGCCATGAGCTCATACATTTTATTTATTATTTTATCATTAAATTTTTGAAAATTATCCCACTTTAACTTTTAACCTTTAAAATTTACTTTTTACCACCCGTAACTTTTAATATTTCTACTTTAACCACCCTAACTTTCAGAAATTAACAAATAACCCCCTAAACACCAAAAATTTTACTTCCTTTTCCTTTTCAAGATCTAAGGCCTGTTCTTCAATATTCTTCATCACACTCAAAGTGTTCTTCATAAATTTTTCAGATTCTTTCTATGTTTTTACCCGTTTTTCAATCTTTTCAAAAACTCTATCTTTTCCACATGATTTCAACACAAATTGAACCCCAATTTAAACCATCAATTTCAACACAAATTTCAACAAGAATCACTCATATAAACCATCAATTTCAAGCACAGGCAAATCATATCATAATTACACAACTCAAACACAATCAATAACGATTAATTTTGTCAAACCCTACCTTGATTTGCTGCTCCAAATCCGGTTACTCTTTGAAATGTTCTTAAAGCATTTTTTCCTCCTAAAATTCATCAAGAACAACTTTGAATCCATAAAACCTCAACTGAACAAACCTTAATCAACATGTTAGGAGGGGATTTATCACCTTAAACGTGCTGGGAATTGAAGATTCTTGGCTCACAAGTCAAGCTAAGCAAGAGATCGAAGGCAGAACATCAAGAAAACACATGTTTTAAGCATGCTTTCTTGAAAACCGAATTCAAAGGGGAAAGGGACAGCCATCTAACCTTATTTCCAGCCTTGATAAGTTACATGGTTATGTAGAGGAAGAAGAGAGGATCATTTTGGTGTAATCAGAGTTTTGATTTGAGTTTTAGTTCAGAAGAAATCAAGTTTTGAAGATTTAAGTGTCATGAAAGTTTCTCTCTTTTCTCTCTTGTAATTTTTGGCCAAAGGGAGTAAATAAACAGCCTTGGAGTGTCTTGGGTGTTTAGGGAGTGTTGTCATTGGTTGGCTTGGAGGTGGATTAAAATAATATTAAAATATCTCAGGTGTATAACTACTAAAACTTGATGTATCAGAACACTTGTAAAAACATGTATAAAAATTCTTCTCTGAGCTACTAGCATAAATGACACTAGTAACATATTTAATATGAGAATATAACATGTATGATGAGGCCTTAGCATTGCTAAAGTCATCAGACAGTGCTGGTGCTAAGCTGCACCAGTAAATTGTGAACCCGGTTACATCGATTTTCTATTTTTAGCTAAAACAGACCATGTAACCTTATAATATCATTCAAGAAGCTTCTAATAATAATATAATGATAATGTTATACTATTATTTCTCTTCTCTCACGAATCGAGTCCAGTTCATCAAACTGAGACTATTTACTGAAACCAAAATCGAAACTCCTAACCGATACGGTTCAAAAACTAGGTTCTTCGCGATTGCGTTATCGAGCTTGCCCAAAAGAGGTTCTAGCTTAAATGACATAATGACAATGAGGATTGAGATTCTTGATGATACATCAGAGGTGTTCCCTTTACTGATCTTCCGAAAAAATCCATACCTTCAAAAAAGATCTCGCGTACTTAAAAATTGGGGTTGTTACATTCTTTCCAGGATTGCTCTTATCTTTGACAAAATTGTTTGACTGTTAGCTCAAGAGATGAAGGTTGAGGATGATTTTTTGGATATGTATGTGTTGTGGTGAAGTCATTTTGAAGAGTATGGAAGGAGTTTTGTGAGTTGTGAAATGAATTTTGTGGTTGGTGAAATGAGTTGTATGGATTTTGGAAGGAATTTTATGTTGAGGCATAGTCAAGTGATGAAGAATTTTCATATGAAAAACTGAGAGGTGAGGTTGGACAATTTTGCATAAATGAATTAAAGGTATGCTCAAGTGATGATGGCTCTTGATAAGTGGAGTATGGACTATTGAATGCTCTTTGATTTTGATCCTCCCACCTACAACTTGAGTAATTGTTGAATCCATCAAAGTATGGATCATTTTGTGCCCCTGGGAGGTATCCCATTTCACTTGATTGTTCACACTCCATTATTCCTTGTTGATATTCCCAGCCACCATTAGCATAATGACATGAATCATTTTGTGGTGGTGGGCAATATCCTATGAAATTTTCTTGATCATTTTGTGGCCCTGGAGCATATCCCACTTGGGTTGATTGCTCATAATCTATCATTTCTTAGTGATATTTTCGGCCACCATTAGGATAATGACTTGAATCATTTTGTGGTGGTGGGCAATATACTATATGATATGATTGATCAAAATGTGAAGTAAACTCCATTTTAATTTTTCTAAAACACAATCACTAAGAAAAATTGAAATTCCTTATATCACAAATAAGGAGTCCTTAGTGAGGCAATAACACAAACACCTTAGTAGCAAGAGAAAATAGAAAATTAAAAGAGCTTAAATGACAAAAGCAAAAGAAAAAAAGTGTCTAATCCAGGTAATCAACCACCGGTAGTTTCTTAATCACAATTAATCCCCGGCAATGGCACCATAAACTTGATACGAAAAAATTATATATTCGTATAACTACCGGCAAGTGCACCTGGTCGTATCAAGTAATAAAACCCACAAGAGTGAGGTCAATCCCATGAGGATTAAAGGATTAATCAATGAATAGTAAGTTAATTATTCTAGTTAGACAAACAACATAGTTGGGTGATGAGTGACATGAAAAGTAAATGACATAAAAGTAAAGGAAAGCAATAAAATGCAAGAAAGTAAGGAGCATAAAAGTAAAGTGCAGGAAAATAAAGTACTGGAAAGTAAATGAGCAAGAAAAGTAAAATGCTAGAAAGTAAATGATGGAAGGTAAAGGTAGAAAACATAAGGGATTGGAGATGTTGATTCCTCTTGAATCAATGGGTCTCACTCCTTCTCAATCATATGAAGTAAATCTATGGCGGATTGTCAATAATTGAGTTCCAAATCCTTGGCAACCCGATTTCTCTTAACACAATCAATTGCCAATTCCTTGATTTAATTGTTCATGAGAAGTGGTTAAGTTTAATTCTCTAATCCATAAGCCACACAAGTTCTCAGGATTTTAATTGAAACTAGTAATTTATTGGTCAAAAGAGTTGTGAGAGAAAGAGCTTCAAACTGAATTCTATGATCCCTCTTCCAAGGCTCACATAGAAATTCAAGTAGATCTAAACCCCCTTCTGGTAGTGAATAGATCTATTAAGCACAGAAATTTTTCGTTAGCTACAACAAGCGGATTGAGAAGAAGAAGAATTTTATTAATTCATTTGAGTTACAACAGAGCTCCTTTCCCAAAATGATGGGGTAAGTTGATCATTACTCTAAGAAATCTCAAAAGAAAATTAATGTACATGAAAGTAAAAATAAAAATTAAAGACTCATAACTAAAATGGAAATTAAAGATTCATAAATGAAAATTCAAGATTGACAAATAAAATGTTACAAGGTAAGAAAAGAGAGTGAAGAAGAGTGTAGGAAGGAAGGGTCTGGTCCCAGAATGGTGTTTCCAGTCCATCCTCCTCTGAAGTGTGAAACTGATACCTTTTCATAAGCTAGCCTAAATTACAAATTGAAATGAAATTGAAAACAAATTACAATAAAATGAAAATTAGCTAATTCTAGATGATTCTTGTTACCTTCATTGGTTGACAATTGTGGGCCTGCTTGCTTGAAGTTTAAGTGGACTTGGAGTGAAATATTTGATGCAAATTGAGGTTCTGGATTGACTTGGCATTATTGGGCAGCGGTGGTGTTATTGCCAACTGATAAACTCTAATTTTGTGGTTTATCTTGTGCTTGATTTGGGGGATTTTATCACCTTTTCTCACATTTATTCAATGAAATAGCATGGTTTTGCAATTCTCTCTTGATTTGTGCTTAAATGTGAAAATATACTTTTTATGCCCTTAAATTGGTGATTTTAATTCACTTTAATTCCATTTGATGCCTTGATGTGTTTATTAAGTTATTTCAGGTTCATAAGGCAAGTATTGGATGGAAGAAGTGAGGAGAAAAGCATGCAATTGGGAGAACTCATGAAGAAATGAAGGAACCGCAAAGCTGTCAAGCCTGACCTCCTGTCACTCAATTGACCATAACTTGAGCTACAGAGGTCAAAATGAGGCGGTTCTAGTTGCATTAAAAAGCTAACATCCGAGGCTTCAAAATGACATAAAATTCGCCATATGTTGCTTCGTGTTAAGGGGCACGCACGCGCCATGTACGTGTGCGCGCCGATTGAGCACGTGGCCCACTAATGTGAAATCGCCCCCAGTGATTTCTGAAGCACTTTGGGCCCAACCCAACTCATTTCTAAGCCTATTTCATGCAGAATTCAAGCTTGGGTAAAGGGGGAGCAATTGTTTTGTAGTGTATCATCATGTAGCAATTGTTTTGTAGTGTAGCATCATGTAGCAATTGTTTAGTTTCTAGAGAGAGAAGCTCCCTCTTCTCTCTAGAATTAGGATTAGAATTTCTTAGATCTAGGTTTAATTCATGCTTTGATTTACTTTTCTTTTACAATTTCTTGTTCCTCTACTCTTCCTCTCTCTAATTTTGTATTTCATTCTTGTAATTGCTTGCTTTGTTGTTGATGTACTCTTCCTTCTTCTATTTTCTTTTAATGCAATTTAGGATTCATGTTCTTTTATCATTGATTTGCTTTATTGTTGTTTAGTTCCTTGCAATTAAGTAGTGTAGATTTACATTCCTTGTAATTTTACTATGCTTTTCTTTTATGCCTTCCAAGTGTTTGATAAAATGCTTGGTTGGATCTTAGAGTAGAATTTTGTGGTCTTGGCTTGGGAAGGTAACTTAGGAACTTTTGAGTCACTAATGTATGAGTGATTGACGATTGGAAGCCATTAACACTAGATCTCACTAATTGATTAGGTGTAGAACTAGGACTTATGGACTTGGATTGATATAGCTCACTTGACTTTCCTCTACTATTAGTTAGGGGTTAACTTAGTGGGATTTATCTTTGCCAATTCTCATGTTGTGGTTAGTGATTAGGATAGAGATCCTTGACCACCTAACCTTGCCAGGACCTTTTTGTTAGTTTATTTCCTTTGCCATTTATATTTCTTGTCCATCATCTCAAAAACCCCAAAACATACCTCATAACCAATAACAAGACACTTTATTGCAATTCCTAGGGAGAATGATCCGAGGTTCCAATACTTCGGTTTATAAATTTAGGGGTTTGTACTAGTGACAAACAAAATTTTTGATTGGGAGGATTGTTTGTCGGTGTAGAACTATACTTGCAACGAGAATTCATTCATTTGAGGAAATTCTATACCAACACGACAATTTTCTTAATTCAAAATGGTGCCGTTGCCGGGGAATCGCAATGGTGTTATGTTATTGGTTATTGTATATATGTGAATATTGTAAATAGGTTTACGTTTTGCTTCTTTGTTAGTTTTTGCTAGTTTTAGGATTTAATTTTCTTGCTTCTTATTTGATTTTGTTTTCATTTTCTTTGCTATCATGAATTCTCACTTTGGCTATGAGTTTGGTTCTAACTATGTTGTAGGAAATGAGAGCTTCAATGAGGATGTGTATCAAGGATGGGACAATCAAAGGTGGGAGGAGCCATATGCATATGATCAATCCTCATGGCAACAACCTCCACCAATGCACTATGAAGAAGAGCCATTCTATGATGCATATCAATCCAATGGCTATGGTGAATCCCCTTGTGACTTTCAAGAACCACCACCATATGCCTATGAGTAATATCCCCAACATAACCCTCAACCATACTCACAAGCCCCTTCTTACCAACCATCTTCGTATGACCCTAATCCATATCCATCCTACCAACAATCATATGAGCCATATGAACCACACATAGAGCCACCACTATTCCAACATCAACATTTTTAAGAATCACCCCCTCCATATTATTACCAAGATGAACCACCTCCAATACATGAAAACGTTCAACCACAAGATGAACTCTACTTTCCACCACAACTCTACCTAAAAGAACCACCTTCCGACTATAATACCTTTCCCTCAAACAATGAACCCTCTCTTCCACCATCACCCCCCGATGAAGCCTTTATGCTAGAATTAAGGGATCTTGAATCTCACATCTTAAGGCAACACGAGGAGGATAAAAAGAAATTTGAGGAGTTAAGAGCAAAAACGGCTATCATGGTAGAAGCCATTGGCAACATAGTCTCATCCCGCCTAAGCCTATGCGATCAAGGCACTTCCATTGTGGAATGTGGAGAAGCAACTAAGGAGCTTAGTAAGGGAGTGAACTTGAAGCTCCAAGGTAAAGAAGATGAGTTAAAGCAAGAAATGCAACAAGAGGAGGAGGTAGAGATTATTGAACAAGAGGAAGAGATGGTTGAAGACTTAGGTGATGCGAAACCACCTTGGGAGTCTAGGATCGAAGAAAACCCCTCCAAGATGATTGAATTTGATGCTAAGGAGGAATGTGCACAACCTCCAAGGCATATCCCTTATGAAGAATCGGATGGGATAGAGCAAGAATTGAGTTCCCTTGGTGAGGAAGATCAAGCACCAAGTCTTAGTGGTGAAGAATCCTTTGAGCATGAAGAACCTTCTCTCGATGAAATGGAAAGCAATGTGGAGGTAAATGTCTCTCACCCTCCCATTTATGATTTGAGTAAGGGAAAAGAGTTAGATAAACGTGTTGAACAAAGGATTGAGATTAAGAGATCTTGTGAGGAGGTGGAGGTCCTTAGAAAAAGGAGGATGGGAATTGAATATGCTTTAGCAAGACCCTTGGAATCGTCTTTGCCTAGCTTACCATCTACTCCTATATTTGAGTGGGTAAAATTCATTTCTATTACCTTTATTATCCCATTCGAATATGGCTTGCTTGAAACGGATGGTCAATGTAACGACCCAATTTTCAGTACGCCTAGGACATACTAGAAACTGAGTACTACCAATTTGTCATCCTATATATTATCTATTATCTATTATATGAGCCTGATTCGTTGTTAAAAGCGTAGTTAGTTAGCGAGGTACTTTTTTTTGAAAACGTTTGAATTAATAAACAGAATCATTTATAATTAATTAACATCATCTGCTACTCCTCTGCACGATCAGACTTTTCCACAGGACGTCTCTCTGGTACCTCATGAAGTATCCACAAAATAGGAATCTCGTACACAGGATTTAGGTTAAAGTGCACATACGAAGGAGTGCAGACGTTGGCTGGTCTCACGGTATTTACATATAATCAGAGAATGATATTCACCCTAGACTCAGAAGACTATCTAGAGTAGAATCCTCTTCTTGCGAACGGTCATCAGCGAACTATGGTAAGGTACTCTTACTTCCATCTGAAGGGGGAAGGGAGAGAGAATGGGTAAGAACTGGGGAGTTCTTAGTAGGGTCGGGGTTATTAGTTACGTTCATTAATTCTATGTTGTTTAGCAGACTATTAGCAGAATACAAGGAAGCAGTAATTAGAAAACACAGATAAGTAGAGAAGATAGAGAAAACAGATAGCAGAACACAAACAGAAGAATACAAGAAAATATCACAAGCGCAGAGAATGGAATACAAACAAGGAAAGCATACATTCATACCACAAACATAACAAAGGAAATGCGCAACCAAGTATGATGCATGTCTAGCCCTAGTGCAGGTAATGAGCTCATTTGTCGGTTACATACCCGCTCCCGGCGTTACCCGGAGTCCTCTGACCAGGTAAGGCTTCCCTGTTGGCAATGCCCCTCGCAAGAGTCCTTTGACTTGTGAGGAAAACCACTGTAAGAGTCCTTTGACTTGCAGGGCGGCACTAGCAACCCACTACAAAAGTCCTTTGACTTGCATGGCGGAGCTAGTTAACTTATATCTGCCCAACATACTCTCTGTAAGAGTCCTTTGACTTACAGGAGCATACACACGCTCTCACTGTAACAGTCCTTTGACTTACAGGAGCATACACACACACTCTCACTGTAAGAGTCCTTTGACTTACAGGAGTATATGCTAGTCGTGTGTTCTCGATACCTCTGTAAAAGTCCTCTGACTTACAGAATAACATTATAGCTAAGTATCCCAGGAAAGCACTCTCAGTGGTCGTACCACCATCTATCTGACTGCCTTCACGCAGCAGATCATTACATAATCATTCTCATTATCATCATCACTTTCACATTCTTATGCAGTACCTCTTTCTTTCTCTGTTCAATCATGCTATACAAACTTTACAGCTTTTACTTTTACAACATCATAACTCAAACCATTTCTCTTTATCACATTACTCTTTTCTCTTTGTCTTTTTACTCTGCTCTGATTACTATTTTTTCTGTATCTCTTTACTTTTCTCTGGTTACTCTATTCTCTGTGTTTCTTTACTCTGCTTTGATTTCTCTTCATAACATATGTATTTAAAGCTTATGTAAATTTCGATATGAATAGTTAGCCTGTCCCAAGTATAGGTTCATTAAGTCTATACTGAAACAGTTTAACTTTTCATATTATACCTAACCCTATTCGCAATTCCAGGACTAACTATGTTGCCATAGTTCGTTCACTAGTCTCTGTCTGTTTTTCTGTCATTAAAACTTTATAGACTCTTTCTTCAATTTTTATCTTTTCTTCAACTTTTTATCTTTTATTTATCTTTGCCTCACTAATATGTTTTTACCACTCCCTAAGTGTTTTATGAAGGTAATTATGAGATTCTGCGCTTAAAGTTGTCTTTCTAAAGCTTTTATAGAAAACTGCCTTTTTCGCATTATTTTATTATTTTTATTAAAATATTATTTTTAATTAAATATTATTATTTAATATTTTATTATTTTTTATTATTTTATCATTAAATTTTCGAAAATTAACTTACTTTTACTTTTAACCTTTAAAATTCACTTTTTACCACCCGTAACTTTTAATATTTCTACTTTTACCACCCTAACTTTTAGAAATTACCAAATAACCCCTCAAACACCAAAATATTTACTTCCTTACCCTTTCCAAGATCTAAAAGGTGTTCTTCAATATTCTTCACCACACTCAAAGTGTTCTTCGTGTTCTTCGTAAGTTCTTCAAATTCTTTCTCTGTTTTTACCCGTTTTTCAGTCTTTTCAGCAACCGATTTTTACCAAAATTCATAATAAATTAGCAGCCACTTAAACCCCATCTTTTCTACATGATTTCAACACAAATTGAACCTCAATTTAAGCTTAGGGTTTCGTTTTTCCAGCTGCCCCAAGAACATGAACTTTAGAACTTGAATTTCATCAAATTTCATCAAAATTTCACCGAATTTTCACCAAGAATCAATAATATATGCAACCAATTTTTAGCACAGACAAATGATACAACATTCACACATCTCAAACACAAATAATCAAGATTAATTTCATGACACCCTACCTGGTTTTGCTGCTCCTAATTCAGTTAGACTTTCAGGTGGTCCTTAAGCACTTTTTCCTCCTAAATCACATCAAGAACAACTTTAAATCCGAAAACTCTCAACTGACCAAATCTCACTCAGTATGTTAGGAAGAGATATATCACCTTAGATGTGCTGGAAATTCACGTTTCTTGGCCCTCAAGTCAAGTTAAGCATGATTCCTAAGGAAGAACATCAAGAAAACACATGTTTTGCATGGTTTTCCTTGAAAACCAAATTGAAATTTGAAGGAGACAGCCATCTCACCTTATTTCCATCCTTGATAAGTCACATGGTTATGTAGAGGAAGAAGAGAGGATCATTTTGGTGAAATCGGAGTTTTGATTTGAGTTTTGGTTCAGAAGAAATCAAGCTTTGAAGATTAAGTGTTCATGAAGTTTTCTCTCTTTTCTCTCTTGTTATTTTCGGCCAAAATGATGAAATGAGACAGCCTTGGAGGTCTTGGGGGGTGTAGGGTGAGTTGTGGTTGGTTGGCTTGGAGGTGGATTAAAATAATATTAAAATATCTCAGGTGTATAACTACTAAAACTAGATGTATCGGAACACTTGTAAAAACATCTCTAAAAATTATTTTCTGAGCTACTAGCATAAATGACACTAGTAACATATTTATTATGAGAATAAACCATGTATAATGAGGCCTCAGCATTGCTAAAGTCATCAGAGAGTGCTGGTGCTAAGCTGCACTAGTAAACCGTAAACCCGGTTAAACCGATTTTCTGTTTTTAACTAAAACAGACCAGGTAACCTTATAATATCATTCAAGCATTTTCTGATACTAATATAATGATAATATTATACTATTATCTCTCTCCTCTCATAAATCGAGTCCGGTTTGTCAAACTGAGACTATTTACGAAAAACCGAATCAAAACCCCTAACCGATACGGTTCAAAAACTAGGTTCTTCATGACCGTGTTATCGAGCTTGTCTCAACTAAGGTCCTGAGTTAAAGATAATATAATGACAATGAGGATTGAGATGCTTGATGCTATAGAAGAGGTATTCCCTTTACTGATCTCGCGTACTCAAAAATTAGGGTTGTTACATTCCACCCTCCTAAAAGAAAATTTTGCCCTCAAAATTTCAGCCACGTGCAGAATCCATCTTCAAGCGGTCTATTTCCTTCAAGCCATGCTAACGAAGAGATAGGTCAGTTCCTTACAACTTCCAAATCTCACACAGCCATAGCCATGAAGATCATAATAGCTATGAAGATAGTTGTGGCTCACGTCGATTCATCGTTCGGAGCTCGATTAAACTATGCCTATTCGTAGACATTAAGGTCCTATCCGCACCAAACAATCAACATTAAGGTGATCAGTCTTAATATCTCAAGTTAAGTACAAACATTCCCAAAATGAGCACTCATAGACATTCATGCCAAATGTATCTTAAAGATACCCTAGCGGCATGAGACACACAAGCAGAGTACGCAATGAAGCATAGTCAGTCCACTCCCCAGGCTCTACTGGGAACGAACTGCTCTGATACCAAATTGTAACGACCCAATTTTCAGTACGCCTAGGACATACCAGAAACTGAGTGCTACCAATTTGTCATCCTATATATTATCTATTATTTATTATATGAGCCTGATTCGTTGTTAAAAGCGTAGTTAGTTAGCGAGGTACTTTTTTTTTGAAAATGTTTGAATTAATAAACAGAATCATTTATAATTAATTCACAAATAATAACAGATAAAACAGTTATAAGCAACCACACATAAATACATCACAAGCAGCTAACAACATATAGTGATCCAGCCTTTATTAGAGTATAGACTTTTAGTTAGAACACCCCTAGATATAGCTAGATAATAACTATATACATATACATACATACATACAACATCCCAGGTCCTGACCTGTTCAAGAGGTCCCTAAGCTGGCACCTAGGCTAGCCTAGACTCTATACTCACCTAGTCCCTCTAAACTACTAAAGCAAGGGAAAGTACGTTCTAAGTCTTCACAACTCAAGTCAGGTGGAACGTCATCAAAAGATAGAACATCATCTGCTACTCTTCTGCACGATCAGACTTTTCCACAGGACGTCTCTCTGGTACCTCATGAAGTATCCACAAAATAGGAAACTCCTACACAGAATTTAGGTTAAAGTGCGCATACGAAGGGGTGCAGACATTGGCTGGTCTCACGGTATTTACATATAATCAGAGAACGATATTCACCCTAGACTCAGAAGACTATCTAGAGCAGAATCTTCTTCTTGCGAATGGTCATCAGCGAACTATGGTAAGGTACTCATACTTCCATTTGAAGGGGGAAGGGAGAGAGAAGGGGTAAGAACTGGGGAGTTCTTAGTAGGGTCGGGGTTATTAGTTACGTTCATTAATTCTATGTTGTTTAGCAGACTATTAGCAGAATACAAGGAAGCAGTAATTAGAAAACACAGATAAGTAGAGAAGATAGAGAAAACAGATAGCAGAACACATACAGAAGAATACAAGAAAATATCACAAGCGCAGAGAATGGAATACAAACAAGGAAAGCATACATTCATACCACAAACATAACAAAGGAAATGTGCAACCAAGTATGATGCATGTCTAGCCCTAGTGCAGGTAATGAGCTCATTTGTTGGTTACATACCCGCTCCCGACGTTACCCGGAGTCCTCTGACCAGGTAAGGCTTCCCTGTTGGCAATGCCCCTCGCAAGAGTCCTTTGACTTGTGAGGCAAACCACTGCAAGAGTCCTTTGACTTGCATGGCGGAGCTAGTTAACTTATATATGCCCAATATACTCTCTGTAAGAGTCCTTTGACTTACAGGAGCATACACACCGTCTCACTGTAAGAGTCCTTTGACTTACAGGAGTATATGCTAGTCGTGTGTTCTTGATACCTCTGTAAGAGTCTTCTGACTTACAGAATAGCATTATAGCTAAGTATCCCAGGAAAGCACTCTCAGTGGTCGTACCACCATCTATCTGACTGCCTTCACGCAGCAGATCATTACATAATCATTCTCATTATCATCATCACTTTCACATTCTTATGCAGTACCTCTTTCTTTCTCTGTTCAATCATGCTATACAAACTTTACAGCTTTTACTTTTACAACATCGTAACTCAAACCATTTCTCTTTATCACATTACTCTTTTCTCTTTGTCTTTTTACTCTGCTCTGATTACTCTTTTCTCTGTATCTCTTTACTTTTCTCTGGTTACTCTATTCTCTGTGTTTCTTTACTCTGCTTTGATTTCTCTTCATAACATATGTATTTAAAGCTTATGTAAATTTCGATATGAATAGTTAGTCTGTCCCAAGTATAGGTTCATTAAGTCTATACTGAAACAGTTTAACTTTTCATATTATACCTACCTATTCGTAATTCCAGGACTAACTATGTTGCCCTAGTTCGTTCACTAGTCTCTGTCTGTTTTTCTGTCATTAAAACTTTACAGACTTTTTCTTCGATTTTTATCATTTCTTCAACCTTTTATCTTTTATTTATCTTTGCCTCACTAATATGTTTTTACCACTCCCTAAGTGTTTTATGAAGGTAATTATGAGATTCTGCGCTTAAAGTTGTCTTTCTAAAGTTTTTACAGAAAACAGCCTTTTCTGCATTATTTTATTATTTTTTATTATTTTATCCTTAAATTTTTGAAAATTAACTTACTTTTACTTTTAACCTTTAAAATTCACTTTTTACCACCCGTAACTGTTAATATTTCTACTTTTACCACCCTAACTTTTAGAAATTACCAAATAACCCCTCAAACACCAAAATATTTACTTCCTTACCCTTTCTAAGATCTAGGTGTTCTTCAATATTCTTCACCACACTCAAAGTGTTCTTCGTGTGCTTCGTAAGTTCTTCAAATTCTTTCTCTGTTTTTACCCGTTTTTCAGTCTTTTCAGCAACCGATTTTTACCAAAATTCATAATAAATTAGCAGCCACTTAAACCACATCTTTTCTACATGATTTCAACAAAAATTGAACCTCAATTTAAGCTTAGGGTTTCGTTTTTCCAGCTGCCCCAAGAACATGAACTTTAGAACTTGAATTTCATCAAATTTCATCAAAATTTCACCGAATTTTCACCAAGAATCAATAATATATGCAACCAATTTTTAGCACAGACAAATCATACAACACTCACACATCTCAAACACAAATAATCAAGATTAATTTCGTGACACCCTTCCTGGTTTTGCTACTCCTAATTCAGTTAGACTTTCAGGTGGTCCTTAAGCACTTTTTCCTCCTAAATCACATCAAGAACAACTTTAAATCCAAAAACTCTCAACTGACCAAATCTCACTCAGTATGTTAGGAAGAGATATCTCACCTTAGACTTGCTGGAAATTCACGTTTCTTGGTCCTCAAGTCAAGTTAAGCATGATTCCTAAGGAAGAACATCAAGAAAACACGTGTTTTGCATGGTTTTCCTTGAAAACCAAATTAAATTAGGAGGGAGACAGCCATCTCACCTTATTTCCATTATTTACGAAAAACCGAATCAAAACCCCTAACCGATACGGTTCAAAAACTAGGTTCTTCATGACCGCGTTATCGAGCTTGTCTCAACTAAGGTCCTGAGTTAAAGATAATATAATGACAATGAGGATTGAGATGCTTGATGCTACAGAAGAGGTATTCCCTTTACTGATCTTTCGGAGAAATCCGTGTATTCAGAAATGATCTCGCGTACTCGAAAATTAGGGTTGTTTCATTCTACCCTCCTAAAAGAAAATTTTGCCCTCAAAATTTCAGCCACGTGCAGAATCCATCTTCAAGCGGTCTATTTCCTTCAAGCCATGCTAACGAAGAGATAGGTCAGTTCCTTACAACTTCCAAATCTCACACAGCCATAGCCATGAAGATCATAATAGCTATGAAGATAGCTGTGGCTCACGTCGATTCATCGTTCGGAGCTCGATTAAACTATGCCTATTCGTAGTCATTAAGGTCCAATCCGCACCAAATAATCAACATTAAGGTGATCATTCTTAATATCTCAAGTTAAGTACAAACATTCCCAAAATGAGCACTCATAGACATTCATGCCAAATGTATCTTAAAGATACCCTAACGGCATGAGACACACAAGCAGAGTATGCAATGAAGCATAGTCAGTCCACTCCCCAGGCTCTACTGGGAACGAACTGCTCTGATACCAAATTGTAACGACCCAATTTTCAGTACGCCTAGGACATACCAGAAACTGAGTGCTACCAATTTGTCATCCTATATATTATCTATTATTTATTATATGAGCCTTATTTGTTATTAAAAGCGTAGTTAGTTAGCAAGGTACTTTTTTTTGAAAATGTTTGAATTAATAAACAGAATCATTTATAATTAATTCACAAATAATAACAGATAAAACAGTTATAAGCAACCACACATAAATACATCACAAGCAGCTAACAACATTTAGTGATCCAGCCTTTATTAGAGTATAGACTTTTAGTTAGAACACCCCTAGATATAGCTAGATAATAACTATATACATATACATACATACATACAACATCCTAGGTCCTGACCTGTTCAAGAGGTCCCTAAGCTGGCACCTAGGCTAGCCTAGACTCTATACTCACCTAGTCCCTCTAAACAACTAAAGCAAGGGAAAGTACGTTCAAAGTCTTCACAACTCAAGTCAGGTGGAACATCATCAAACGATAGAACATCATCTGCTACTCCTCTGCACGATCAGACTTTTCCACAGGACGTCTCTCTGGTACCTCATGAAGTATCCACAAAATAGGAATCTCATACACAGGATTTAGGTTGAAGTGCGCATACGAAGGGTTGCAGACATTGGCTGGTCTCACGGTATTTATATATAATCAGAGAACGATATTCACCCTAGACTCAAAAGACTATCTAGAGCAGAATCTTCTTCTTGCGAACGGTCATCAGCGAACTATGGTAAGGTACTCTTACTTCCATCTGAAGGGGGAAGGGAGAGAGAAGGGGTAAGAACTGGGGAGTTCTTAGTAGGGTCGGGGTTATTAGTTACGTTCATTAATTCTATGTTGTTTAGCAGACTATTAGCAGAATACAAGGAAGTAGTAATTAGAAAACACAGATAAGTAGAGAAGATAGAGAAAACAGATAGCAGAACACAAACAGAAGAATACAAGAAAATATCACAAGCGCAGAGAATGGAATACAAACAAGGAAAGCATACATTCATACCACAAACATAACAAAGGAAATGTGCAATCAAGTATGATGCATGTCTAGCCGTAGTGCAGGTAATGAGATCATTTGTCGGTTACATACCCGCTCCCGACGTTACCCGGAGTCCTCTGACCAGGTAAGGCTTCCCTGTTGGCAATGCCCCTCGCAAGACTCCTTTGACTTGTGAGACAAACAACTGCAAGAGTCCTTTGACTTGCATGGCGGAGCTAGTTAACTTATATCTGCCCAACACACTCTCTGTAAGAGTCCTTTGACTTACAGGAGCATACACACGCTCTCACTGCAAGAGTCCTTTGACTTACAGGAGCATACACACACACTTTCACTGTAAGAGTCCTTTGACTTACAGGAGTATATGCTAGTCGTGTGTTCTCGATACCTCTGTAAAAGTCCTCTGACTTACAGAATAGCATTATAGCTAAGTATCCCAGGAAAGCACTCTCAGTGGTCGTACCACCATCTATCTGACTGCCTTCACGCAGCAGATCATTACATAATCATTCTCATTATCATCATCACTTTCACATTCTTATGCAGTACCTCTTTCTTTCTCTGTTCAATCATGCTATACAAACTTTACAGCTTTTACTTTTACAACATCGTAACTCAAATCATTTCTCTTTATCACATTACTCTTTTCTCTTTGTCTTTTTACTCTGCTCTGATTACTCTTTTCTCTGTATCTCTTTACTTTCCTCTGGTTACTCTATTCTCTGTGTTTCTTTACTCTGCTTTGATTTCTCTTCATAACATATGTATTTAAAGCTTATGTAAATTTTGATATGAACAGTTAGCCTGTCCGAAGTATAGGTTCATTAAGTCTATACTGAAACAGTTTAACTTTTCATATTATACCTAACCCTATTCGTAATTCCAGGACTAACTATGTTGCCCTAGTTCGTTCACTAGTCTCTGTCTGTTTTTCTGTCATTAAAACTTTACAGACTTTTTCTTCGATTTTTATCCTTTCTTCAACTTTTTATCTTTTATTTATCTTTGCCTCACTAATATGTTTTTACCACTCCCTAAGTGTTTTATGAAGGTAATTATGAGATTCTGCGCTTAAAGTTGTCTTTCTAAAGCTTTTACAAAAAACTGCATTTTCCACATTATTTTATTATTTTTTATTATTTTATCATTAAATTTTCAAAAATTAACTTACTTTTACTTTTAACTTTTAAAATTCACTTTTTACCACCCGTAACTTTTAATATTTCTACTTTTACCACCCTAACTTTCAGAAATTACCAAATAATCCCTCAAACACCAAAATATTTACTTCCTTACCCTTTCTAAGATGTAAAAGGTGTTCTTCAATGTTCTTCACCACACTCAAAGTGTTCTTCGTGTTCTTCGTAAGTTCTTCAAATTCTTTCTCTGTTTTTACCCGTTTTTCAGTCTTTTCCGCAACCGATTTTTACCAAAATTCATAATAAATTAGCAGCCACTTAAACCCCATCTTTTCTACATGATTTCAACACAAATTGAACCTCAATTTAAGCTTAGGGTTTGGTTTTTCCAGCTGCCCCAAGAACATGAACTTTAGAGCTTGAATTTCATCAAATTTCATCAAAATTTCACCGAATTTTCACCAAGAATCAATAATATATGCAACCAATTTTTAGCACAGACAAATCATACAACATTCACACATCTCAAACACAAATAATCAAGATTAATTTCGTGACACCCTACTTGGTTTTGCTGCTCCTAATTCAGTTAGACTTTCAGGTGGTCCTTAAGCACTTTTTCCTCCTAAATCACATCAAGAACAACTTTAAATCCAAAAACTCTCAACTGACCAAATCTCACTCAGTATGTTAGGAAGAGATATCTCACCTTAGACGTGCTGGAAATTCACGTTTCTTGGCCCTCAAGTCAAGTTAAGCATGATTCCTAAGGAAGAACATCAAGAAAACACATGTTTTGCATGGTTTTCCTTGAAAACCAAATTAAATTGGGAGGGAGACAGCCATCTCACCCTATTTCCATCCTTGATAAGTCACATGGTTATGTAGAGGAAGAAGAGAGGATCATTTTGGTGAAATCGGAGTTTTGATTTGAGTTTTGGTTCAGAAGAAATCCAGCTTTGAAGATTAAGTGTTCATGAAGTTTTCTCTCTTTTCTCTCTTGTTATTTTTGCCCAAAATGATGAAATGAGACAGCCTTGGAGGTCTTGGGGGTGTAAGGTGATTTGTGATTGGTTGGCTTGGATGTGGATTAAAATAATATTAAAATATCTTAGGTGTATAACTACTAAAACTAGATGTATCGGAACACTTGTAAAAACATCTCTAAAAATTATTTTCTGAGCTACTAGCATAAATGACACTAGTAACATATTTATTATGAGAATAAAACATGTATAATGAGGCCTTAGCATTGCTAATGTCATCAGAGAGTGCTGGTGCTAAGCTGCACTAGTAAACCGTAAATCCGGTTAAACCGATTTTCTGTTTTTAACTAAAACAGACCAGGTAACCTTATAATATCATTCAAGCATTTTATAATACTAATATAATGATAATATTATACTATTATCTCTCTCCTCTCATAAATCGAGTCTGGTTTGTCAAACTGATACTATTTACGAAAAACCAAATCAAAACCCCTAACCGATACGGTTCAAAAACTAGGTTCTTCGTGACCGCGTTATCGAGCTTGTCTCAACTAAGGTCCTGAGTTAAAGATAATATAATGACAATGAGGATTGAGATGCTTGATGATACAGAAGAGGTTTACTGATCTTTCAGAGAAATTCGTGTATTCAGAAATGATCTCGCGTACTCGAAAATTAGGGTTGTTACAGTCAACTTAGGATGCTTTGTGGGATGAAGCGTAAAAGAAAGATGTTTCGTGGTTGGCGTTGTAAGTCTAGGCTCATTATGGTTGAAGCTTCAAGGAGCAAAGGTTGGACTAGTGCTCAATTAGATGGGTCTAGGAGGATAGTTCGGTGCTTCCATGAGAGTTCATCTCTCTTGCCACCCGGAGGAAACCACCATGATCAACTCAAGGACGGGTGTGAAAACAAAGTGTGGGATCCCGGAACGCACAAGGAAGATCAACTTTGAGAGCCTATGGTTTGTGAAGAACTCCATCAGAGCTTGGAGTTATTAACTTTGAATGATGAAGCACAATGGAAGTCCAAGCATTGGTGGATGTTCAAGGATGGATTCAAGCACAAGCCACCTTAATGAAGAGCTCCCCATAAGTCCAACTTAAGGACAATAAATAAAAGTGCTAGGTGGGAGACAACCCACCATGGTAACATCTTTCCCTTTTCCTCTTTGTAAATATTGGTAATTTATATTTAATTTCATGTTTTGTTTGATTAGTTGAGTTTAATTGGGAGTCTAGTAGGTTAAATAATGTTTTGTGATGTTTCGGTAGTTGTTTAGAGGCTGGGAATGCTTGGTTTGGTGCAAAAACATAGAACAAAAAATTTTGAAAAACAGAGCACCAACCCGCGCGTGCGCGCACCAGGCGTGTACGCGCGCCTCAAGTATTTTCGACCATCCACGCGGACGCGCCATGTACGCGTACGCGTGGATTGAGTTTTTCCACCCCTCCATACATTCACCAGAGAGTTGTGCCTGAAGTATGCCAACTTTTTGCCCAAAGGCACGCGAACGCGTACCTTTTGCATCCGTGTCGACTCTCTGTTTTGCCATGCACGCGTACGCGTCGCTTCCATTTCATCAATCCACGCTTACGCACACATGACGCGCACGTGTGGATTACCCTGTTTCACCTTCTTTTCTTCTCTTTTTTCCATTTCTTTCCTTCTTCTCTTTTCTCTTCTTTTTTTTCCACCCTTCAAACATCATCCAACATTACCAAACATCATATAACACCATTTCTTTTAGTTAGTTAGTTAGTTTAATTTTTTTTCCATTATAAGTGTTGGATTACTAATCTTGTTTACCATTTACTACTGCTTATTACTAATGGGATGTCAGTTTAACATCATTGTTGTTATTGTCATTGTTGGATTCCTTTGTTGAGGTTGCAATTTATTACTTGGTCTTGAATTTTTATGTTGAAAATTTGTGAATACCAAGTACATGTTAGATTGCCTTCATGCATCTTACCTCTTTGAATTGCATGTTTTGGCCACCATGTATTCATCATCTATTGTTAGGCAATTGTATATTATAATTGATTTTTTTAGGTGATGCTTGTTTATGGTTTACCCTTATTCACGTCACTTATTTCATGCATTGAGATTATGGAATTGTGAGATTGGATCGAAAGCTTACCTAGTGACATATTTTTGAGCTTTGTAAAGCTTTGTGGGCCATGCTTGTTATGTGATTGATTCCCACTTCTACATCCTTTTTCCTAAGTTCCATAGCATCCATGTGTTTATCTCTATGTCACTTAGGTGTTGCAACAACTTCAATATGTGTCATTGTTTGATGTGTGAGCTCTCTAGACCATTTTGTTCATCAAATTTACTTACACATCAATCAATGTCCATGCATTATCCAATTTCACAATTGCTTGATTTTTGATTGAATGCTTTTATGCTTTTTCACTACTTGTTGGGTTGTTTTAGCCTACAAGTCTTTTAAAGTATCTCAAGCACACTAGAATGAGTGAAGTGCATGTTTTGTTTTGTGTAATTGTGACATAACTTTTTGTACTAGTGTGTGTGTATTCTAAACCGCGCGCAATTTTAGAACCCACATACTTATTTTTCATCAATGTCACACTAATTCACTCACTCTATTCTAGTGGTTCTTACCTCATTCCAACAATTCACGCTTCCTTGCTTTTGTACTTTCTCATCTTACGGTGTTTATTTTATTTTTCATGATCGATGCACCATAAGCAAAAATGGAAGTGGAAGGAAGAACACACAGCAACCGGTTGACCTACCAGCTGAAGGTAGCAACTCGGAAAGTCGCCATACCCTCTTGCTCATCTTTGAGTGCACCGAGGACGGTGCAAACTTTTAAGTGTGGGGAGGTCGTCCGACCATTCGGCATTTTTGGGTAACAAGTTTCTAATCCCAACACTTTTTCATTTCATTTTTAGAACTTTTAGATTTTTTGGTTGCATTGCATATGTATATATTAAGCTTAGTCAAAATCATGATATTTTCCAAGGATTTTATCTATAGGTTATCTATAGGGAACCCCAATTGAAAAAGAAGAAAAAAATTTTTTTTAGAACTTGCTTGAATTATATACTTTGTGGAACATGATTTTTGAGCTAAGAACACAAGCATGTGAGGTTTGAGCCTAATTTTGTGGTTACATCATATATAACCACTTATTTTCATTCTTGTGTGCATTATTCTCTTCCTATGATTGTGATCTTTGATTTGTTTGATTCTTTATGTACATTATTTTGTGTATACATGCATTTATATGATTGAGGTCATTGTTTAAATAGCTCACTTACCCAAATAGCCTACCTTTTATCTTCCATTGTTAGTCGATTTTGAGACTATGCCTAACCCACTTATTCTTAATTGTAGCACATTACAAGCCTAAGTGAAAAATAATAAATGTCCCTTGTTTGGATCTTTGATTAGCTTAGGCTAGTGAGAGTGTTATTATTTGATTTTCGGAAAGTTGGGAACATTGGATAGAGATAAAAGTGTGTTTTTGTATTTGTGTTGAGAATATTGGGAATTAGGAACATACTCATGTATTAATCAGAAAGACAAAGAATTGCAATAAAAAGGGGACAAAATGCCCCAAAGCAAGGTTCAATAAAAGTCAATGCATATGGGTGGTGAAAAAAAAAAAGAGAATGCATGAGTGTGTGAAAAAGTGAAGAATGGGTAGTTAGGTTTGTTTAGAATTGTATAGGTTGTCATAGGTTAGGTGGAAAGTTTAAGTTAATCTAAGATTCAAATCTCAAGTCCACTTGACCATATGCATCCTACCTTGACCTAGCCCCATTACAACCTATGGGAAAGTCCTCATGATATTTGTATGCATGCATGAAATAATTGTTGATTGTTAGATGAAAAACAAATCATGGAAAGCATGATTAGGGAAGAATTGAGTGAACCAACCCCATACACTTGAGCGCCTAGAGCGGATACACATCCGGTGAGGGTTCGATCGCTCAATTACATGTTTCCACCCATGATCATTTCTTTTCTTGCAAGTTTATAAAATCTTTTTAATAATTCAATTCAATTGTGGGTTGAGTGATTGCTATTGACTTAGCCCTTGTGTTTGTATATGTATTCTTAGAAATTGATTTATTTTGACTAAGTGGATGCATTCATGTAGATAGATTGCATATAGATAGGTTGCATGTAGTTAGTTTACATTGAATAAATGTTGATATCCCTTTGCTTCTTTCTTGATTTTAGCATGAGGACATGCTTGGTTTAAGTGTGGGGAGATTTGATAAACCCCAATTTTGTGGTTTATCTTGTGCTTGATTTGGGGGAATTTATCACCTTTTCTCACATTTATTCAATGAAATAGCATGGTTTTGCAATTCTCCCTTGATTTGTGCTTAAATGTGAAAACATGCTTTTTAGGCCCTTAAATTGGTGATTTTAATTCACTTTAATTCCATTCGATGCCTTGATGTGTTTGTTGAGTAATTTCAAGTTCATAAGGCAAGTATTGGATGGAAGAAGTGAGGAGAAAAGCATGCAATTGGGAGAACTCATGAAGAAATGAAGGAACCGCAAAGCTGTCAAGCCTGACCTCCTGGCACTCAATCGACCATAACTTGAGCTACAGAGGTCCAAATGAGGTGGTTCTAGTTGTGTTGGAAAGCTAACATCCGGGGATTCAAAATGATATAAAATTTGCTATATGTTACCTCATGTTAAGGGGCGCGCACGTGCCATGAACGCGTGCGCACTGATTGAGCACGTGGCCCACTAATGTGAAATCGCCCCCAGTGATTTCTGAAGCACTTTGGGCCCAACCCAACTCATTTCTAAGGCTATTTCATGCAGAATTCAAGCTTGGGAAAAGGGGGAGTAATTGTTTTGTAGTGTAGCATCATGTAGCTTAGTTTCTAGAGAGATAAGCTCCCTCTTCTCTCTAGAATTAGGATTAGAATTTCTTAGATCTAGGTTTAATTCATGCTTTGATTTACTTTTCTTTTACAATTTCTTGTTCCTCTACTCTTCCTCTCTCTAATTTTGTATTTCATTCTTGTAATTGCTTGCTTTGTTGTTGATGCACTCTTCCTTCTTCTATTTTCTTTTAATACAATTTATGATTCATATTCTTTTATCATTGAATTGCTTTATTGTTGTTTAATTCCTTGCAATTGAGTAGTGTAGATTTACATTCCTTGTAATTTTACTATGCTTTTCTTTTATGCCTTCCAAGTGTTTGATAAAATGCTTGGTTGGATCTTAGAGTAGAATTTTGTGCTCTTGGCTTGGGAAGGTAACTTAGGAACTCTTGAGTCACTAATGTCCGAGTGATTGACGATTGGGATCCATTAACGCTAGATCTCACTAATTGATTAGGTGTAGGACTAGGACTTATGGACTTAGATTGATATAGCTCACTTGACTTTCCTCTACTATTAGTTAGGGGTTAACTTAGTGGGATTGATCCTTGCCAATTCTCATGTTGTGGTTACTGATTAGGATAGAGATCCTTGACCACCTAACCTTTCCAAGACCTTTTTGTTAGTTTATTTCCTTTTCCATTTATATTTCTTGTCCATCATCTCAAAAACCCCAAAACATTACCTCATAACCAATAACAAGGCACTTTATTGCAATTCCTAGGGAGAACGACCCGAGGTTCCAATACTTCGGTTTATAAATTTAGGGGTTTGTACTAGTGACAAGCAAAATTTTTTATTGGAAGGATTGTTTGTTGGTGTAGAACTATACTTGCAACGAGAATTCATTCATTTGAGGAAATTCTATATCGACACGACAATTTTCTTAAATCACCAACGCCCAAGAAAATTGCTTCCAAGTTAACTTGGTCTTGATATCTTTCGGGCTTAAAGATGCCTATTGTTTGTGCCCAAATTTCATGCCCACTATAAAATATTATGCATCGTTGGAAAGCTCTAGATGTCAGCTTTCTAACAGAACTAGAAACACCTCAATTGGACCTCTATAACTCAAGTTATGCTCCTTTGAAGAGGACAAGGTCACTGGCATTATTACTGGCGCTAGTGTGCTGACGCTGCCACTAACGCCAGCATTAACAGCGTTAACAATGCCAGCTTCTGAAGCTCAAACTTAATGTCCACTCCATACTCTTATATATTTTTGGAAAGCCCGGGATGTCTACTTTCTAATGCTTTTGAAAGCACATTATTTGGATCTCTACAGCTCGAGTTATACTCCGTGGAAGGTGAAGAGGTCAGCTGGCCTTACTACAGGTTGATACTATGTTCATTTTTGCACTTTCGGGACAAGTTTTCTCCCTCAATTTTAGTGTCCACCACGTAGTTCCATATATTCTTGGAAAGATCTAGATTCCTACTTTCTAATTCCATTGGAATCACCTTATTTGGAGGTTTGCAGCTCAAGTTATTCTTGTTTGAAGAGAACATGGTCAGGCTGCCAGGTGCTAGGTTAGCACTGGCGTTGGTGGCACTAACGTGGCCACTAACGCCACCAATCATGCCTTAGTTACGTTAGCACTGGCGTTAGTGGCACTAACATTGCCACTAATGCCACCTTTTCTTCGTTTACTTCACATTGGTGCTGGCGTTAGTGTGCCTAACTTGGCCACTAACGCCACCTTGTCCTCTGCTTCTCTTTTTAAGCTCCTTTCTTCTTTCATGCTTGTTTTGTGCTTTTTGCTTGTTTTTCTACCATTTTCTACAAAATTGATCAAATCAAATAGGTCAAAGCAATATATGACTTAAGCACAAAAATACTCAATAATTAAGCATTATGAACTAACTTATGATATGAAAAAGCATAGAAAAATACAACATGATGCTCACGCATTAGTAGGGTTCCACAAAACACTATTTATCTTCAACCTTATTCAAGCATAACTTGAGCTACATTGCTCCAATTCGCGTGCCATTTGTGGCTATGCAAAGCTCCCGCCAAGCCCGTCACTTCTAGCTAGGTATTGTGGTAAGCTTCTTACAAATCTCTGTCCAGTTTTCTGCCCTTGTAAAATTCGAATTTTAGGTTTTGATTTTGAGTGAAATTTTATGTTTTGGTTGTTTAGGTACTAACCATTAATTATGGGTTATTGGGTTCTATCCCAAATTTTAGCAGATAAGGTAAGGTTTCTCAAGAACCCTTGTAAATTGATATATTGGGAGTATTGGGTTTTGATTTTTATGAAATATATGATGTTAGTTGAGCATTGGTGCTTGTTGGAGTTGCTTTGGATATTTGAAGCATTTGGATTGTAGTTGAAAGCTTGTTTGGACTCAAATTTGGGTATTGTGCATATTGGGAATCGACCAAGGTATGGTTTTAGTTTCCTTTATGTAATATGTAATATTTCTGGACACTTAGGCTAGTAGACCATAGGATAGGATTGAAATTGATTGTTGATAATTATGATGTATGATAATTTTATTGATTGTGATGAGTATGGTGAATGATGATGTTGAATTATGAAGTTGGGTGGAATAATGATGATTGTGTAGGATGATAATGAATTATTATGTGTGTTGATGTTAAGATAGGATAAGTGATGCTTATGAGTAGTGAGATTATGTTAATGTTGGTGATATTGTAATATTGATGTACAAATTGTGGAGTTTTTGAGTTTATGAAGGAGGAATTGATTGATATAGGTGTTGGGTTGGTTGAATTGTGATGAAAAGGTAAAGTATAGCATTTGGTTGTGTTTTATGGAGCAATTGAATAGGATTGGAATTGGTTTGGTTGTGAATTTGGAAGGTTTGAGAACCTAGTGAACCTTTGGTAAAAACAAGTTTTTGACGAATTTTAGCGGATCATATATTGAGCTATGGTTTTTTAAATTGATTAAATTTTATATCAAACTAAATATAATTCAAAGAGCTTTAAAACAGTAAATATTTTGTAAAAAACAAAATTTTATAGAAAAAAATATGATCATTGAAATTTGGTGTCAAAAATCTGATTTCTGTGATGTTGCAGAAATCGTGAGTTTTGGTTTGTGTGCGCACACACTGTTGTGCGCGTGCTCTAAGCAGGGGCTATGTTTTGACTTGTGTGTACGCACACCTTTGTGCACTCGCACACCCTGTGAATTTTTGAAAACGTGCATATGCACATTCTGGTGCGCATGCACATACAAGGAGATGCCCACTCTTGAGAGCGTTCGCACACTCTGGTGCGAACACACACCCTATGAATTTTGCAAGTTGTGTGTACGCACAACATCGTGCGTATGCACATGCTAGGAAGTGCCTTCTGTTGAGGTCGTTTGCACGTATCTATGTGTGCACTCAAATGAAAACTTTTACTTTCTGTGCGTACGCACACCTCTATGCGTACACACACATTGTGAAATTCTTCTGGCAGTGCATATGCACAACCCTATGCATCCGCACACTGCCCTGTTTTTTTAAGAAAACCTTGTTTTTAACTGTTTTACCTTCCCGGGAAGCTTGTGAAGTTTCGTAAAGCTTATCTAGGATGTCTTAACTTGTTTTTAGGCTCTGAAACATAGAGAATACCATAAGTAGGTTAACTAGACAATTTCTGGTAAAAAGTTTAGAAGAAGAAGCCTTAGGAATTCGGGAGTAATGAGGGTGGATTAGCTGAGTGAAGTGGTAGAGTACTATAAAGATAATTGATATGATGAAATTTTGGAGTTGTGGATTTGATAATGCTTGAGACGAGTCTAGGACTCGGAGTGGACTGAGTCCTGAAAATAATTTCTAAAATCCACTGAAATACTATTTTATATCGAGATTGTTGAGACGCTATGGGCCTGGCAGGGACGGAAGGTTAATCCCGCCTGTTGAGGTCACGGCGGCGGCATTAGGGCGGTGGTTAGTCCCACTTACGTTGAGATGTAAGGTATGGGGCAGAGTACGTTGCTCGCATCCTTTCGAAATCACAAGAGTATGCACGGGCACTATATCCCTTGACTGTGTACCGGGCACGATATCCCTGGGGGTACCCATTTGATTCGTGACCGAAAGATAACATCTCCATGGAGATGTGTCGGGTTGGAAGTTGAACCGACAATGTGATATCAAAGCCAATAGGACAGGCATTCATCATGTGCATCTTCTACATGGTTGCTTGCTGTGTCTACTTGCATATTATGCCTAATTGTATAACATGCCTAATTGCTTCTTGATTTACTTGCTATACTTGATAATTATTTGTGCTTTACTTGTATGAATTACTTGTGTTTTCTACTGGGATTGAGGAGGATCGGAAGGAGGTGGTGATGGGATCGCATGGCGGTTAGGCTGATAAAGGCTGTGGGATAGCGGTGTATCTGTTAGTTTAGAAATCCCTCAAGATAGAATACCTCATTTTATTATTGTTTTAAAGTTATGGTTTTAAATTTGGTTATGCTTTAAGTTGAATCTTATGATGGATATGAAGTTCTAGGATTGCCTTTGGTGTCCTGGAGTCTTATATCTTACATTACGGGGCACTGTTACTATACTGAGAAACTCCAATTGTCATACCATATTTTGTTGTTATTTTTTATATGCAGGTCATAACCCACCTCGGTGAGTTATGTGATGGTGACAGAGCGGAGGATCTTTATCCCATTTTGGAGTCTTTTGATTATTTTGGTTAGTATTCTCACTTTTGTATCTTATTTGCCATAGAGAGTTACTTTGAGAGAGATATTGTAGAAGTTGTTTTAACTTTCAAAACTATGTATGTCTGTATAAAACTAGTTAGCCTAAACTCCGCGGGCTGAGGCTAGTATCTTATGACTATTATACTGTTATATCTATACATGTTCTATTAATCTTGAACCTATACCTTGTACCTTATGCTTTTAGTTTCGTGTGAATGTTTTGCGCTTTTTAAACTCTGTCCTTGAGCTTATTTCTTAATTAGGCTCCAAGAATTATTATCTATTTCTATATATATTCATGTATAAGCCTTAGAATTGTCGTGACCTCTGATTAACCTTAGCTTTACGGCATGAGGTAAGGCTTAGGGTAATTAGGGTGTTACATTTAGTGGTATCAGAGCAGTTCATCCTCGTGAGCCTGAGGGATGGACCGATTGTGCTTCATTGCATACTCTATGTCTTTTTCTTTCATGCTATTTAGATTATCTGTTTGATATATGCATAGCATGCTTGTCTGTGAGTGCCTTTTTGGGATAAATGAAGCACTAGACTTTTTATATTGAGACTGATCACCTTGATATTGATTGTTTGGTGTAGACAGAAACCCTAATGGCTACTCACAGATGAGGTCGTTGATGAGCGGATAATTTATACGCTTTTTGGCATTGTTTTTAGTATATTTTTAGTATATTTTAATTAGTTTTTATTATATTTTTATTAGTTTTTAAATAAAAATTACTCTTCTGGACTTTACTATGAGTTTGTATATTTTTCTGTGATTTCAGGTATTTTCTGGCTGAAATTGAGGGACCTGAGCAAAAATCTGATTCAGAGGCTGAAAAAGGACTGCAGATGCTGTTGGATTCTGACCTCTCTGCACTCAAAGTGGATTTTCTGAAGCTACAAAAATCCAATTGGCGCGCTCTCAATTGCTTTGGAAAGTAGACATCCAGGGCTTTCCAGAAATATATAATAGTCCATACGTTGCCCGAGATTTGATGGCCCAAACAGGCGTTCAAAATCAGCTCAAGAATTCTGGCGTTTAACTCCAAAACTGGCACAAAAGCTGGAGTTAAACGCCCAAACTGGCACAAAAGCTGGCGTTTAACTCCAAGAAAAGTCTCTACACGAAAATGCTTCAATGCTCAGCCCAAGCACACACCAAGTGGGCCCGGAAGAAGATTTCTGCATTAATTACTTATTTCTGTAAACCCTAGGCTACTAGTTCTCTATAAATAGGACCTTTTACTATTGTATTTTCATCTTGGTTCTTCGGGTTCCCTCTCTGGGGCCGAAGCCAATGACCACCATTATCACTTTTGTATTTTCAATGGTGGAGTTTCTACACACCATAGATTAAGGTGTGGAGCTCTACTGTTCTTCATGAATTG